>NC_091127.1:49160390-49527890 GCF_040183065.1 Periplaneta americana
CAAGGAGGAGATGTTTGTAGTGTTATATTTTTTTTATAACACAATAGACAATATTATAAAATATTATGACCTGAGTGGAGTGGAAGTGTTTTCTCATAACAACACTCCAATAATAATAATAATAATAATAATAATAATAATAATAATAATAATAATAATAATAATAATAATGTTTCAAATAGCTGTAGTAAAAATGAATGTAAGGTCAAGAGCATAGGTCCTTTTAAGTCTTCTTATTGTTAGACTAATGCATAATGATTGGGATGTTGATTTAATATGTGCAGGTATTTTTTACTGAACTTGCAGATTTCTTCTTTCACAGTTGCTATAAATTGTAAGAAAAAGAGACAGGAGTTATCCTCTTTCCGAAAGATCCAGCAAGGTGAGTTTATAAAATATACTATATACTTCATGAAAATAATAAATAGACCTTATATATTTAATATTTAAATAATGGAAAGAAGGTGTTAATGTTTCAATAACGAACCTATAATACATTTTGTCGTCTACTAGGGAAGGGGTCTATGATGAACTACAAGTTCAACCACAGTCTAGTACATACAGTCACGAAATACCTAGGAAATATGCATCCAATGACAGTTGAACTTTAATTGCTAGCCACTAGGATCGCTACTATCGCACAGTTTATTATTCCTGGTACTCTCTAGTTGCTAACCGCTTGGAGTATTGTATCACGAGAAATACAGAAAATCACCTCAAGTAACTGTCAATGGATATATCCCATACGTACTGAGCTTGGTGACTGTATGTACTAGACTGTGGTTAAATCTAACTAATTAATTATCGAGAAAACATTCACTGGGACAATGCGAGAAGGATTATGCCCGGCTAAAATATTTGATATTAATTTCCAAAACACACTTCAATGCTTACAATCCGAAGTCTAATATTAATCCAACAGGAATTTCCAAGACTGAATTCTAGAATGATTTTGGTGGTCGTGTTGCTGATAATAGCAGTGTTAACGGTGGTGGTAGTAGTAGTAGTAGCAGGAGCAATATTGTAGTGGTGGTAGTGATGCTGAATTCTCTGTTGGCTACATTGCTAGTTTCAAATATGCTGACATTTTATTTCGATTATGATCATCAGCGTTACAATGTAATAACTGAACGAGTACTGCTTCATCTTACTGAAATTATGCTAATAAGATGAAACCGCGAGTGAAATTTAACAATATTATTTAACGAATAAAATTAAATAATTTGAAAAATCGAATTACTTACGTAAATGATAATTATAAAACACAGCAATAAGACATTATTATGTTCCCTTGTAATGAAGTTCAAAAACAAACTGCTATCTATCACGGCATACTGAATACTATTGCCAGCTACTCATAGTGGAAATACAAAACAAGATTACTTAACCTCAAAAGTAAGGTAAGCTGAAAAGTTAAATTAACAGCATAAAAACACGAAAGGTTTTTACAGAAATTTATTTATTACTTGAAGTACAGTTATTGAAAACGCAATTTTCAAAGTTAAATTTTGTTGGAATGTCTTGGTTTTTTGTGATTGACAATGAAGCATTGTAAGAGACGTATTATCAGATAATACGCTTCCTTGCAAAGTGTCTTATCAACGTAATCTCACTAGAGGTTTTGACTTATCTAGAGAAAATCAAAGCTCGAGTGGGATTTAATTGACTATTACACGATTAGAAAAAGAATATAAAGATTACAACAAATAAAGTACTCTAATATAATAAAATATTAATTGACTTACTGAAATTGTATTCCACTAATGTTAGCTTCACAAAAATGTTTGAACGGAGCCGCCATTTTCAGTTGACTGTCTATGCTGTAAACAAATGACGATCGCAAAGCATGTATTATAGTAAAAAAGATATACCGTAAAAAATGTTCAGTTTGAAATGTTGGCAAACAAAGTAACAAATGGTAGAAAGGTGTTAAAAACAGGAGAAAGTATATGAAGTTTAGAAAAATAAAGTACTATAATACAATAAAATAGACATTAATTGACTTACTAAAATTCTATTTCACTAATGTTACCTTCACCAAAATGTTTGAACGACTATCTATGCGGAAAACAAATTACGATCGCAAAGCACGTTTTATAGTACCGTAAAGAATTTTCAGTTTGAAATGTTGGCAAACAAAAAAACAAATGCTAGGGTAGTGATAAAACAAATAAATGCTAGGGAAGCGATAAAATTAAGCAAACGCTAGGGAAGCGAGAAAATTGTGCGATAAGCAGCCATAATTGGTTGAAACACGTCCTTTCGTACCGTTTTATTGGTCAAAAGTAGTATCATCATCATATCCCTCACGTATTAGACCCTGCAGGATCTGTTACGGTCTCATGCCAGCGCTTGCGTGGTCTTCCCAATTTCCTCTTTCCTCTTGGTACATAAGTAAGAATCTGTTTAGGACATCGTGTGCGATCAATCCTTTCGACATGTTTTTTCCACTGAAGTCGATATTGTTGAACAAAATTAACTATAGAATCCATTTTTAGTTCCTGCAATATGTCCACATTTTTGCGGTGTTCCAGCAAAGAGCATCCCGCTGTTCGTCGCATGAACCTCATTTCAGCTGTCGTCAGCCTTTGCTCATCAGCTTTTCTGATTGTCCATGCCTCGCTACCGTAAGTGAGAACCGGCCGAGCTAGTGTTTCATATACCTTTAGCCTTGTATGTTTCTGAACATGGGATGATTTGAAGACTATGTTAATTACGCCAGTAATTTTTGTAAATTTAGATATTTTGTTCGACATATTTTGTTGCGGTCTTTCCCCTCTGTTGTTTATTATATATTATATGAACCATATTTTATACATTTGGGGACAAAGTCATCATGCCGGAATTCAAATTAATCGAAACACGGTTCTCGATACACCAATGTTTGCCGACGATCAGGTTATTATCGCTCAAACAGAGGAAGCTTTACAAAGAGCCATTTATAATTTTCAAATAATCGCCTCAGATTTCAATAAGGAAATCTCAAAAGAGAAAACGAAAGTCATGGCATTTTCGGGGGAGAACCCAATTCCAAGTAAGATCAAAAGTAGTATGACGTAGTAAAAGTATAATAGTCAAGAGAAACAACAGAGTTTGGTTGATTTTAACGCGGTTCTGTAACGTTTTTGACCAATTTCGCAAATTAATCCTATAAACTAAATAGTCAAAGATATTATTCTATCAATTATTTGCCAAAGCATATTTTAAAATGTTGCAACATTGAGGTACCGTACGTTAAAAGTGAAATCAGACTGTAGGGATAGAATTTCTTGGTTTTCCTGTGTGGGTACGTGCCGAGGCACATTAACATAGACCTAGTAACTTCAGCCTTTCTTCAGGATGAGCAAGGAGCCATAAAATCACGGCCATAAAAACAAATCCAGCCCTGAATCCGATCCCCGGAGACCTCTGACAAGATCAGCGTTGGCGTCCATTCCAATAATTGGTCATTTGCCTCAGGAGATGGGTATATTAACACCAAACTACTCCGAAATAAAGCAACCATTCATGGTTTTCACTTTGACAAAATATCTTAAAATGTACAAGTGTAATTGTCACAAATTATAAATACAGATAAGTGCCTATGTAGTACAGCTGTGTAACATTCTATTTCATATGCAGATTAACTGGCGTTCTGCGCGTAACACATGTCAATAATCTCCTCAGTATATTCAGTTTTTCATTCCTTTTTGACTGATCACACATTACGCAGTAGTTTCATAGTATCACTGTATTAAAAATAAATAATTTTGTTTCCAATTACTAAAACACAGGTATTTGCGTATGACGAAATATCGTTACAAATTCAGAAGATAAGCTAATTGTCTAAATGCCATCAAAATATCTTCAAACCAGCTTCATAACTGCAGTCGTGCCTTTTGTTTCAGCTATTTGTTCTAAAAGTTATTCACAGATTTCATAAGAATTATGTGAATTATATTATGTCATTAACAATTTCTTTCTAATTCAATATCAAACGTAAGTTTTTTTGCGTATTTCAGCTACTTATGTAAGATTACATTGATTATATATATCTTTAGAATAATCTTTTCCGATATAATTTTCGTCGTCATTTCCATTTAATATGTTTTGTCTTTCAGTATCTTTTTTTTATTATTTAGCCATATAAGAAGGTTACCAGACAAAGTCCAGGATTATAATGTCCATGGAATAATTTTCACGTTGAAAATGTCCATGTTAAATCATCCAGAGTCAAAATGTCCATAGTTCTATAATGTCCACTTCACTCTGATGTCCAGAGTCAAAATGTCTATAGTAGTATAATGTCCACTTCACTCTGATGTCCAGAGTCAAAATGTCCATAGTTCTATAATGTCCACTTCACTCTGATGTCCAGAGTCAAAATATCTATAGTAGTATAATGTCCACTTCACTCTGATGTCCAGAGTCAAAATGTCCATAGTTCTATAATGTCCACTTCACTCTCATGTCCACAGTCAAAATGTCTATAGTAGTATAATGTCCACTTCACTCTGATGTCCAGAGTCAAAATGTCCATAGTTCTATAATGTCCACTTCACTCTGATGTCCACAGTCAAAATGTCTATAGTAGTATAATGTCCACTTCACTCTGATGTCCAGAGTCAAAATGTCTATAGTAGTATAATGTCCACTTCACTCTGATGTCCAGAGTCAAAATGTCCATAGTTCTATAATGTCCACTTCACTCTGATGTCCAGAGTCAAAATGTCTATAGTAGTATAATGTCCACTTCACTCTGATGTCCAGAGTCAAAATGTCTATAGTAGTATAATGTCCACTTCACTCTGATGTCCAGAGTCAAAATGTCTATAGTAGTATAATGTCCACTTCACTCTGATGTCCAGAGTCAAAATGTCCATAGTTCTATAATGTCCACTTCACTCTGATGTCCAGAGTCAAAATGTCTATAGTAGTATAATGTCCACTTCACTCTGATGTCCAGAGTCAAAATGTCCATAGTTCTATAATGTCCACTTCACTCTGATGTCCAGAGTCAAAATGTCTATAGTAGTATAATGTCCACTTCACTCTGATGTCCAGAGTCAAAATGTCCATAGTTCTATAATGTCCACTTCACTCTGATGTCCAGAGTCAAAATGTCTATAGTAGTATAATGTCCACTTCACTCTGATGTCCAGAGTCAAAATATCCATAGTTCTATAATGTCCACTTCACTCTGATGTCCAGAGTCAAAATGTCTATAGTAGTATAATGTCCACTTCACTCTGATGTCCAGAGTCAAAATGTCCATAGTTCTATAATGTCCACTTCACTCTGATGTCCAGAGTCAAAATGCCTATAGTAGTATAATGTCCACTTCACTCTGATGTCCAGAGTCAAAATGTCCATAGTTCTATAATGTCCACTTCACTCTGATGTCCAGAGTCAAAATGTCCATAGTTCTATAATGTCCACTTCACTCTCATGTCCACAGTCAAAATGCCTATAGTAGTATAATGTCCACTTCACTCAGATGTCCAGAGTCAAAATGTCCATAGTTCTATAATGTCCACTTCACTCTGATGTCCAGAGTCAAAATGTCTATAGTAGTATAATGTCCACTTCACTCTGATGTCCAGAGTCAAAATGTCTATAGTAGTATAATGTCCACTTCACTCTGATGTCCAGAGTCAAAACGTCCATAGTTCTATAATGTCCACTTTACTCTGATGTCCAGAGTCAAAATGTCTATAGTAGTATAATGTCCACTTCACTCTGATGTCCAGAGTCAAAATGTCCTTAGTTCTATAATGTCCACTTCACTCTGATGTCCAGAGTCAAAATGTCTATAGTAATATAATGTCCACTTCACTCTGATGTCCAGAGTCATAATGTCCATACCTCTATACTGTACACTATATCCATTGTTCATGATAGTTATAGTAATTTATGTAAAAAATTTTCAAATGCAGAACTAATCAGAACTGAATTTTTTAAAGACGGAACGAAATCCTCAGTTAGTGCCATCACAGAAGGGTAAGCCACATCTTTCTTTTCGTGGATACCTGTACCAACATCATGACTTTAATAGAGATAGGACAAAAATATATTGGCGATACAGGAACATGAACCTCCCAAGGCTCAAAGGCATGCAGCACACAAACAACGCGGTAGAAGACTGGCACAATCTTCTTCAACGCGTGATGGCTGTACATCCATCCACTTGGCTATTTATACAGTGCCTAAAGCGCGAAGAAAATGGAATTTGGACACAATATTGAAAGCAAGAGTGAGGCATACACAAATTAAAGAGCCGGGAATGAAACGAATTTGACGAATCAAAAACAAATTCTCCAGATTGTGAGAAACTACAACAGGTACAAAGAAAAAGGAGAAATTCTCTTACATCTTAAAAGTATTAGTTACCATCTTAAAAGTGGGGCTCCGGGTCCCGATGATTAATAACTTATTTGTACGAGTTATGGAATAAAATTTATTATGTTCTATTCAAGCAGAATTTTCCGTTGAACTTGGACATTATGGACGTTTGACACTATGGACATTTTCACCTAACGGACGTTTTATCATATGACCTTTCTGTCGTATGGACATTTAGTACATGGACATTTTCACCGTATGGACATTTTGACAATATGGACATTTTGACCTTATGGACGTTTTATCATATGGACATTTTGTAGTATATAGGCCTACTATATACGGTGGAAGCATATAAGAATTTTAAGACATGTTATCACCCTGACCTAGTTCCTTATGGAATGTAAAGAGAAGTACAATGACACATATCAGGGTAAAACTAAACATAATAAGATAAATTATACTAAGAGAATCTTGAAACTATTATGTTGGTGATGTTTACAATAAACATAAATAAGACTAAAGATAATGAGACATATTATACCAAAAGAATGTTAAATCTGTTATGATGGTGATATCTACAATAAACATAAAGAAGAATAAAGATAATGAGAGATATTATACCAAGAGAATCTTGAATCTATTATGATAGTGATGTTTATTATAAACATAATTTGTTATGGTGGTTATGTTACTACATAATAACTATAATATACATAGCCCTATATAAGACTGAAGGTACGATATAAATATAAATAGGAAATTTAAGTAACCAGAATCTTAAAGTTATTTGAATATCATTAATCCTGTTTCATTGACAAATGACTCCACTATGATTGAGTAGGCTTATGGACAGGGTAAATGACCGGTCACAAGATGGTGATGATGATATCCATAGAGCGGAAAAGAAATTGTTGAATTGTTATCGACCCCAAATCCAACTGAAAATTTTATATTACCAATCGCGATATGAAAATATATTAACAATAAATACAATAAGATTGTAAGACGAGAGGAAGTAAAAGCAAGAAAAAGAAAAGGAAGACGACGATCAGAGGCAAGAAGAACAAAAGCAGAAATATAAAATGCAAAAGCACGAGATAAGAAAGAAGTAGAAGGGGAACAATAATAGAACAAGTTCAGTAAGATAAGAAAGGAATAATAAAAGCGAAAACGGAAGTAAAAGGAGATAGCGCAAGAATGGAATAAAAATAACAGGAAAATGAAGAAGAGCAAGAGCAATATTATGAACGAGAAATGCAAGAGAAAAGCATAAACCAAAAACGAAATAGGAACAAAAGAACAAAAGTAAAATCTGAAACATGAATAGCAGGGAAAAATCGAGAACAACAAAAGCAGGAGCAAAAAAAAACAAAGTAAAATTAAAAACAAGCAGAAGCGGATTCAAGAATAATATGAAAGAACATAGGAATAACAGTGGCAACAATGACGAAAACAAAAAAGAGCAATATATGTCGAAAAAAATTGAGCAAGATCGAAAATGAGAGCAAAAAGTAGTGAAAATGAGAAGAGCAGGAACGGGAAGAACAAGAACAAGAATCAAAATTTGGAGTAAGAAGAAAAGCAAGAATCGGAAAAAGGACAATATAGTAATTGGAAAAGGAGTAAGAGGGGATGCAATGAAACAAAGAACGGAAGGAATAAAAGTAAATGCTGAAATAATAAGATCGAGAGAGGAAATTATAAGTTCGAGAGCGATACAATAAGATTCAGAGCGGGAACAACAAGATCAAGAGTTGAAATGATAAGATTAAGAGCGGGAACAATAATATCAAGAGCTGAAATGATAAGATCAAGAGAGGAAATAATAAGATCGAGAGGGGAAATGATAAGATCGAGAGGGGAAATGATAAGATCGAGAACGGAACAATAATATTAAGAGCGGGAAGAGTAAGATCAAGAGCTGAAATGATAAGATCAAGAGAGGAAATAATAAGATCGAGAGGGGAAATGATAAGATCAAGAGAGGAAATAATAAGATCGGGAGAGGAAATAATAAGATCAAGAGCTGAAATGATAAGATAAAGAGAGGAAATAATAAGATCGAGAGGGGAAATGATAAGATCGAGAGCGGAACAATAAGATCAAGACCTAAAATAATAAGATTAAGAGCGGGAATAATAAGATCAAGAGGGGAAATGATGAGATCGAGAACGGAACAATAATATTAAGAGCGGGAACAAAAAGATCAAGAGCTGAAATGATAAGATCAAGAGAGGAAATAATAAGATCGAGAGGGGAAATGATAAGATCGAGAACGTAACAATAATATTAAGAGCGGGAACAATAAGATCAAGAGCTGAAATGATAAGATGAAGAGAGGAAATAATAAAATCGAGAGGGGAAATGATAAGATCGAGAGCGGAACAATAATATTAAGAGCGGGAATAATAAGATCAAGAGCTGAAATGATAAGATCAAGAGAGGAAATAATAAGATCGAGAGGGGAAAGATAAGATCAAGAACGGAACAATAATATTAAGAGCGGGAACAATAAGATCAAGAGCTGAAATAATAAGATTAAGAGCTGGAACAATAAGATCAAGAGCTGAAATGATAAGATCAAGAGAGGAAATAATAAGATCGAGATGGGAAATGATAAGATCGAGAACGGAACAATAATATTAAGTGCGGGAATAATAAGATCAAGAGCTGAAATGATAAGATCAAGAGAGGAAATAATAAGATCGAGAGGGGAAATGATAAGATCGAGAACGGAACAGTAATATTAAGAGCGGGAACAATAAGATCAAGAGCTGAAATGATAAAATCAAGAGAGGAAATAATAAGATCGAGAGGGGAAATGATAAGATCGAGAACGGAACAATAATATTAAGAGCGGGAACAATAAGATCAAGAGCTGAAATGATAAAATCAAGAGAGGAAATAATAAGATTACGAGCAGAAATAAAATACAAAAATAAAATCGACAGCGAAAATGATAAGATCAGGAGTGAAAATAAGATCAAGGGCGGAAGTGTTAAGATCGTAAGATGACACAAAAAAAACAAGAGTGGAAATAATGAGAGCAAGAGAGAAAGTGATAAGAACAAGCGAGAAAATAATAAAATGAAGATAAGAAATAATAAAAGTAATAGAGCGAACAAGAAAAGCACAACCAAGTGTGATAAGAAGAAAAGCAATATTATAGTTTTATTTTGAGTAATTTTGATATTTTCCTACGTATTTAATTGCATTGTATCCGAAGTCTTGGAAATAGGTGTTAATTTTAGGAATCGCTATGTACTACAAAATATGAGTAACAGTTTTGTTGTTTGGAGATTATGTATAGCTTATTCTGGTACGTAATCTAAATTTTCGTACACCCTGTGTGAGTTGTTGCGTAAAAAACTGCTAGTGACGGTGGAATACAAGCAAGCAGTCAGAATGGAAACATCCCTCCAAACATCCCCCTCTCTGGGAGGGTGCACAGTTATCCTTACGAATGACGGGATTCAAAAATCTCGTTTCCACTATAACAGGATTACCTATACACAAGATTGCGCGTCCACCCGACAGAGCGCGGGGTCAACTTGTCCATTTCGTATTCGGGGAGACTAGCAGGAACTTGTACAAAGAATTTCGAGAGAGAAGATAACACGAAGCCAGGTACTGCAATGCGTTCAGTCAGCTTACATGAGCAGAGTTGTAAGTACGTAGTTTCATTCATGCTTGCAAATATCCCACTTCCATATTATTAATAAATCTCCATCGTTAATAAACAGTGTTCTACAAAATCCGTCTGCAAAACTTTTAGCCTGTGTCCCTCGAGACATTTTCGAACTCCCAAATCCGTATGAAACTTCCATAACAGCTCATATGGAACAATAGTGAAGCTCTGCTCCATGTGAAAATCAAAGTGCGTGATAATAACTTTAATAATACTGAATTAAAATATTTGTAATACTTTTCTATAGGCTTACGATAAATTTTAGGTAAGAACAGTTTTCAGAACATGAGAGGGGTGATAGTAGGAGGAGGAAGAAGAATAAAGTGCATAAGATTTGTTGATGATATAGCGTTGTTAGCAGAAGAGGAGACGATACTAAGGGATATGCTACTGGCACTGTTTTTGCCCCTTTAGAACCTCGTGGTACCATCTCTTTTTGCTATAACAGCAGCAACCCTGTCAGGCATGCTCTCCACTAGTTTGTGTAGGATATACACTGGAATGCGTCGCCATTCCTCTTGCAACATGGCTCTCAGTTGGACAATGGAAGTTGGCCCCAAGTTTCGGCGGCTACTATGCAGTGGTATGCAGACAATAATGTTCACCGGTTGGACTGGCCTGCACAGAGTCCTGATGTCAATCCCATTGACCACCTTTGAAACGAATTGGACCGGTGATTGAGGTCTCGGGAGATGCTGCCAACTTCCATTGTCCATCTGTGTGCCATGTTATAAGAGAAATGGCGACGCATTCCAGTGGATATCCTACACAAACTAGTGGAGAGCATGCCTGACAGGGTGGCTGCTGTTATAGCAACAAGAGGTGGTACCACGAGCTTCTAAAGGGGCAAAAACGGTGCGCAATTACTTTTTGGTAGATAGTGTAAATGACAGGTGTGAGCAGTATGGGATTAAGATAAATATTGCAAATAAGACGAAGACCATGGTCATAGGAAGAAAAGTAAAGAAGGTATATTTCCAAATTACAAATGAGGCATTAGAGCAAGTGAACAGCTTTAAATACGTGAGGTAAACTATAAGCAGTAACATGAACTATTGCCAGGATGTCAAAAAGAGGATAGCAATTGCAAAGGAAACTTTTAATAGGAAAGCATCTTCTGCGGACCTCTGGAAAAAGAACTAAGGAAGAGACTAGTGAAGTGTTTTGTATGGAGTGTGGCATTGTATGGGGGAGAAACATGGACATTACGACGACGTGAAGAGAAGCGAACAGAAGAGCATTTGGAATTTGGCTATGGAGAAGATTGGAACGTGTGAATGGACAGAGAGAATAAGAAATGAAGCTGTTTTGGCAAAAATTGGTGAAGAAAAAATGATGCTGAAATTTATCAGAAAGAGGCAAAGGAATTGGTTGGGTCACTGGTTGAGAAGAACCTGCTTCTGAATGATGCACTGGAAAGAATGGTGAACGGTATAAGAGTTCAAGATATATGGATCATATTATGCAAAGTCTAACAAGAAGGCAGAAAATAGGAAAGATTGGAGAAAGTTGGGTTTGCAGTGAAAGACTTTCCCTTGGAAAGAACACTATTAACGAACTCGTGAACTTAATCGAATGAAGCTGCTGTCGATAAATCACACACAAACGGGGGAGGAACTGATGAAGCGATGGAAATGGAAAAAGAAAATAAGAAGAGGAGAAAGTTATGAAAAATTTTAACAGAAATGAGGCAAATTTTAAAAATATAAAATGACAAATAGATGGATAAGATAAAGGAGACAATAAAGAAAGGTTAGAATGGTGGAGAAAGATTAGGGATAGAAGAATGAAGAGAAAACAAGTAGAATGAAAACCAAGAGGAAAGACGAAGAGTTAGATGAAAAAGGGAAAATGAAAATAATCGAAACAGAGGAAATGAAAAAGCAAGAGACGATAAGAAGAGGAGGGGAGGTGAATACATATAGCGAAGGAGAAACGAAAGAAGAGATAAAGATAAGGATAGGACGTAAAAATGGAAAATAAGAAAAGAAAAAATAAGTAGAGAGAAAATGAAATAGATGAGTGTAGAAAGAAGCAGTGGACTGGGAAAGACAGAAGATAAAGTTAAGAACGCGGAGAAAAGAGAGAATGTAAAAGTAGAAGAAAGCGAAGTAAAGAAGAGAGACGTAAAACGAAGAAAAAATGAAGTAGATGAAAAGAAACAACAGGTGAAACGATATGGGATTTAACAGATAAAAGAAAAATTAGAAAAAGGAGGAGGAACGTGATTTATTTTTTCTCCTGTAACAAAAGAAAAAAGAGGCATAAGGAATAGTAGGGGTTATGGAATACTAGAAAATAATTACTATGGTTCTTCCACCTCGTGGATAGTATCATAACTTCTTCTTTATGTCTGAGTTAAGCCTTGGTTTTTTTGAACCGACGCATGCGACGTGTGAGGTGCGAGGTACACAAATACGGACTACACGAGAGATAGAGTGCGAAGTGCGAAGACCTAGCACCTCGCAACTATAGAAACCACTCACTATCTCTTTTGTAGTCCGGATTTGTGCGAGGCGGGTCTCGCACGTCGCATGCATCGGTTCAGAAAAATCAAGGCTTTAGCGTCATAACGTGACAAGTGCGCTCTGAAAACAATGGTCTTAAGAAAATCTCTTTTGTGTCTAGAAAAAATTTTGCAAGTATGTAGCCTACTGTATAAATTATATAACAATTATTTATATGAATTATCTGCATATTCATAGGTTGTCATGTAGTTAATCTGCTTGTGAATAAGGTTAACATTGACGCTTATCTTAAATTATCAGTTGAGGTGGGTGTTGTGGAATACGCCAGGAAGCAGAAAGCCGAGGACGCCTCGACAACAAATTCAAACCATCGTGATGTAAAATTGAAAGAATCGAGTGATGAAGGTTTTGGAAGTCTAGGTTTCAAACCATAAGATAGCAATGCAGATTGAATATTATGTGGGAATACATTCTTTTAAGTTACTAATGGAGAAGTGGAGAAATGTGTACTCAGTGTGAGTTCTGGGCCCATGTAGAGTGCCCAGAATGCAAATTATATCCATATATTTATGATTTTAGTGAATAATGTTATTTTTAACGGTTTCTCATGGGTATTTCATATGCCCCTCTCTATACCATAAAACTCATCCTTTTTTCTACATCCAGTATTTTTAAAATTTGGTTTATTGTATGTATCACGTGTTTTATAAGTATACAGGGCTTTCATTTCAAAACTTCCCAGTCTAAATAACTAATTATTTAAATTCAATTAAATTCAAACAAAAAACATATCAATTTTGATATTGAGGGGTAAGTCTGAAACCAAGCTTAATTGCATTCTAGATTTCACCCCCACTCCTAGCCACCCCACTTTGAAATTTGAAATGGCACTCCTATATTTTTATACTTAAATATGAAACAGCATTCAATTGTTTATACACCTCATTCGTTTTCGCATCTTTTGTTTTCTATCGTCACCTGGCAACCTGGATTGTTGTTATTGTTGATTAGAGCTGTAGAGAATAAAGCTACAAAAAGTTATTGAGCATTTTATGTATTAGTTGTGTTTGTGTATTAAATTATTTAGAATAGCGTATACCCTTCAAGACAGAACATAAATCATCCTTATTGATTAAATTTATGGAATTACACAAAATAAGCTGTGCTTTCATCCTACAATCAACTGATAATAACAAAAATACAGGTTGCCAGGCGACGCACAGTGTGCAATTTTCCCAGTCTAGTCGACAAAAATCAAATTTATACTTGTTTAGTTAGGCATAGGTGAATATGAATGCATGTTTTTTAATATTTGAAGAATGTTGTGAGAAATATCTTTCACTGTTTTATCAGCGGCAAGCTATTTAGAAAGGTATGAACAGTGAGTTCTTCCTAACACTTCTCGCTCCTGTTCAATCGTAGACAGAGAGGCTTACTATGTGGGTGAAAAAGAGCCAACTATTAGTGATTTATTGTGTTGTGAGACATGGAATCTGTTCAGGTAGGTACGTTCTTACTAATGTAAATTCAATTACAAGTTTGTGAAGTATTATTATTCTTACAGAAGGTTTGAACATTATAATTGAAAAAATATATATATTATTTTAAAGTTCTGCAAATATATTATGAGATTTAGTATATCCGGTCACGTCCGGTTACAACAATTCTTTTACAATTTAATACAGTATCAATTAGAATGTTGAATCCTTCTTTTAAAATTTGCGCGTTCTTGCGCATTTATCAGCAATTAATTTTTTTCAGTAGTGGGGCATACAGTAACTGTTCCATATTTGGCTTAACAGTAGAAAAGAATCATGGAATAAAGAAGTTTTTAATCACTTGTCAGTCTTTTAGGCACATGACATCGATCATCAGGTTAAAAATACATTGGACACTAACCTTAACAAACGCACAGTGAATGAGAACGCAAATCACTAGCTGAACAAAATTAATAACTTCTCTGCATTCCAACGGATTGTTATGCAACTTTGTATATGCCTTACAGGTGACACACATGTTTTGTATACAAACTCTGATTACGTTTGCACAAGAAAAATTACCCCTTTATAGCGGATGCATTTAAACAAAATTAACAACTTCTCTCCTGTCAAACTGGTTTCAGAATTCCCCCTCAATAGTTGCGACACACGTTCAGATAAAATGCAGCATATAAAAAAGAGTCCCTGTTTTGTGGCATAGTTGCGCTCCGTTCCATTCAGGTAGAGAAAAGGTCATGGCATAGTTGCGCCCCGATGAAATAGGTAGAGAAAAAGACACTACGGAAACTCGAGCCTCATAATCAACCAATCTTACTGATTTCTTACTCAATTTATATTCATTATCGATACCGTTAAAATGAACACCATGAAGTAGGCAGTATTTTATTAACTGTTCTTCTACTGTTTATGCAGTGATTATCGATAGTCTACCGTTAAAATGAACACCATGAAGTTGGCAGTACTTTATCAACTGTTTTTATGCAGTGATTATCAATAGCCTACCGTAAAAATAAACACCATGAATTTGGCAGTACTTTATTAACTGACATATTCAAATGAGTGAGGCCTTAGCAGTCTTGACATTTTATTAGTGTGGCTTATAGTGAGGTTAATTTAAAATGAATGTTAAGTTTAGTGAAAAGGGTGAAGAGTTAATAATTGATAATGGTTCTAAGTTTCAATTTTCGAAACCCTGTACCGTAGGGTTAAGATATTGATGTAGAAACAGAAAATTCAGCTCATTTATTGTGTGTGATCAGTAAAAAAGTGTTATTTTAAATAGCAAAATTGATCATACGCTAGACCTACCTGATTTCAATGGAGCTATCACTGTAATATTTTAAAGTAATTTATTTATTTTATGACAATCACTTTTGTGTGTACTATGCTCATCGGGGCGCAACTATGCCATGTCCATCTGCTACCTGATTTCTTCGGGGCGCAACTATGCCATGTCCCATCTGTTAACTGATTTCTTCGGGGCGCAATTATGCCATGCCTAGGCCTCTCAATTGACCGCGGGGCGCAACTATGCCATGTCCCATCTGTTACATGATTTCTTCGGGGCGCAATTATGCCATGCCTAGGCCTCCCAATTGACCGCGGGGCGCAACTATGCCATACCGATTTAAATTTACGTGTTTTTGTTTAAATTGAATTCAATTTAAATCATTAGTTATTTAGACTGAGAAGTTTTAAAATGAAAGCCCTGTATGATGTACTCAAACCTGATAAATGTACTATGCATTACCACAGACATCGTCTTTTAACATGAATATTTTAGACGACAGGATTAAACAACAATATAGTATTCCATATTTCTCTTCTTCCCTCTAGTTTTCAATGTTATCTGTAGGCCTACATTGAATTTAAGGGTATACTCACTGAATTTAATGCAGTGAGGCAGTAAATTTCATAGGGTTTGCAATAAAACCTTGTGGTTCGTGACACTTTCGTGTAAGATGTGGGGTTGAGCGGGCATTGTGCAGGGAGGCGCCTTGTTGTGGTCGGCGTGGCTCACCTCTGTGCGGTTCCTCGCTATGTTGTCCTACTTGCAAATGCTGTTTGTAAACGTCACATGCTGTACTAACAGCCATAGGCTTAGTGCTTACACATCCCATGACAGCGTTAATAGAGGTGCACAACACTAAACATTCAATTGCGCTCTCTACCCGTGCAGATAATGACCGGGGGGCACGCTGTCCCCTTTCATTAGGCTCAGTCAAGGCATCGCTGGTGCACCATACTTGCTAACATTTTCTTTCCCTTTCTTTTTTGACAGAGTTTGAATTTTTAATCTGTCAAACATCAAGTGTGAACTCTTGATATGGTGCTAGCATGACAGTCAGTTAGTCAGTCAGTCAGTCAGTTTGGACTCTTAATCTGTCAAACATCAAGTGTGAACTCTTGATATAGCACTAGCATGTCAGTCAGTCAGTCAGGTCAGTCAGTCAGTTTGGACTTTTAATCTGTCAAACATCAAGGGTGAACACTAGATATAGTGCTAGCATGTCAGTCAGTCGGTCAGTTTGGAATTTTAATCTGTCGAACATCAAGTGTGAACTCTTGATATAGTGCTAGCATGTCAGTCAGTCAGCCAGTTTGGACTTTTAATCTGTCAAACAACAAGTGTGAACACTTGATATAGTGCTAGCATGTCAGTCAGTCAGTCAGTCAGTCAGTTTGGACTTTTAATCTGTCAAACATAAAGTGTGAACACTTGATATAGTGCTAGCATGTCAGTCAGTCAGTCAGTTAGTTTGGACTTTTAATCTGTCAAACATAAAGTGTGAACACTTGATATAGTGCTAGCATGTCAGTCAGTCAGTCAGTCAGTTTGGACTTTTAATCTGTCAAACATAAAGTGTGAACACTTGATATAGTGCTAGCATGTCAGTCAGTCAGTCAGTCAGTCAGTTTGGACTTTTAATCTGTCAAACATAAAGTGTGAACACTTGATATAGTGCTAGCATGTCAGTGAGTCAGTCAGTTTGGACTTTTAATCTGTCAAACATAAAGTGTGAACACTTGATATAGTGCTAGCATGTCGGTCAGTCAGTCAGTTTGGACTTTTAATCTGTCAAACATAAAGTGTGAACACTTGATATAGTGCTAGCATGTCAGTCAGTCAGTCAGTTTGGACTTTTAATCTGTCAAACATCAAGTGTGAACTCTTGATGTAGTGCTAGCATGTCAGTCAGTCAGCCAGTTTGGACTTTTAATCTGTCAAACATCAAGTGTGAACTCTTGATATAGTGCTAGCATGTCAGTCATTCAGTCAGCCAGTTTGGACTTTTAATCTGTCAAACATCAAGTGTGAACTCTTGATATAGTGCTAGCATGTCAGTCAGTCAGTCAGCCAGTTTGGACTTCTAATCTGTCAAACATCAAGTGTGAAGTCTTGATATAGTGCTAGCATGTCAGTCAGTCAGTCAGTCAGTCAGTTTGGACTTTTATTCTGTCAAACATCAAGTGTGAACACTTGATATAGTGCCAGCATGTCAGTCAGTCAGTTTGGACTTTTAATCTGCTAACATCAAGTGTGAACTCTTGATATAGTGCTAGCATGTCAGTCAGTCTGTCAGCCAGTTTGGACTTTTAATCTGTCAAACATCAAGTGTGAACTCTTGATATAGTGCTAGCATGTCAGTCAGTCAGTCAGCCAGTTTGGACTTTTATTCTGTCAAACATCAAGTGTGAACACTTGATATAGTGCCAGCATGTCAGTCAGTCAGTTTGGACTTTTAATCTGCTAACATCAAGTGTGAACTCTTGATATAGTGCTAGCATGTCAGTCAGTCTGTCAGCCAGTTTGGACTTTTAATCTGTCAAACATCAAGTGTGAACTCTTGATATAGGGCTAGCATGTCAGTCAGTCAGTCAGTTTGGATTTTTAATCTGTCAAACATCAAGTGTGAACTTTTGATATAGTGCTAGCATGTCAGTCAGTCAGCCAGTTTGGATTTTTAATCTGTCAAACATCAAGTGTGAACTCTTGATATAGTGCTAGCATGTCAGTCAGTCAGCCAGTTTGGATTTTTAATCTGTCAAACATCAAGTGTGAACTCTTGATATAGGGCTAGCATGTCAGTCAGTCAGTCAGTTTGGATTATTAATCTGTCAAACATCAAGTGTGAACTCTTGATATAGTGCTAGCATGTCAGTCAGTCAGCCAGCCAGTTTGGACTTTTAATCTGTCAAACATCAAGTGTGAACTCTTGATATAGTGCTAGTATGTCAGTCAGTTTGGAATTTTAATCTGTCAAAAATCAAGTGTGAACTCTTGATTAAGTGCTAGCATGTCAGTCAGTCAGTTTGGACTTTTAATCTGTCAAATATTAAGTGTGAACTCTTGATATAGTGCTAGCATGTCAGTCAGTCAGTCAGTCAGTCAGTTTGGACTTTTAATCTGTCAAACATCAAGTGTGAACTCTTGATATAGTGCTAGCATGTCAGTCAGTCAGGTCAGTCGGTCAGTTTGGACTTTTAATCCGTCAAACATCAAGTGTGAACTCTTGATGTAGTGCTAGCATGTCAGTCAGTCAGTCAGTCAGTTTGGACTTTTAATCTGTCAAAAATCAAGCGTGAACTCTTGATATAGTGCTAGCATGTCAGTTAGTCAGTTTGGACTTTTAACCTGTCAAAAATCAAGTGTGAACTCTTGATATAGTGCTAGCATGTCAGTCAGGTCAGTCAGTCAATCAGTCAGTTTGGACTTTTAATCTGTCAAACATCAAGTGTGATCTCTTGATATAGTGCTAGCATGTCAGTCAGTCAGTCAGTCAGTCAGTCAGTCAGTCAGTCAGTAAGGAAATTTTGAATTACAGGCCACCAGGCAAAAGGCTACTGTGACGCAATGTGAAGAGATACATACATTGGGCCAAAAAAAAAAAAAAGGCACAAAATTTAAATGGTTATAGGAATTCCAGTAGCTAAGAATAGACCGGGAAAGTACTGTAATATTTGTTTTACTCTTTATTAAACATTATTTTTTATTTTTTGTAAGGCAGTGCAAAATCGATCGTTTATGCCGAACTAAGCATTATGATCTTACGAGTTCAGCAGGCCAAGCAGTTTGTTGCGATATCATCAATTGTTTTCTTCCATTTTGAGTTCTCATTTTGTGAATAATGGATTGCTTAACGAACGAAGACAAGATTTTCATTAAACATTTGCACCAATATGATAATTTATCTGCCCGTCAAATTTTAAGGAACTACGCTCAGCGAGAATGGTCTGTTTCAAGTGTACAATGATTGATTAGCAAGATACGGACAGGCAAATTTCACAGTCCTTGTAGACCGAGAAAGTACTGTAACATTTAATTTTTTATCATTTATTAAACATTATTTTTTATTTTTTGCAAGGCAGTGCAAAATCGATCGTTTATGCCGAACTAAGCATTATGGTCTTACGAGTTCAGGAGGCCAAGCCGTTTGTTGTGATATCATCAATTGTTTTCTTCCATTTTGAGTTCTCATTTTGTGAATGCTTAACGAACGAAGACAAGATTTTCATTAAACATTTGCACCAATATGATAATTTACCTGCTCGTCAAATTGTAAAGAACTACGCTCAGCGAGAATGCTCTGTTTCAAGTGTACAACGATTGATTAGCAAGATACGGACATGATATCCCTCCTGAGAGATTATTACGTGAAAGATCGCATTTCTCAGATTCCCTGATGGTTTCCGCTGGAGTTTCAAACGAGATCTTAATCCTATGGACTATTTTGTATGGAGTCAACTACAAAAAACAGTCTACTACAAGACAAGAATTCGTAATATTGAACATTTAAGACAACGTCTTCTTGAATGTTGGACCCGGCTTCATCGAAGACAGATATCCAGTGCTATTGGACTTTGGAGAAGACGCTTACAGATGGTTGTGCGAGCAAATGGAGGTCACATAGAGCATAATTTTTAATTTTGATTATTTGAAAAATCATTAATTATTATTAATTTTCCACCATTCAGTTTCTGCACTTTGAAGTAATAAATTATCTTCAGGAACCACATTTTTCGCATCATTGTGTAGTGACCTCCATAAGATTTTAATTGCGCCTAAAAACATAATAAAAAGTCCCGCTCATCTTTAAAGACTGCTTTTTCCAACAGTGTAGGCCTATTCATTATAAATTAATGTTATGTATTTCCAAACATAAAGTGTTTCTAATTTTGTGCCTTTTTGGCTCACTGTGTATAATCACAATGACATCTGCCGAAGAATATCGATGACCACAAGGATCCTGAATTACAGAAAACTACTACAAAATACGTGGCTTAAATTTTTTAAAACAAATAACATAGAATTAAATAATATGGATTTGTACTAAATAATTTTCACTGGAATTATAAAGTCGGAAAAAGAAAATTATTAATATTTCAATTACTGTTAGGTTGGTTGTAATATAAATGATGTTGAAAAATCTTCAAAGAGTCCATGATTATTGAAACGGAAGTTTCACACAACCAGTTGAGAGAAACTTTAAGATTTTTCTAGAAATGTCCATGATAATTTAGAAATTCTTCCTCTACAACCAAATAATAAGCCAATAACTGATCAATTGTCTTCTGAAAGATTATACTTCAATGCCAAGTAAGAGATGCAGGACTCATAGATTGACTTCTTCTCTTTATCCACTTCATCAGCCTGTTGCAAATCTCTCCCAAATCTGATGGATTGATAATGATATTAAAAAAGCACGAAACTAAACTGCTGCAAACATTGAAACACTTGATAACCTACCGTATAGAAGGTTCACATCATTTGTAACTTTCCACTGCAAGTTGGTACACAGAGTTGTGCCATGTGTCAGGCCACAGTTAACGCACTCATCACTGGATACAGATCCCTACTGGGACGCTCTTGTAACTGACTGTTGGGCAGCGTCCAACTCTGCTGCGATTATTTCTATTCATTATAGAATGTGTGTATAAGGACCATTCATCGCACGTTCCATCGGTTACAATTCCTCATAATCCCAACTCTGTTGTCATGTGTTTGATTCTTTGCTAACATTATACTTTATTTTTATGTATTCAGTAACATTTTTCATGACATGAATTGCATAATATCTCTTTATTTGCAATCACGATATCTGATAATTTGCTACTATCTTATTAAGAATCGAGTCTACATATTAACATTAGGGAGTTTCACTGTATTCATTATAATAATATAACAAACCACTGCTAGTAATAACAATAATAATTAGGCTCCGTATTCCAGCTACCTAAAGACTGAAGTTAAAGACACATTGGGTATATAGTACGCCGAACACAGGTAACGCAACGGATAAGGATATAAACAAACAGGTCGTCGCTGCGTGTTCGTGGAATACAATCAACGCCCAGACATTCTGAAGCTATACTAATAAACACATGCTTGAGCCGTGATGTTCATTGTCGTCGTAGTTTTTGCTGTGAATGATTTTATATTGCAAGAAATTCTTTCAATAGCACATGACGTTATTGGTGCATGATGTAGTACAAGATATTCCTACTGTCTGACATTTTTTCGTGTTTCATTAGGATATTGCATGTATCGCCCATCACTGAAAACCACTAATTTTCTATGTAGGCTTACTTTTCTAGAAATTTCCTGAAATTGAGATTATTTAATTTATTAATTATTTGGATATTGGCAATAAACATCATGGTAGGTTACACAAATCCTTGCTAAACGTCGAGTTAATATCTTCATACTTTTCAGATTGTGATGATACTAGTTCTTTTGGATTACGTTCAACACACTTTCTTCGCCTTTTGGTATTGTAGTGTCTTTCAGTGCACTGTTTTTTTTATCATTTATACTTTTATTTTACACAATTTATATGTAATGTTGTCTATATTGACAGTGAAAATATACGTTCAAGTATCTTAAACTATGCCCTGCACTATTACACGCTTGAGCGTCTTACCTAAGGCATTTTACCTCTGCAATGAACCTTCAATCAGCCACAAAGATGTAGTTATTTAAATAATACGACTAGTAAGAACAGTGCTCGATAAGACTACTCACTATGACTGCGTCCCGGTTTTGACTTTCTAGAGCAACCATGGGGAAAAATGGCTCCGAAGGGCCACTGCACTCAAAGCCGCCTTACCCCACTCCACAGACTCTCTCCTCCGCCTGGTGCTTCTCTAGACAGGTCTAGGATCACAGACATGCATTTAGTTTCAGTATTACGGTTGAGTTGTTCTATTTTAGAGCCAAATATATCCTTTTTAGTTAATAACAAAAAATTTCGAGGGCAATAAAAAAAATGAAAACCAGCAGTATAGGCCTACAGTAGTATTTCGTTTCATTCATATCTCATGTATTTTGTTTAATATGTTTTAAAGTTAAATGACAGTAGAGCTTAGTTTTACTTTCTTTAGTATTTATAAAAAGAAACAATTGATTTTGTTGATCATTATATTGTGTTTAATATGTTTTCCAGTTAAATAACAATGGAGCTTAGTTACTTTATTAGTTTTAAAAAGAAACAATTTATTATGTTGAGCATTGTATCTTTTAATATATTGTGCAGTTAAATGACTATGGAGCTTTGCTTTTTTCTTTATTGTTTTTAAAAAAGAAATACTTTTTTATTTCGATCACAAGGCAATTCAAGAATTTTTTGTGCACATGATAAAGGAGTAGTTATACAATTGAAAAATATATAATTTGCCTAATGACAGTAGGTGGCCGTCATAATTTATTATTGTATGATACGTGTAATTCCTATAAACAAAATACTGTAAAAATTTTGAAACAAGAAATAAGAGCGGAGATATTACTGATGCGCAAGGTGTGTCGAATCCACCACTGCACTTGCCTTAGCAAAACAGCTGCTTTACCCCTCGCCTGTCAATCAAACGAATGTGGGGTGGGTAGGAACGTTCCCTCCCTACTTTGCTTATAGTCCCCATAGCTGTCAGCGTATTCCGAATCTCACCGGTCCGGTGGCATCAATGACGTCACGTTGCAGCGAAATAAGGAACAAAACTGCTGAAAGGATCGATGCTGTCATGGCGACTGTACAAGTTGTTGTCTGTGCTACGCTAGCAAAATGTTGCGAAATTTTCGTACTCCCATCTCGTTCAAAGAAAAGATAACATAAACAATTTATTTCTTGAACCAGTAGTAATAACTGGTCCGTTGACATGTTCGCTCATAAACCATTAACATATTGTTTTTACGTTGTGCTCATTACAAACAATACAGCAGAACTAAAGCAGAACACACCGCCATGACACAACAGTGCACGATGTTATTCGTCTGCTAATTCCCGCCCTATACAAGAACCAATCAGATTCACTGATGGCGGCTGATGGAGACTGCCACCACCTCTGCAAGTTGATGGCACCGGTGCGACACCGGTGGAGCATCAATGACGTCATCGGTGGAATTCGGAACACCGTGATCCCATCGGATTGCTCACCGGTGAGATTCGGAATACGCTCTGTTGTAGAGGAAGAGGGCAGAGGATGCGTAACTACAGGGTGTTCAGTTCAAAATGTGTCTTGGTTCGCTGTATGCCGTCATGTGGCTAGCTGATGAGCCTAGAGAATTCAATCTTCCTACACTTCCGCAGCTCAGGTGTATAATCTAAGAGGCAGAGAAGTTGGCTAACAAGTACGGCGTTCATTCTGAAGAGTACGTGCCGATACGTACGGTAACGCCGGTAGTGGCAGGAATGTGAACTGTTTGGAAATACGTACTGTCGGGATATGGGGAGAGGGTTAAGACGATTACTTACGTATTTGTTGACATTAACTTCGACGGTCAACATGGACACGGAGCATTTGATTTGTGTTGTGGAATGTTACCGTACGCAACCGATGATAACAAATACCCTGCGTACGACTTGCCGGCGCAAAACACAGTTCGAGAGAGGTTATGGTAGCACACAGACCGTACAGACCGCCATCTGTTGCTACGACGTTCAAGTTATACCGTACACGTTCTCAAGTTCAGATTGAAGAACGCCTTAAATAATAGGCAACTTCTCTAACATATAAACTGAAACTCGCTTCAAATCGGTGACCCAACAACAGTGACGTCATGACACACTTTGAAATGAACACCCAGTATTTTGTATACGAACGTACCTGTACCTGCGCTGTGACGTCACATATACTTCGAATCAGGCAACCTCATTCCAGCTTATAGGTAGCTGGAATACGAAGCCTAATGATACTATATCAAATAGTGAAAAGGAAAACAATACTCCCGACTATGCACTTCAGTGAGAACGTATTGCAAGCCTGTAGTATCTCTCTATTACTTATCAAGTTCTACACTAATGAAATATCATAGTAATAAAAATTAGTAACAAAAAGTTATAAGAAATTGAATAAAATTAGTTGAAATTGAAAATTTTGGAAATGATTTTATCGCCTAATGTTCTAATTTTCATTGCAAGAACGGACAAAGAATTACACGAGACACCAGACTAATTAGGTACATGAACTGGCTGAAAAATACTGTATGAAAATACGGGATGAAAGTAACGGCTATGTGCAGGAAAAAATGAACTGAACAATAAAACTGAAATTTTTAATCGAACACATTTACACTTAAACATAGGCCTACTCGTATTTAGGAATTATATTACAAATATCAATGTCAAAATAAAAATATGATACAACAATTATTTGAATTATTACGAAAATGATTATTTTCAAGGAAACATTAACAATGATATTTCATAAAAAAATTAATATATGGAATTCAGATTTGGATTTTAAGTGCATAATAACGTCTACAACTGCAATGAACATGTGTGCAATTCTCAAACCCTCCCCCCTTTTTTTTTTTTTGGATTCACACATTCACAGCATGAAAATAATTACGACGTTCCAGAAGAGTGAAAAAGCTGAGAACCTAGAAAATACCGCATATAGAAATACCAGTACAACCAAATACTCTACAATTATACGAGTAATACGGGAAAGTTCGCGGTAAAAGTGGCGAATGACTCGCCAGTGCTATCTAGCGGCGGGGATTGTAGGCAGCGAGGATGACGTGACAAATAGCGCGTTGAACTGTGATATGAGCTTTGTTCCTCAACATACGCGTGATGTTCTAAGGATTATTCTCATTATAGTTGTAGCCTACACAATGCCAGTTAAATGTGGAAATGTTTGTTCTATGTTTTGTAAAAACTATGCCTAGCACAATATCCTACATCTTTCTTCAGATTTCCAAAAGATAGAGATTGAGAGTAGTCATATAAACACCAGAAGAATACTACTTTTCTGTTATAAGATTGTTATTATTATTGTTATTATTATTATTATTATTATTATTATATTTTACTATTACTACTGCTTCTACTACCGGTACTACGGTTATTTGCTTTCGTCTTCAAGGTGTGCCATGCTCATATAGGTAAACAAACGCAGACAGACGTTAGTTAATGAGGTTTAGTAAGAAGCGTCAGCTACTATCGCTATTTGCGTCCTTATCCAAACTTCTTTAAAAAACAAAACAAACAATATTATAAGAAAAATGTGAGCACTAACTGAAAACGTTGTCAACAGTTCTAGACGAAACGTTTAAAATTAGAGGGGTAGAATATATTATGTACAAAAATCACAAAATATATTCAGATCACTTTTGATTATCGGACGTCAATAACCATAATTCGAAACATTAGAGCTAAGTAAAAATAGTGTGTAATAAATTGGAAAAGTATACCGAATTTTCAAATCAGTTGTAGGACTGTTAATTTTTAATACTCTGTTTTTAATAACAGACTGAAGATAATAGTTATTCCTTCACTGAATTTAACAGCTCCTCCTTCCGAAAATATGAGTCAAAATCAAAGCACAATGAAAGAATTGCGAAGGTTCAAAATAAACATATTAGATCTTGCATCGAGGAAGCTGCGGGTGTTCTGATATTAGACAGAAACGACAGACGATACTCCTCTGTCGTGTAATTAGATAGTGCATTAGCAATGACATATTGTCTATGTTAACTGACACAGTTACTAAACTGCATAAATCTGCTTTACATTGTTCATATAAAACACAATTTCTTTATAACCTAGTTTCTCCGTATAAAAATTTAAAATCTTTACTTTTTTTATCCAAATAGTGCGTAACATAAAAATATGAATTGTTGATTTTGTGAAGAAAGTGGACTCATGTTTTTTTCATAATAAGTGATTCAGGTAGTTATTCGAACAAATAATTTGCCTAGTCCTATATTTTAAAGGCATTATTAATATTCCACTAAATTAAGATCATTTTTTACGATGCGAGAAATCCTAAAAGATAAAAACTTGCTCAAGCAGAAATGACAGCTCTAAACACAGCAAGTCCAAATGCCGATTTAATTTAAATTGTTCAAGATGATGAATTCATTAGTCACAAGTGTGCTTAAAAAAAAGAAGGAAATGGGGAAACGATATTCCAGTTACGATAAAAGTTTTGCCGCCACATTCCATTAATGGTCACCTCAAGACGAAAGATTTCTAAGAAGATAATTATGTTTACCAACAGTTAGATCTCTAGAAATTTGAGTATATAAATTTGGTATAGTCACGGTATAAATCGCACCATTCTACAATTAATTATTAAAAATAAAGTCCGATATTTTTCCATTGAATGGAAAGGTTGTAACTATTATTGTTGAAGATAAAATGTCTTTGAAGGAAAACATTAATTAATGCTAAAACAGACACTTTGAGGGGTTCATTGAATTAGGCATACAGTAGATAGACATAATCAACAAACTTCAACTGACGTAAAAATTTCAGAAGTACCGTACCATTTGCAAACCAAGCACTGGTTTTCATTATTCGAGGAATGTGCAAAATTTTAAACCAAACTACGTATAAGTTATTTTCTATCAAAAGATACAATGCCTGTAGAGATTTAAAAATCACATCTGCTTGATGTAAAAGACAAAATAGAAGATACAGGCTTTATCCCGAAAGCAGCGACTGTGCCAGTATCTTTATTGACAAATATTTCAATGTGCTAATAAATTGTTACATCAAAAATAAAATGGATAACCATTATAAATATTTATAAATTCGTTAATCTTCGATGCTACTTACCCATTAGAGTTCTACGAAATGTTTATTTGGACATTTTTCAGTCTATCATTCAATATGGTATTATTGTTTGGGGTGGAAGTACAAAAATTAATCTTAGTCCGTTAAATTTACTACAAAAACGAATAATTAAAATTTGTTTGAAGAAACGTTTGATTATCTAACAAAATTAATTTATTCTGAATTTAATGTATTTAATATTGAACAAATTTATAAATATACTCTGTTAAAATTTTATCATAAAAATCGTAATAAGTTTATATTACAGGCACATAATCATGACACAAGACGGAATAATAATTCAACATTAGTAGAACCTAAATGTTTCACATCTGCTGGTCTAAAGCATAGCATTAATTTTGGCCCTCGTTTGTATAATTCTTTAGCTAAATTATACCCAGAACTTCTAAGATGTAACCCACTAAAATATAACAAGAAAATTAGAAACGTGTTAATGTCTTCAATTTGATTACATAAATTTATAGCCTATACGTATGAATTAATCAGCCTATATCATTTTGGAATTTATATATATATATATATATATATATTTTTTTTTTATAAATTGTCCTGCTTTATTCACGTACGGTATTTTTCTTCTCTATGTTAATATTATATTATATAAATTCATTGCCGCTATTATTTTAATTTTTATTTCCTATTTTATTTTATTTCATTTTCTATATTCCTCTTAGATTAATATAGGCCTAATATATTATATAATTTCACTGTAGCTGTAATTTTAATTTTAGTTCCTATTTATTTTACTTTGTATATTCTCTTATATGCTTATTAATAATATATGTAAACTGCGCCCGAACACGAGCGCTGCTCATTCGGTCCTCGAATTTTGTTAATATTACTGTATCTCCTTTTTTAAATTGATTGTATTATTTTATTTCCATTTCTATAGTTGTAATTATATTCTGTATTCTTTATATTTAAATTTAAATAATAAATAAATAAAAATATTAGCCAAGGAACGAAAGTTTCTAAAGTCATGCACAACTAAATCATAACTCATTTGAAAATACGAGAATTGTTTCATTTCATTTCTACTCCAATAACTTTGTAACTTCTTATTAATTTAAAATGTTGTGAACCTTGTGACTCTAAATAAAACTATTGATTTGCATCTTTCATTGACATCAAATGAACACTTCTCCGTTTTTCCTCACGTAACCTAGCACGCCGCAAGGAGTGTAAAAGCAATCCAAGCCGCTAGATAGCAGCACAGTCACTTTTCGCAGCTGCTTGCAGTGCTAAACAGGCAAGCTTTCCAGTATTATTGTTATAGAGTATTTGGTACAACTGACTTCAGAATAGTGACAGAACAAGCGATCATAGGCTATCCAAAATGTATCTGTATTAGATTGCTGATATAAATTGCTGAAATATATAGACAGTACATATCAGTCTACTGAACAAAATTCCTACTCAAATTTAATTATTTCTGATAATTTTATTTTTAATTGTAAAACATCATGTTTTTAAGATTAATAATAGTCTAATACGTGTTTGCATTTCAAATTAACGTGAACGACCTTGAGCTCAATACACGCTAATACCACAGTTTAGTATATACAGTCACGAAGCTTGAGTTGTGAGGGTACTAGGAACAATAGACTGTGCAGGTACTATTTCGCATTGTCTGTAATGAGGCGATAGTAGCGAACCTAGTGGTTAGCAACTATGGATGGATATTTACTACGTATTGAGCTTCGTGACTGTATATACTAGATTGTGCTAATACACGAGAGACAAAAGAGTAACAAACGACTGCTTCAGTGTACGTCTCGGGCAAAGTAAGTAATGAGTGTCTATTCTAATCTTCGAAAACCTTAGACCCACAGAACAATTTTTCCTGGGAAAATCTTAACAGCGACAGAAATAATTATTTCACTTTCTCCTTGAGTTATTTATGCTCCACCAGTATTTTTTTGGCAGTTTAGCTTATTTATACCCTGGTTATACGACACTGTACACTATCTAAGAGGAGAGAAAAGGAATATAAATATTTCAATTTTATATTACAGGATTAAGTAGTCCAGACTTATTCTTATCTTTCTCCACCAACATACTCTTCTACTCCTTTTGATGATCATATTATTGATAGAATTTTAACAATACAAATAATAACATTATTCAAGAATAATACCAAAATAATGCACGACTTACGATTCTTAAATTCTGTAACTATCTCCTATATCTTGGATAAGAATCACACTGCCTGAAATTTAAACAGTAGAACTGATTCTGAAATAACACACGAAGATAGAACAAAAGGATGATGTGACAAGCTCGGTTTTCGTATAAATTTAAATTAAGAACCATTAATTTTAAGTCACTGACCGATTCGACCAGCTTGCAACATTGTAGCCAGAAAGGAAGACGGTAGGGTATTCACTAAAGCAGATATATCCAAGTTCGTTGGTCTCTTACGTTTGTATTACGAGAAAAAATAGTATTGTGTTAGCGACGATGTTGCCAGATTGCTTAAAATTCGAAGTCAATTTTCTAATTAACCGTACAATTAATCACGAAACGTAATATAGGTTTTCTATTCATTTATGTGTACGTTTTCGTTCCTTTTTATCTGCAGCATTATTTCACTTCATCCTATATCCATCTTCGGTAGCTCAAATTCTGTAAATAATTTTCAAAGTTCGATTCGATTTCTGACGGTGACTGGAGTATTATGAGGAGCTCATTTTTAAAACGTCTCTTGTCCATCTGATAACGAAAAGAGTTTCCTACGTCCATTTATACTACATACAACTGTCAAGATTCGACTACAGAATATCCTCTAAACCACTAAAATCTTGTGTTAAAAGTGACTGTTAGAATCAAAATGACTCCTGTCCTCAGCAAAATTGCGACAAAATATTAGTTCCAGCTTTGAAATCAAAGAGTCTGATGCTCCCATTTCATTGCATAATGTTCCTTGCCTGACTGGTAAGATATTTTAGACATAAAAATGTTTTTCGTGTTTTCCTTCAAGCTTATAGGAATGGACAAGAGTCGTTTTTAAAATAACTTCCCATATTTGGGGTTTACAACATCAGAGAACGCGAATTTCCATGTTGCAAGGGTTTCTCAGATTTCCTTAAATGTTACAAATTTTATTCATCCAATTCTCCCCTCTCCTTTTTCTTTCACCTTTACTTCCTCTCCTCTCTCCTCTTGTCACCAGACATTATCCCTTCGCTTATCTTTTCAAGTTTTTTTTATGGTTTAAGAGTAAGGTGTAAGAACTTCGGTGATGCCGAGTGAAGATGAACAGCCAGTCTAAGAAAGTTCAACATCGTCCCCCGATACCGGACACAGACATTCTACCAGCGACACTTGTTGAATTTCGTGAGTGTGGTTTCGATGCTGATGAAAAACGTCTTGCGGCGATTCTATCTGGCATTTGAGGAATTTTCATGTCGGTCGGAAAGACCTGGATTGTATACAGATCGTAAGAAACCGCCAGAGGTATTCCTGTGGTATCTCCGGGGTTGAAAAGTCAGCGTGCTATCTCCCATTTATTTTATCGCTATATCCAGAGAGCTGTACTCAGGATATACCTATCCATACGGACTTCATGCAAAAGAACTTTCGTTCCCCTCCTACATATACACATACAACATGAATATCTTGACGTATGATAACGTTTCAAACATCTCGTTACATATTATGTCTTATCCGATAAAACATAGCCTAACCATATTTTGTAGTTTATTCACACTTTTTCAGTCTAACTGGAATTAGTGTGCCTTGTTGCCAACATCACAGCCTTGATCGTAGCTGGCATTAGTTCTAAGATAGCTGAAGCTCTTCTCCTGTGCTCTAATTTGTCGTTTATCGCTATTTTCTCCAATTCCTATACGCTCTTTTCCACAGAAGGCCACTAGTTTTGTTACAATTTAAATAATTTTAAATATAAATACAGTATATTCACGCCTCATAAAATTCTAATTAAACTCAGAGGAAACGTAGCATTTCTCGTACTCATAAAACAGTAATTGCAACTATAATGACTCTAGCAGACTTAAAATCCATTACAAAGTACAGAGAATAGTTTTATTCCACTTGGAAAGTTTTAGTAGCACATTCTATGCGGTGAAGCAGGCAATGTTCAAAAGCATTGCTTCATGGTCCTATACAAAGTAGCCCGTTCAATTTAAGTTAATTAAATCCAGTAAAAAGGATACAGAATGTGTGAGCTCAATGCCTATGACATTATTATATTAGGTTCTTTGACGTGCCATAAATAACTGGTACAAGTGGCAGCTTTTATGCGGACCTCTGTACTTTAATTACTGGGGATGTGAAACTCGTACAGCAGAATTCCTCGGAAGGCATCCCTTTGTTGCTATTAAATTTTACTATAAAATTCAACGCACAACTATTTACATATTCATTCTCACACAATCTGCGCTTATGCCGTAATCCTAGGCATCTCACGATATTGCATGCTCATGAATCTACAAATATCTGCCCATGGTATTCACTTACTGAACGAGGTCAGCTCATGAAATGACAGACAATTTTTAGAGCAATTTAATACTGTAGGCCTACACCAAAATCTGATCCATGCAACACAAAATTGAATTTTTGTATACAGTCATTAACATATTTAATAATCTACTTTAAATTTACGAGTAATTAGGCCTACTACATTTGAACTTGCAAAGACATATTACATTTACTGAGGATGTAGGATATAGATTGATAATATTGTGATATGATAAATATTCTGATAGTTCTTTTTGAGAATTCTTTACAATTTTACTGAGCGAGAGGAAGATCGGTTTTTTGCGTCAACGTATTAAGGGAATGTTCGTGGACAAGTTCCTGCATAAAACCAGTCCTTCTCTCGCTTAGTGAAGTGTAATAAATTCTCAAAAAGAACTATCACAATATTACCAGCCTTTACCCTACTTCAAGTGTTAAAATTTGTCATTTTCAGAATTCCACAGTTTAATTTTTAAATGAACTTTAGGCTTTCTATACATAATGTGCCCATAGGCTAAGATAGAGACAGGTTTCTGAGTAAAAGTATGGTTGCAAGTTTAGTTTTTAGCAGGTTATTTATTTAATTAATTTGGTAAAGATAACGCAATCAGGCCTTCTCTTCCCCTCTACCAGGGATTACAGCTCCAATAACAAGAATACAAATAAAATTACAAGTAATATTAGACTTACAATGACAATTACAACAGACTCTAAAGAAGCCTATTAAAACATGACTTGAATAATAAAAGCTAGACAAATGTACAGTTGTTTAGTCAAGTGTCCGAAGACAGGTCCGAACTTTACAAGATATCAAGAAGGCACCACTTGTGAGTTAACTAGGCTAGGAGATAATGGTGTAGTGTGGTCAGTTCCTTTCCACCTCCATTGCATACAACGCCGATTAGCTACATATTACACTAGTCAGATTTCAGATGCATAGAACCAGTAATTGTTTCTCCTCTGTGAGATATACTGCCTGATAACAGATGTACTCGTACATATCAGCCAGAATCTCAATCTGAGGACAAATGTATAGTATAAGTTAGAAACAAGGAAAGAGTTAATTACTTAAATACACATTAGACGCAGAATAATTATATAGGAATGAAATTACTGGACATTGAATTATTTTATTCTAGAATAAGATAACTATTTTCAAGAAGCCATGTCTAAACGAGTCTCAATTACTGACCAATTGCCTACTAAGTTTGCGTTTGAATTGAATTTTATTTAACAGTGTCTAATGTTAGCATGTAGCTAATTCCAGAGTCTTGACAGGGGTATTGTGTAAGAAGATGAATACAAGGAGGTGCGATGTAACTGTATTGTTAGTATTGTTTCGTGCCGAGAACGTGTGTTCAAATTATGATGGGAAAAAGATACCAATGAAGCGAGACGACAGTTACGAAGGAATTGAGGACTTCAAGATTATGAAGAGGAAAAGTAATGTAAATTTCTTCTTTTACTTAGTTTAAGCCAATCTATTGCTTCCAAAGATGGGATAATATAACCTATTTGGCGAACATTGCATATACAACGTACACAAATATGAGTACGTTGAATTTCGTCACCTACATAAGAGATTTCAAATTTGCGGTACGCAAATACCTTCAAAACCATCTCCGTGCTTATAGATACGATGTAAGAAATAGTGTAATTATATTTCTCATTTCATCTTTTGTTATGGATGTGCAACATTTGTGAGAGACTGTAGTGGAGTTGGATATCTTACTCTAGTTTTTCACTTTTCACAGTTTTATTATGAAATAAACCAAACACCTACAAACTCGGCATAAATTTTAGTATTGTCGAAATTAAAACCTTTACAAATCGGAGCATGGTTTCTTCGTGTAGCTTCCGTTACTTTTGGACAAACTTACTTAACCGTCCCTCGCTTAGTGAAAGGGCTTGGATCCCTTTTCTACTGAAGATGTTGAACCTCAAGGGCAATAGTGAGACTTCATGGGAACCTTAAGCCTACTTAGATGAATTTAAAGATGGCACCGCATAGCTGAACCATGATATGTACAAAAAACTGGAGCGTTTGGACATGAACATGCATTCCTAAATAAAGGAGTGGTAAGGCACAATAAGCCCATTAGAAGCTGCGGGGCTAGCTTATGGTTCCCTCCAACTTACAAAGGAAAATATTTCCCATTTTATATGAAAATTTAAAATTAAAAAAAAGTAGTTTCTCCTTTACATGAATTTTCAGTTATTTCCTCAGGAGAAATTTTGAAAATTCGACTCTCATATTCAAAATGTGAAATTTCATATTCTAAACCATTCCGGCTAGCAGTATGGGACAAAGGATTTTCACTATTCACGACGTATAGAATTTGATTAACGCCGAGAAATATTTCATACTGCATAATATGAAGAGTCCACTGCAAGAATGATGGATGTCATTTGGAATACATTTTGCAGGAGAGGCAATTGAAAGTTTGAAATGCTTAGCGCTCAAAGCTTAACTGTGATTTTCCGATCATTACTGGTCAATGACTATCAGTGTTAATGCCATATAACTCTCTATGTACATTCCACATGTCTTAAGCTATGCATTGACAGTCCTGGTTCATTTTCTACAAGAAAGTGACATCCATCATTCTTGCAGCAGACTCTTAATATGTGTTAATTTTTCATATTTCATTAAAAATTCTTAGTATTTTAATAACATTTGCACAATTTTCCCCTTCCCCTTAATATTAATTCTATATGTACCACTGAACCGGGCTTTCCAGGCATTATAAGGACATAATAGAGATTTTTTCAAAAATCAACTGAAAAACCTAAGTCACCTATTCCATCAACATACCATTATACCCGCATAAGTGAAATCTCCAAATTAAATGAATTCTATAGACCAAAACAAAATAAGTGGGTCCCATTCCATCTTTGTTTGTTCTTTCGATGAAGTGAAAGACTTTTCAGTGAAGCCTCATCTACTTATATCGTACATGTAAAATAATATTTTAAGCGGGTTTCAATCATTAGCTTTCCTTTCTACTTAATTTCTTCTCTCTTTGTAAATTCATGGGCTTTTCATCGCACAAATATATTAACTGACAGAAGGTGTAAACTTTTGCCAGAGAATACTGAAAAGTTACTAGTTTTATATTTAAGCAGTGTTGAGTCCAGTCAATGTAAGAAGTATTTTTTCCCCTGAGTGTAAAATGTTAAGGCTACTTGGTTCTAGTGATAAGGTGAGAATTACAATATCTACCAAAAAGTAATTGGGCATACTGCTTTGCCCCTTTAGAATCTCGTGGTACCACCTCTTGTTGCAGTAACAGCAGCCACCCTGTCAGGCATGCTCTCCACTAGTTTGTGTAGGATATCCACTGGAATGCGTCTCCATTCCTCTTGCAACATGGCACTCAGTTGGACAATGGTTGTTGGCCGCATCTCCCGAGACCTCAATTGCCGGTCCAATTCGTTCCAAATGTGCTCAGTGGGATTGAGATCGGGACTGTGTGCAGGCCAGTCCAACCGGTGAACATTATTGTCTGCATACCACTGCATAGTAGCCGCCGAAACATGGGGCCAACTTCCATTGTCCAACTGAGTGGCATGTTGCAAGAGGAATGGCGACGCATTCCAGTGGATATCCTACACAAACTAGTGGAGAGCATGCCTGACAGGGTGGCTGCTGTTATAGTAACAAGAGGTGGTACCACGAGGTTCTAAAGGAGCGAAAACAGTGCCCAATTCTTTTTGATAGATAGTGTATATTATAATGCTGAGAAACTGTTTAATTATGCGTGTATTTTATTTGATTGTACATTAAATATAGACAACACTATTAATCTCTAACCCGCTGCAAAATATTTGGGAACGAAAATACTTTGGCACTGAAATATTTATTTAAAATGTTTATATTCTGTCAAATTAATTTCATATTTTGGCAAAATTTTCTTCACACTGAGTCGATCTCTACACATGACATTAATACAGCAGTGTATGCTCAAACCCATTACCTGTGTTTCCTCTTTTAGACAATTTGTCACACATTCTGTAACACTATATGCTTGAGCTAAAGTGGCGAAAATTGAAGCGAAGTGAGATCGCTGAACTACAGATATAACACAAGTTACACAACACAATGTTACCACATTCTGATGTTTTAATAAACTATGCAGAGTTTTCAAAAGATAAAGTGAAAGTGGAGTGAAGGCAACTTGTAAAACAATCTACATCACCCATCCCACTCTTAGACATAACGTCAATGTAGAAGCATGGGATATAATTATGGAGCACATTCCATCAAATTAGGAAATGGAGCAGAGAAAGGAATTTTGTCATCAAAAGAAAGAACAGATGACTGACCACTTAGGAATGCTTGTGGTTGCATTCCAAAGTTAAACGAATCGGAGTACAAGGGCATAGCATTCATTGACAGAAGCAGCCAAAACCACATGCATTATACTAATAGAATTTCTGCTCGACTAAAATGTGCAATATCGTCATAAATGCAATGACTATGCATATTGATTCATATGGCGACAAATTTGGACATTTTCATACAATAATAACCAGATATTTGTTCATGCTTCTTTGTATGTAACTCGGAGAAATCATAGGCAATTATAATGGGACATCAACGACGTTTAAGTAAATTAAACACAGATGACTTATCTCCTGTTAAAATTAATGAAACTATTATCACTAACAATGATAGAATAAATCTAGGAATTTATGTGGACAAAAACTTAAGTTGGAATACTCAAATCACACACAAATGTAAAATAATTTTTATGAAAATTCACACACTAAAGAGAACCCGAAATTTTCTTCCGTTGGTTCTCAAGAAGAATTTAGTGCAGTCGCTCTTAATGCCTAATTTTGTTTACTGTGACCTGAACATGAGACTGACAGACTACAGCGGGTTCACAATGTATGAGTTAGATTTATTTGCAACGTCCGTAGATTATTGACCGTATCACACCTTCACTAAATATGCTCTCCTGGGTCCGTCTCAAAGAGCGAAGAACTATTCACTCTCTCACTTTACTCTTCAATATTCTTCAAACCTCTAACCCTAGCTACTTAGCTTCTCGTTTTCAACATGTGTCCTCATATCACGAAATGGATACTCGCTCACAACACCATATCACATTCTCCATTCCTAAACACAGAACATCTTCTACTCTTCATCTTTCACCGTCTCTGCAGCACATCTCTGGAACTCTCTACCACAACATGTCAGAGACTGTCGGACATTGTCTAGTTTCAAAAATAAATTAAAACTGCACTTTTTGAATTAGATTCCTTTCAGTTATAAGCCCTTTTCTCTGCCATAGTTTTGTAAAAAATATATGTATTTCTTTTCCTTCCTTTTCCCTTATTTGTTCTCTTGATCACCAGATGAATTTATTATCATACCCCTTTCATTGTGAATTGTATTTAATTTTCGTATTTCTTGTCTTCTTTTCTATTATCATTTTATTTCATTCCATTTTGTTATATTCTTCCTTACGTTTTCCATATGAACTATTTGTATTAAATGAGTTGCTTTCATTATATTCCAATGTATTTTACTTTCTTTTTTTCTATTATGGTATTATTTTCAAAGTTGTTTAGTGTCGATTTTGTTATGCTATTATTATTTTTTGTAATATGTTAGTATTTTGTTCTTTAACTATTTGTTAAATTTTCACTGCTTGTATACTTTGTGACCCGGTAGAGTGTAAGAGAAGGTCCTATGGCCTTAACTCTGCCAGTATAAACAAAAAAGAATTTATTATTATTATTATTATTATTATTATTATTATTATTATTATTATTATCATTATTATTATTAAATTATGTGAGTTAATAATTTATTTACACTTTTATACCTTTACTAAGTAGCATAACTAACAATGGACATAACAGTCTACATTTCGTAATGTAAAAAAAATAGGATTGTAAAACTGACAGACAGGTTTTAACTTCTTCCCTGTGTTATTTAACTACTTTAGACCCTATGTGATAAATAAAGACTGCGAAATACCAATAAAAGGCAGGCTACTGGATAACACATTATTTAGAGACGAATATTAATTAAAGAGAACAATTTCCAAATGAATTACAATATTTACAAACTATGGACTTAAAAATATAGGAATACAACAAAGAATCAGTGCCTCTTAAGTACGATATTATTTGACAAAAATAGTAATCGAAAATAGACAGTTTTTACCTTTTCCATATCCACTCTATCTACATCGTCATCGTCTTCAAAGCTTAGTCTTAAAATAACTATTCTGTTTCCATGGTTTTGAGAATTTGCCCTTATTTATTTTTTGCGAAGAATTCTATGACGTTTTCTGTAGCTCTATATTTGTATCGGCTCACTCTCTTTGATAACTATTAATATCCTCCAATATATGTTTACGTCTAATATCTGTATATCTACGTTGCTGTTTAGATTTGTTCTTGTATATCCTAAACTAGATCTTTAAAATCTGATTTACTCCAGTGGTTTTTTTTTTGTTCCTCGTGACTTGTCAGGGTCTACAATTCCGTTCCTTAAAGAAATTTGGACATGATCATCATTTCACAGAACTTCAAACTTCATTCTTAATTTCTTATATCATACAGGACTTTCTGTAAGTTACTTTTGAATAACCTTATATTGAATGTACTTACTTATAAATGGCTTTTAAGCAACCCGGAAGTTCATTGCCGCCCTCACATAAGCCCGCCATCGGTCCCTATCCTGTGCAAGATTAATCCACTCTCTATCATCATATCTCACCTCCCTCAAATCCATTTTAATATTATCCTCCCATCTACGTCTCGGCCTCCCCAAAGGTCTTTGTCCCTCCGATCTCCCAACTAACACTCTATATGCATTTCTGGATTCGCCCATACATACTACATGCCCTGTCCATCTCAAACGTCTGGATTTAATGTTCCTTATGTCAGGTGAAGAATACAATGTGTGCAGTTCTGCGTTGTGTAACTTTCTCCATTCTCCTGTAACTTCATTCTTCTTAGCCTCAAATATTTTCGTAATAACCTTGTTCTAAAACACCCTTAAACTCTGTTCCTCTCTCAAAGTGAGAATCCAAGTTTCACAACCATACACAGCAACCGGTAATATAACTGCTTTATAAATTCTAACTTTCAGATGTTTTGACAGCAGACTAGAATAAAGCTTCTCAACCGAATAATAACAGGCATTTCCCATATTTATTCTGCGTTTAATTTCCTCCCGAGTGTCATTTATATTTGTTACTGTTGCTCCAAGATATTTGAATTTTTCCACCTCTTCGAAGGATAAATCTAGAATTTTTATGTTTCTATTTCGTAGAATATTCTGGTCACAAGACATAATCATATACTTTGTATTTTCGGGATTTACTTCCAAACCTATCGCTTTACTTGCTTCAAGTAAAATTTCCGTGTTTTCCCTAATCGTTTGTGGATTTTCTCCTAACATATTCACGTCATCCGCATATACAAGAAGCTGATGTAACCCGTTCAATTCTAAACCCTGTCTGTTATCCCGAACTTTCCTAATGGCGTATTCTAGAACGAAGTTAAAAAGTAAAGGTGATAGTGTATCTCCTTGCTTTAGCCCGAAGTCAATTGGAAATGCATTTGATGTAGTAATTATTTCAATTAAGTTTACAATTTAAAACTACATTTAAAGGAAATTTTAATATTGAATATAAAAAGCTTAGGACCATTAAGAATTGTAACACTGAAATGGTATATTACAATCATTATTGCTTGTGATATTACTGTAAAGGCCAATGTTACAGCAATAAGAACTCTGCGTGTATTTACATGGTCTCAATGTCGCTGAACCGACAGTGTACTGGGACCGGTCCATTTCCTCCATTCCCCACTAAGAGCCGTAATCTCCTCCCCCACACTAACACACTCCCATCCAAATAGCCTGACCCTTAATAACCTAATCTAGTTCAATAAGATGGAGCAATGGACCGGACCGAACAATGCATTACGTGATGAAAGCCTGTGACGTCACTAAACCGCTACTTTTTTAATCAACCCAAGCCTTCAATTCTCCGATACAACAGTAACACAAATACAAGAAGAACAAACAAATATAGCTGATGAATATACGTACAGGGTGACTTCAAAATTGTAGGACTTTTACGGACAAAATCATGGTTGCAAGCTGCGGCTTTTACACCTCGATCAAAGTTTGAATCTTTGTGTGATTTCTAAAACGAATTCGAGATGCGGTTTGTGAAGGGACCACGGTTCATGGTTTTCATATATAGCAACACAGCAAAGAATCTATCTTTATTCCTGATTAACAGTCGATATTAGAAAGAAATGAATATCAGGATTATTATTAATATTATTGAATTATAGTAAATTATTTTGTTCTGCGGTAAGTTATTATTACATTTATTAATTTACAGAAAATATATATGCGTTTAAAATACTATAATTACTTAGTATTTAATAGGCAGCGTATTTTAAGTGCTAAAATTAAAAAAATATCGATCAAATAATTAGCAAAAGTCGATCATTTACGATACTGCTGTTTAGCCTTCGTTCATTACTATTACTAACGTTTCAATACCTGAAAAACTCTCCCCAGGTAATTAATAATTTTAATTAATGTTATACGGTATGGATTAAAATTTAAATTAAAACTAAATGCATTATCGTTCAATTTGGAGATACACCACTACGTAGAAAGCCCCAGTAGCATAAAACCTAATATAAAAAATTATCGTTCAATTTTCAGATACATCACTACGGCACGTAGAAAGCCCCAGAAGCAAAAAACCTAATATAAAAAATATCGCTTATTAGGCTCTGAGGATGGTGTGAAGAAGTACCGAAACAGCTGTAAGCCACATGTGCTTATGTAATTTAACACGAGTGAGTTTACCAATCAACCAATCATTTATATTTAAGTGTTAAAAGTAGTGTACGCAAGATTCAAGATGGAAAGATTATCGTTCAATTTTCAGATACATCACTACGTAGAAAGCCCCAGTAGCATAAAACCTAGTATAAAAAAATCACATTCTGCAATTTGGAATTTCTCGTTAGAGATCTTTCCTTCTCCACTCTGTCCTAAAGTAGTGATCGACAAAATTTTTGTCATACTTCTCTAGGTGAAGAGGGGAATTGAAGCCGAAACAGAGAAAACACAAAACAATATAAATAGAGTTTACACTCTTGAAAATACAAGTTTGTGTTTTCGCAGATCTTTGCCAAAGGTTTGATCCTTTGACTGCATTTGGTATTTCCTTTGCATTATTTGGATCTTCCAAACGTTTTGGCCTGTGTTACACAAAATGGGACGATATTCTTTGACTCAGTTTGCGAATCTCCGGTTTCGAAATATTCGGTTCTCATCAGCACTACAAGAAGTCGTGGAACGGTAATCTTGTCAGAAATATTGCAAAAGCAAAGTCAAAAAGCGTAAGCTAAAAGGCAAAACAGAAGCAATTGACAATTTTGCTGAGTAGGTGATACTACTTCAATAATAATAATAATCCGTGGCGCTACAGCCCATGAAGGGCCTAGACCGACCAGCCGGCTGCTGGCCTCACGCCCACATGCCGAAGCAGAGGTGGACGATCATCCAACCAGAATGGAGGTATCGTGTGGTTAGCACGATGATCCCCCCAGCCGTTATAACTGGTATTCGCAACCGGATTTCGCTACCTATCGTAGCTCCCCAAGTGCATCACGATGCTGGGTGAGCACCGGTCCCATACACTGGCCGAAATTTCATGAGAAATTTTCTTCCCCCATGAGGACTCGAACCAGCGCGTATTCCGTAACGCGAGTCCTAGGTAGGATGCCTTAGACCGCGACGCCACGGCGCGGGACTGATACTACTTCAAAGCATTTGCAAAGCAAAGTCAAAAGACGTAAGTCAAAAGACAAAGTAATAGCAATAACAAATCACGTCTGCTTGATATTCTTGTAGGCCAACATCAATTTCAAGTATTAAATATAATTTCCAAAAGTACTATAAAGACTATGAATGGAGTTATATCGTCTTGTAGGCATAAATGTAACATAAATAATATAAAATATCGTATCTTACCTCAAAGCAACAAGAAATTGTAATAAAACTGCATTTCGTTGTAGGTTATTATTTAATATTCTTGCTAAATTTTGCGTTGATTCCTTCGGAAATATAAATTTTCGCCTGTAATTATCGTTGCTATGTAGTTCTAAAGGATTATTCCTGTTTCTCAACACTAATTTGGATGTTTAATGATCTTAGAAAAAAAGATAATCATACACTGAGCCACTACATCCAATTTCTGCACATGAAGATGCAGATTTAAACCAGCTGTGGTCTCTGCTTGAGACCATAGTTTCAAGCCCTGGCTCTAAAAAAAGTAACGAGACCTTCTTTTATAAATTTAAACATGGTTTAAAGCCGTGACAGTGGTCTAGGCCTCGTTCTAGAAATCTACCATTAAGTTTTGTTTCGAAATTACACAGAATTAAATAAAACTGATTGCAGTTACACAGAGCGATCCAAAAGTCGCGCACATTAAAATTATGGTGTCTATATTGAGTAGTGCAGTTGAAAAGTACTATCGGCTACCGCTAGATAGCATCATGGGTATTAACATCAACAAACCTAAACGTCGTTGTGATATTGTGTATGTATACACTGTCGCTTGTAGTAGTCATTTATTGCTCGGCAAACATGTCGTTTTCCCAAGCGCAACCAGTTTTCATTGTTGAACATTATTTTTCCAGTCGTTCTTATGCACATGTTGTAGATGAATTTCGTTGGAATTATCCGGATGTGGCAATGCCTAACAATTCGACCATAACGAGATTAATTGTCCGTTATAGGAAATGTGGATCAGCGCTTCTTGACAATGATGAACGTGATTGTTGGTTCCAGCAGGACAGTGTCACATGTCACACATCTAATGAAACCATGCAGTTTTTGAGCGAGTTTTTGGTCAGCGTATCATTTCTCAAGGGTTATGGCCCCCACGTTCCCCCGATTTGACGTCCCCAGATTTCTTCCTGTGGGGTTAACTTAAAGGAAGGGTATAAAAAAACAGGCCGCACACTCTGGAAGAACTAAAGAGGAACAGAACAACAGAGATTAAAAACATCAATGTACGCGTGCTCAAAAAAGTGGCCGCAAACTTGGTAAAAAGAGTTCGTACATGCATTACTGAACGGAGCTGCCATTTTCAGCATATGTTGTAAAAAAATAATGTAACTCATGTGAAAACTGATGTAATTAAACGTAATAAATTCATTTTTATAAATATATGTGAACGTATTATTAAGATGAGCGCGACTTTTGGATCGCTCTGTATAAGCATAAAATATCCCTTTTAGCGATATTGGTAAACATAATGATTTCCGTCAGTAAATATAAACACTTTCTTCGTAATTTTCCTAACTGAGAGTTGGTTTTGTTTTTAAAATGTCAATAAATGAGAACAAAGGCTTCATTCCACAGGCGCTGGGGTCTCCATGGCACTGGTAATGAATGACGATAATGGATAATTGCTGCGGTGTCACAGGGGAACCGAAATATCAAGAGAAAATCCCTGTGGTGCCTGGACAACCAGCTTGCGCAACACGTTATAAATTCAGAGTCCATTAACAGGGATTTGAACCCGGGCCCCCTTCGCCTAGCGCGCTAGCACTGAACCACCGTGGCGGTCTTAATGGAAATAATATAAATATTTTTTAGAGATATGCTATATTTTCTAGAACATTATGCTTGTTACTTTGTTGTATACTGAAAATTAAAAATTACTACAGCCAATTTTCAGTAAGGGATTGCATCAAATAACGACGAATTAATTTTGTACTAAACTGAATACACTGTAATTCTTTTTATATTTCCCTGTCGCGATGATTCGTAAATAATCAAAATCAATATACAGCGTGAACAATAAGTAATATCATTAACTAGTGGATGATGTCTTCAGTAAAGGGTAACAAAAAGGTCAAATATCATTCTCCTGTACAGCCAGCGCCTGCGTTTCTGGCGTGTGTCCTTAAGTAAAAAGCCAGTCAGTGAGCCTTTATTGCCAGTGTAGCTGAGAACGGTACCACCAAAATACGCGTCACGTCAGAAATCTGCCAATCGCAGTTGTTGTCAGTCTTATTGTCCACTGACTGCGGTAAAGGCAAGATCTCACACTTCGCGCTTCTGGGATGTATCCTTGAGTACTTGGCCCAGTCAGTGGCATCTGTTGTCACTTCGGCTGATAGAGGTGCCACCTCCTAAACAGAAGTCACGTCATAAATCTGCCAATCATAGTCGTCAGCTTTCTAGCTCATACACTGCAACAAAGATAAGATACTCGCTCTCAACGTTCCCACTACTTATTTCACACGCCAGAAACTGTGGCTTTAGTTATACTTTGAAGAGTTTTCCAGAAAATTTTGGATTTTAAAATACATTAAATACGAGATCGTGCAACGCTGTGTAATCCGCAGGGAGTGCATATAAGGCTGTGTTGCTCTGAATGTATCTTTCGTCTGGTTTATTAGGGAAGTTGAAGGTTATTGCCACGTACATTGCTTTTAAATTCCTAAGAAAAAATACAGATGATATACCGTTTAATTTTTGTGTTTGATCTGTGTTATAGAGCGAAGAATGAATACCGTTCATTTCACGTTAAATAAAATCTTGGAAAATTTAAAATTATTTACAACCTAATTTTAATTGAATGTTCAGAAAACGTAGACGATAAGATACGCTTATTTCAAACTAAATTGAAAATATCAAGATATTTTTCCACTCTCCCATTTCAATTAGATATTCTAGATAACATATACAATAATGATGCTTACGTCATGTTATACAAACAAAATTTTAAATCATTTAAAACTCTAAAGGAACATATGAAAATACGATATCCTTACTTTACATTAAATGAACTAAATTAAAAATACTACTTTCGAACTCTTCGATTTAATTTAAATTAAATATTTGGTGAACACAGCCAACAGGACAAGCTTATTGTACTTTTTTTTAAATTTTATTTGGTTATTTAACGACGCCGTATCAACTACTAGGTTATTTAGCGTCGATGAGAATGGTGATGGCGAGATGATATTTGGCCAGATGAGGCCGAGGATTCGCCATAGATTACCTTGAATATGGGGAAAACCTCGGAAAAAACCCAACCAGGTAATCAGCCCAAGCGGGGATCGAACCCGCGCCCGAACGCAACTTCAGACCGGCAGGGAAGCGCCTTAACCGACTGAGCCACGCCGGTGGCTTATTTTGCGTTATACAAATCTAATTATTGATTAAAAATATCTCCGTTTGTCGTACTAGAAGCATTTTCTTCAGCCAATCAAATATAGTTCCGGCCCACTTTAAGTTTTAAAGTAGTAACGGGTAAACTTACATACAAAACATTAAATTTCGCTTAAGAGTATTTGTGTGTGTTACATTTACATTTCTCGTTGTCTCATTCATCTCTAGCAGGCAATAACCTTTACAGGGTTGTCAGAGTGCATCAAGTTTTAAAATTCCCTTGCAGAACGAAAAGTTACATTTGTTGGAGTCAAATTTCCGCACATTTAAAGGACAATACAAAATTCGTTTCAATCATTGATCATCATAATTTACTGTCTTCTTAAATTGACTGAGCATATAGACAATTGATTTAATAGTTTTCCTAAAATATGCTACGAAATGATACATTTAAAATAATTTGTCTCGAAAAGGAAGTAAAAATGAGCAAAATTGTATTAAAGTTTTTTGTTTGAAATATCTCAAAGAATAACCCCTTGAAATTAATAACAATACTTACGGTTTACTCTGTACAATTCATCCATAAATATAGAACAAATCGCTGTTGGCAACACGGCTGTAAAAGCGAAACGAGACGGAGTTAATTGTTGTCACTACTACCACATCCTGGTCTATGTCTGCCTCACTGCACCAATTATCTACGGCAACGAATAGGAATAGCCATCCAACGTGGAAACGCAGCCAGCATTTTGGGAACCTTTCCAGACACCAAATCTCTGGATGAGATTTTCCTTATTTGAATATCTGAAGAGATTGTAGTTCCCTTTTCCTAACATATGCATATAAAAAAATCAGGAGTCACAATGAAATTTTGTATTTACACGCATTTAAACTGGAATTATAACATTTTTCACCAGTAAAATAATAGGCCTAATAATAATAATAACAACAATAATAGTAACAATAATAATAATAATAATAATAATAATAATAATAATAATAATAATAATAATAATAATAATAATTCCATTCCATATGGAAATTCATATCCGCTTCAAACAAATAACTTTCTAATTCCCCGCGTAAAATGTTACGCTTTCTCATTTAGACTAAAATACATAATAATACAATACTGCCTGTCTGATTACCTTAGGCCCAATTGTATAAAACTCCCTGACTAAAGATCAACTTTGATCGAAGATCGAAAAGTGAACCGAGTTCAGACACTTCTTCTATTGTATAAAACTTTTCTGCGATCAAATTACCTTGGTTCAAATGCAATCTAAGTTCACGTGAAAAGGATTTGGCAACATCGCATAAACAGGTGAAATACGTGATGCGCGGACAATGTTATACAGGTTTGTTCAGTGTTGCCAATCTAGCGACTTTAATCTTCTTCAACAACAATTTCTTTTAACTTTTATATTGCTTAAATAGGGATTTAGTGACCTTTTTAGCACCCCATAGTGACAAAATTTAATCTTTCTTTGTTGATAATGAGAAATCTAGCGACTTTACAACTACTTTTTCGCGACTTTCCATATTACACTCTGTTGGAGACACTGGTTTTTTTTTTGCAATGTAAATAATGGCGGACAATAAGAAGAAGGTTGACTGTTCTCCAAGTTGTTATCATGTTATGGTGTTTGATACTGCTAAACATAATTAAGCTTTATAAAACGACAATTTTCGTTTACTAATACAGTTAATTGAAAATTTATGAATGTACCTATCATATCTATTAATAATTAATGGTTGTTATAAACATAATAATTATAGGTTATGTTATTTGATACTGCTGAACACGATAGAGTCTTATAAAATATAAGATTGTTTGTGTATTAAGGCAAGAAATTGAAAGAAATATATGTAAATGTACCTACCATATCTATTAATATTAATAATAATGGATATTTTATTTGCACAATCTGTCACTCGTATATTTCAAACAGAAAAGAAATAACTGAACTTGGATCATCTAACTTAATCGAAGAAATTTCTTCAGTCAAAGTTGACTTTAGTTTGAGACAAATTAATCTCAGATTAGACTTTATACAACACAAAATTCCAAGTTCAGCTGAAACAAGGATCAATTTAACCTCTGATCTAAGATTAAATGGTTTATACAATCGGGCCTTAGACATGTATTCCGTTTGTAAGTGACCGCTGAGTGTACAACGCTTTAAATAAATCACATATACTGTTTTGGGGGTGTTCTTTTTTTCGGATGGAAGAGCATTTATTGAAGCTATAACACAGAAAATAACATTATTCAGAGCATCAAGAGATATAATTCCGTAATATGGCAGATTAAAAAGCAGCCAACTGAATTGTGTGCTCGTATAAAAACGTCACACTATAATTACATTGAATGTATGCATCGATTTCGTAAAGCGGTGTATGAGTAATGACAGAGAAAGAAATAGAATGCAAGCAACCGAAATGCATTTTCTGAGAAAATGGCGGCCGTAACAAGACAGCGGAAATCGTGGAGTTACGTCATAGATAGGCTTAACTACTGTATATATGTTGTTGTCACAAAGACAATACATACTTTCTTTTTCTACACTTTAAGATTTCTGTTATGAATGCTATGATATAAATTATATTACTGTACATAAATTTCTAACTTAACTTTTTATAGTGTTCATTAATAATCTTGTCCCCCTAATAAAAGATTTAGGTCATCCCATATTATTTGCAGATGACACAAGTATAGTAATTACAGCCAATAACTCCAACATATTCCAAACTTTAACAAAGGAAATTCTCTTCAAAATATGTGACTGGTTCTCAGTCAATAATTTAGTATTAAATTGTAACAAAACTAACATAATTCAATTTAAATCCTGTCCAAATTCAACCTCGCAAATTTCAAGCGCAATAATTAACAATATGTCCCTATTAGAAATTAAAATCCTATTATTGGTCTGATGTTTAAATTTAAGTAAGTAAAATTAGAAACAACAACAACTAAATTTCTTGGCTTAAAATCGATAATGTGTTAAGTTAGAAAATCATATTAAAGAAATTACCTCCAAACTAAATTCAGCATGTTTTGCTATTAGATCTATGGAAAAGATAGTAAATATCAATACCTTAAAAACAATATACTTTGCATACTTTCACTCGGTAATGAGTTTTGGAATAATATTCTGGGGAAATTGCACAGATAGTAACAGTATAATCCTACTAGAAAAAAAGAGTAATTAGAATAATAGTAGGTTTCAAATCTAGGGAATCATGTAGGGCTATTTAAAAAAAATACAAATAATGCCCATGGCTTGTCAGTATATCTTTTCATTAATAATCTTCCTCGTATGTAATCGTGGAAACTTTGTAACTAATTCAACAGTTCATAGCATAAATAAACGTCAAAAAATGACTTTCATACTCCATCGGCAAGTCTATCGTGCTATCAAAAAGGAATGCGTTATGTAGCAGTAAAACTTTTTAATAGCCTCCCTATCGATATAGAAAGTGACAAACATAAGATTATTTAGGGCTAAATTAAAGAAGTATCTAATTTCTCACGCCTTCTATTCTGTAGGTGAATTTATGACATGCAATAACACTTCACGAAATTGATACGAAAACTCTGTGTTATACTAGAAGACTATATTGTAAACCTCTTCTGTATATATTTCGACTAGACTGAGACTATAAATTAAGACTTTATAATGGTATTAAGTTTTTTGACTTGCTCCATATTCTAGCTGTGAAGCAATGTATAAATACCATGGAATATTAATAAATACAATACAATACAATACAATGCAATGCAATGCAATACAATACAATACAATACAATACAATACAATACAATACAATAAAATACAATACAACTCAAATAAACATAATATAAAAGAGCATTAAGGTAGAGAAATCAATCGTATATTGTTTAGGAGAGGAATAGATTCGACTTATCCCATTGCTGTTCTTGAATACGATATTCATAAAGTTTTGAAAAATGATTCCATATTCGTTTTTAGGTGAAAAATTGAGAGCGAAAGGTATCTTACTCGTTGGGGTCGTTGAAAACAGCTAAATTTACTTGAATTACCAACAACAGTCAGCAAAGTGCAGGGTATATTATATGCAAAGGAAAGGAGATCATATTAAGAGGGGTCCAAGACAGAATTATTGTTTAATAAAATGAACAGAATAGATAATATATGAATAAGGGAAAAGATACTGTCGCTTCAATATCTGTGTTTTTTTCTGTTGGTAAGGGGGGTTGTAATTTGTCGTTTTACGAGCGACATGATGAGTGGTAAAACATGCATGACGAATGAATGACTTCATGAACTTGACTCCAGTGAGATGTATTGCAAGTCGTCAGTCTATATAGTTATGTAATATCGTACGATACACTAACTACGTTTCGCTAAAACTTCGAATAGTGCACGTATTTACGGCGCATATGGCAGCTTAAGCCTTAGTTTTTCTGAATCGACGCATGCGAGGAATCCGGACTACATGGGAGATAGTGAATGGTTTCTGTAAAGCCTCTCTTTTTCTGAACCGATGCATGCGACGTGCGAAGTGCGAGGCCCGTCTCGCACAAATCCGGACTATACGAGAGATAGTGAGTGGTTTCTATAGGTGCGAGGTGCGCATCTCGCAGTTATAGAAACCACTAAATACCTCTCGTGTAGTCCGGATTTGTGCGAGACGGGCCTCGCACGTCGCTTGCGTCGGTTCAGAAAAACCAAGACTTTATAGAACTACAGCTTCGAAGCGCAACCCACAGATGGGGACGCTTGCCATTAGACCAAAACGTATAACTGCAATGTGACGAGTAAAGCTATAAAAAGTGTTAAAAGTCCAAAAGGTAGGAAAGTTCAATGATTGCATTAAGAGATAAGATCGGTGATAACATAATTAACAGAAGATTGTGCCCTGCAAGATGGTCTGATTTAAATCCACAAGGAAAATTGAAGGGAACATTTCTTTTGAATAATCAAGATATAATAGACGAATTAAAAAAATAATATTCCGTTAACTATAGCTAGGATTACACCGAGTAAACTTTAGAGAGAGTCCCGCAATTGGACGAGAAAATAGTGATAATGGCATACATTTGTTAAGTATAGGACACTGAATGAATTTATATGGAAAGTATTGTAAGTAATGACGTGTCATTGATATGATTGAGCGATATAACTCAGTAACATGCAACTTAACAATAAATATTGCCACATAAGAATATAGAGGGAAATAAAACAGAATGGTATAAAATAACGGGACAAACTTCGTCATCATTTCGTGCATACATTTTCCGGATAGAGTAATGGGACGAGCTTGAATAATTTATACGTTCCTGCTGTAACATGCTCTCTAAATTGTCTCATATATAATTTGTTTAAAACTATAACAATCAGACACACCTCGTTCCATGTTCCCATTATTAAAATACAAAACACGAGGGCAATATTTCGTTTTGTAGTGGTGTGTTAAAAACAAGGGAGGTGTTCTGTGGAACGTGAAGCCCCTAATTTGTCGCTTTAGGTTCACTGTCGGACAGGTTGATTCTATTGATTCAGTAGCGATGTTAATTCGAGAAATGACTCGTACGCGATGTGACCCATTGACTGCTAATATTTGTTACATTGCACACAATTGCATTGGCACTCTCGATGTACATTTAGATCTGGTTTGGAATTAGGTACAAGGCTAGTGTACGTTGGATTCTCCTGTCAAATCTAATTTTCATGAACAATCAAATAGTGGCGTCAAATTTAGTGAAGTAGCCATATTGAGAAAAATTTATCGTTTAGACAGCCAATCCTAAAAGTAGATCTTTCAACTCTAGGTAAGATTATTATGATGTTCCGAAGTACATACCGTCGTTGTTCCTGCAAAAACTCCTATGTGCAAAATATAAAATTTTTCAGCAGGAAGAACGACACATTTATTAATTTAATGGCAGTGGTACATGGGAGAATGTGAATTCTTAGATTTTCGAAAGAAAGAAATGTAATTACATATAGAAGATTTTATTATTTTCTGTATCATTATTCAAGCTATTTAATATACCAAAACTCTGAAAATCGATAAATATGTCACATAGGAGTTATTGCAGGAACAACGACGATATATTTCCTTGAAGCAATTCTGCGTTATCATAATTATGATGGATGAGTGGAGCGGAGTCACCAAAGGGGAACTGAGAGGTCGAACTTTAACTGAGAGGGGTTCAATCCGGCTTCGGAACTGGAATCCGGTATGACTTAGTGGATAAAGCGTCAGCACGTAGAGCTAAAAACCCGGGTTCGAGTCCCGGAGCCGGAGAGAATTTTTCTCCGCTCCACCCATCCTTCATCTAGGTAAGATTGTTAAAACTTGATTGTTATACGGTAGCGTGCGAAAAATACTTTTAACGTCATTGCTAAAAGTATTTTAACACTAATTTTCAGCTGTTTGCGTCGATTGTCAATTATTTCCCACCAGATGTCACACGGCAGGAAACACAACTGATCAATAAACCGGTTAAGGAGTGCAATGTCTACTTTCAAAACGACTTGTGTTTGGTTAAAAACGGACCGACATTGTAGCTCATTTCAGAGCCTTGTTCACTCCAGAGATTGATAGACTGGTAACTAAGAGTTTCGTGGTTCGAATCCTGCCTGGGAAGGAAACTTCTTTTTGTTCCTTATTCAAATTTATTCCCAATACTTTTCGATTGCAGTGTTATTTTACCAGAACATGAATTTTACCAGCTTATTTTCTAATGGCTTTCGAAATAGGCTACGTCAGCAGTCGAAACTACAACAATTTCAATAGATTACTCGCTATCTTGTGGATGCGGGCGTGGCATGCGCAGTGGCTCATTTCGGGAACTTTGATTATTCCGTCGGTCCGGTTTTTTTTGCCAGCACTGTACAAGAATTGTACAAATAATTACTTGAACACCTATTTATTGATAACTCTATGTAACAATTAAGAATTACAATTAATTAAAATATTATGGGTTATCCGAGTTTGAACCGGAAACTTCTCGATCTGCACTTGAATGCTCTACTACTGAGCTATATCACCGCTTTGTTGTAATGGTTTAGAGTTTCACTATTACAGTGAGAGGTAATGCAGCAGTGTAGAAATAGTAAGAATATTGTTTCGCTACCAGCATGGACGAACGGCTGTCTAAAAATAGTGGACGACAAACGTGGAATTTTTTTTCTTTCTTTTTTGGTTCACAGGGTTGTCTCATTTCATAAACATACCTATTCGCAAAACACAGTGGAACTTTTAACACTTGTATCAAAAATAACTATTTGTGAAATTTTTCTTTCGCTTCTTCTCATTCTAAATCTCTCTTATATTACCAAAATTCGTATTTCAGCTTATTCGCTTTTGTGAACTTCCGTTTATTGTCTGATAAACTTCCAGAAAGCACTACGAGAGCTGTGGGATTTTTCACCGTGTGATGGATGTAGAAAAATAGTAAGAGGGATGATGGGTGAAATTTGTATTCTCTACAATTTTTAAGGCAGAGACTGCGTACTCTTGCTATAAGGTATTCTTGCATATAAGCTTCATTATGATCAGATGAATGGTTATTTTGTTATTCAAAATTGAAGAAAAATGCATATTATCAAAATCTATCGTCGTTTACAAAATGTAAGTTTCATGCAAGATTCTCTATCATCTCTGATTGAGGTTCTAGCTGATATGTACATCTATTATCAGGCAGTACATCTCATTTGACGATATGTGTCAGATATGTGTCAGAGGAAGAACAATTATATTCGTATGCATCTGAAGTCTGACTAGTGTAATATGTAGCTAGTCGGCAATGGAGGGGAAAGGAACTGGTCACCTCACCCCATTATCTCCTGGCCTAGTTACCTCATAAGTGGTGGCTTCTTGGCATCACTTGTGAGGTTCAGACCTGTCTTCGGACAGCTGACTAAACAACAACATCTCTAATATGATTGGAAAAGAAGTAAGTATTCAGAATTTGAAATATACATTTTTAGTGTCCAGTAAATACGTTTTATTTTTTTTAATTTCCCAACTAATTCGTTTATCAAACATGAAATTGTGTTTCGTTAACTACAATAGATAAAACATGCTGTAAAAAATTCATGTTTCTAGCATCAAAATTGTAAGAGACTTTAGACTTTGAACATGACGAAGTGTGATAAAGAGAAAATTTAAGAACACAACTTGTAAAGTTTGATTGGAATTAAAGTACGAAGGTACAGCCAATTAAATATGACGTAATTTTTATGCATTCAAGTGTCGCACAGTATTGAATCATGCTTAATAAAATTAATAAGAGATTGCTAGGTCATTTTTCACAGAAAGAACATGGAAATGCAATCTATTTACTGAAAACTGATCAAAATTTGACCTGTCTCCCGTCTTAACATTTCGGATCTACGTGAGACTACAATCAAGGAAATGAAACCTAATCTATTGGATCCGTTTTTAAAGATTGGGGAATAGCCCTTGGTAATGTAACCAACACATGGATTTTCTTTCTTTGCTTGCTTGCTCTAGTTGTGGGAGTCGAACTCTTGAATGTTGATTACTTCTACGTTCATGATGTGGTTCAAAAAGCTAGAAATCTAGTGGTACATTGATCGCGACTAAAATTTTAAACACTACTTTTTCATACCGTACTGTCTTCGACGTGCTGAAAAATAAGATATTAAACAATTATTATTAAATACAATAGAAAAAAAGGAAGAAATAAAATTAAGACAAACGAACATCAGCAGAAAAAAAGTTAATAATGAATTTAGGTAGGGCTGTTCTTACCACAATTATTATTTTAGGAAATACTGAGATTATATTTTTAAAATGAAAACAAATGTACCTAAGAGACATTATGTTAACAATGAACCCTTTTTTTTTAAAAAAAAAAAAGGTAAGCTATAGTTTCGGAAAATTTGCAGAGAAGAAAATTCATATTAACTTGTAGTATTTATTGTAAGATTTTAAAAGGAAATAATACTCAAAAAGTTTCAACGGATGTATACACGATAACCTGAAAAATGATTACAAATTTATTAATGTTAAAACTGTAGACGCAAAAATATTTTCACCGTTATAATGGATTATTTAAAAATATTTTAATTTGTGAGGCGTGATTTTTAGATCTATAACTTTTTCTTTATTCACTAACATACACTATATGAAAAAAAAATTAATTTTAATTTTATGTGCGAGCGCACACAATATAAAAAGAATTATGTAATGAGATCGTGATCTAATAACTTTTCCGACTTAAAATATTTATTTAATTTAAATTTGTGCTATCGTAGAAAAAACACTGTATGATACACATTCGTAAAGTTACCTTTTTTACCCTCGTGTGTTTGTGAAACCAAGTGCGCATGACCAGGGGACGAGCGACCTGGTTCGCAAAAGAAAGACTAGTTAAGTAATAGAATTAGTTTTATTTCGTTGTATGTCTGATCATGCGCACTGCCTTTTTTCTGGGGCTTGTAAACTACCTATGCGACCAAACTTTTTTTCTATGACTTAAATCCTAACGCATATATTAGACTATCACAGAGTTATACGGTATAGTTAATGTGATAAATCGGATTGTGTGCTATTCATTTTCTTTCATTTTAATTTTCTTCCATAAACGAATGCTTTTAAAATTACTTTCGGTATTTTACACGTCACCTGACATTAAGTGCCTCGAATAATTGAGGCTACGGACACAAAAAATTCCAGAAATGTTACATAACTCTCGTATTTTCTCTTCTTTTGTTGATGATGTTCAGCTCTGAGTTATTCAACAGAGAAAATGTGGGGCGAGGTATGCCAACCACTTCGGTTTAACAATTCTGTGAATGATGAGGTATTTCACAATATTTTCACATTCTCTGAACAACATAAACGGAACACGGAGGCTGAATTCGCATGTTGAAACTTGTCAATGGACACAGTAATGAACTACAGGACTATGGAATATACCGACTGTGAAATAGTAACAAAATCATAGGAATTTTAAATAAGTAATTACTTTAAAACCTACTAGCTTTCAATATTTCTTCCGACACACATTTGCGGTTCATGTTTATTGTGTTCTTAAGGGGATTTATTAAAACTTTTTTCCTATTTGGTGTAAAATATTAATTTTTTGTATGTAGAGAGCTCATAGCTGTGGCAACTCAACGAAATAAAAATAAAAAATATATATATTTGGGGCCCAAAAATATATACCCAATGCAGGATTGTACTAAAACCGATACATCTAAACCGTTTTTAAAGATAGATTAAAAAACTTTTTTTGCAATGTATTTGGAAAAGCATGTTCTACAAACTGTCTGTAAGAGAATTTTGATATTAGTCCCAATGTTTGTAAAATAAACAATTAAAATTTAATAACAATTTTTTTATTTCCTTTCTTGCAAACAAACGGACGTATTTTTTAAACGAAATCAATTAACAAAATTCTGTTACAGAGAAAAGTTTCCTAATAGTCTAAAGAATGTGTGTTCTAAATTTCATGGATGTATCTTTAATAGTTCAGAAATTATATCCATTTTTGTCTGGCAATGTAGCAAAAATAATTAAGTTTCTGGAAACCGATAAAAGCGGGCGTGTGATTTAAAAATCCATGGCGCAGGAAGTATAAAATGACGTCTCAACATCCGATAAGGGCACAAATACCTAAAAAATGTTATGCAATGCATTCCACACATATCAAAGGGTATTTTGAAAAAAAAATTGAAAATTTAATTTACCGGAAACAACAATAAAAGTGGGCGAGTGATTTAAAAATCCATAACGCAGGAAGTTTAAAAATGGCGACTCAACATCCGATAAGGGCACAAATATGCACAAAATGTTATGCTATGCATTTCACACATGTCACAGAGTATTTTAAAGAATTTGCTTTTGAAAATTTACTCATTTTTCACCAAAAAATACCATCCTCTCCCCTTAATATTGCTTATAATACGTCATGTCTTCCTCTTCCTCTGTATTAATTCTGCTGGAATTTGATCGATACCTCGAGACTTGCACTTTTTCAGCTTTTCTATCGCAATTTAGACTTCAGAAAGAGTGGATTCGGGTATAAAACGCTCAGCAGTTTGTGTTTGAATTTCGTCCGAACATTTCTATTTGGCCTATATACATTTAGTACCAGCACAAAATATTTTTTCCATCTGTTCAGAATTAAATGATGGTCTGCAACTGCTTCACGTTTTACTATCTTTCCTAAACAAGGCATGCTAATGAATTTTATTGCCGTATTCTATCATTATGCAATCAAATTACGGTGAATGGCTTAAAGATTGCACAGAGACAGTATTGCTGCCAACACCGAAGAAAAATAATATCAAGAAATGCAATGAATTGAGGACTATTAATCTGTTATCACACTTGGCGAAGAATTTTCTGCGAATACTGAATCGACGGTTCCTATTCTAAGAGGCAGATTTGGAAGAACAATTTGGCTTCATAAAAATAAAATATACAAGAGACGCAATTGGACTGCTGCGAACAATCGGCGAAAGATACCTAGGGAAAAGGAAAGAAGTGTATGTAGTATTGTGAACCTAGAAATGGTTTTTGACATAGTGGATTGGAATAACGTATGAGAATCCTGCTTGAATTGGAAAAAGAGGAGGCTATTCTGTAACAATTGTATGAAACAATGAGTTAGTCAGGATAGAAGAAGAAATTTCAAAGGCAAGTCTAATAAGGAGATTAGTAGAAAAAGGATTTCCTTTATCATCAAACCTTTTCAACAGCGACAGTGAAGGACTGTTTAAAGGACATTGGAGGGATGATAGTAGGAGGAAGAAGAAAAAAAAAGAGTACAAGATTTGCTGATGATAAGGCGTTGTTAGCAGAAAAGGAGATGGTGCTAAAGGACATACATACTATTGGAACTAAAAGTTGTGAGCAGTATGGGATGAAGATAAATGCAAACAAGATGAAGACCATGGTTATCGGAAGAAGTCTAAAGAAGATAAATTTGTGAATTCTAAATGAGGCAGTAGAGCAAGTGGACAGATTCAAATTCTTGGGGTAGGTATACTATACGCAGTAACATGAACTGCTGCCAGGAAGTCAAAAGGAGGATAGCAATGGGATATGATGTTTTTGATAAAAGAGGAGCATGTTCTGCAAATCTTTGAAAAAAAAAATAAAGAAAGAGACTACTGAAGTGCTTTATGTGGAGTATGGCATCGTATGAGTCAGAAACATAGACATTACGGTGAAGTGAAGAGAAACGACTAGAAACATTTGAAATGTGGATATGGAGAAGAATGGAGTTTGTGAAATGGACTGAAATAAGAAATAAAGCTGTGCTACAAGGAGTAGGTGAAAAATAACAATGTTAAATGTAATCAGGAAAGAAAAATTAATTAACTGTATCTCTGAGAAGAAACTGCCTACTGAAGGATGCACTAGAAGGAATGGTGAAAGGAAGGAAAATTCGGGGCAGAAGACGATATCAAATGATAGCCAACAGTATTATATATACTCTGCTCAAAATAGTTTAAGGGAGAAGTACACTATCTGCTTCAGTTTATTATTCATTGCAGTCAAATGGATATTACCTTATCTTACTTACAAATGGCTTTTAAGGAACCCGAAGGTTCATTGCTGCCCTCACATAAGCCCGCTATCTGTCCCTACCCTGCGCAAGATTAATCCAGTCTCTATTATCATATCCCACCTTCCCCAAATCCATTTCAATATTATCCTCCCGTGTACGTCTCGGCCTCTCCAAAGGTCTTTGTCCATCCGGTCTCCCAATTAACACTCTACATGCATTTCTGGATTCGCCCATTCGTGCTACATGCCCTGCCCATCTCAAATGTCTGGATTCAATGTTCCTATTTATGTCAGGTTGAAGAATACAATGCATGCAGTTCTACATTCTGTAAGTTTCTCCATTCTCCTGTAACTTCACCCCTCTTAGCCCTAAATATTTTCGTAAGAACTTTATTCTCAAACACCCTTAATCTATGTTCCTCTCTCAAAGTGAGAGTCCAAGTTTCACAACCTTACAGAACAACCGGTTATATAACTGTTTTATAAATTCTAACTTTTAGACTTTTTGACAGCAGACTAGATGACAAAAGGTTCTCAACCGTATAATAACACGCATTTCCTATATTTATTCCGTGTTTAATTTCCTCCCGAGTGTAATTTATATTTGTTACTGTTGCTCCAAGATATTTTAATTTTTCCACCTCTTTGAAGGATAAATCTGCAATATTTATAATTCCATTTCGTACAATATTCTGGTCACGAGACATAATCATATACTTTGTCTTTTCGGGATTTACTTCCAAACCTATCTCTATACTTGCTTCAAGCAAAATTTCCGTGTTTTCCCTAATAGTTTGTGGATTTTCTCCTAACATATTCACGTCATCCGCAAAGACAAGAAGCTGACGTAACCCTTTCAATTCCAGACCCTCTCTGTTATCCTGAATTTTCCTAATGGCATATTCCAAATAAATTACCTTGACTAACTGACAAGTCAAGTAAATATAAATGATTATTTTTATTTTTTATGTTGAAAAGTAAACAATCACTGAAATGGTATATATGAAGTAAAATATTATAAACATTTTGACAGGAAAAATTGAATAATTTCATACAGATTGAAATGAATCCAGTTATTATTATTATTATTATTATTATTATTATTATTATCATTATCATTATCATTATTATTATTATTATTATTATTATTATTATTATTATTATTATTATACATTTAAGAACCAAGCATAAATACCTTCAACAGTAGAATATCTATAAAAATCTATAAAATAAACGATTAGTTGTTTAAAATGTCGTTAAGGCAACGCCAAGGAGTAATAATTTTACTAATGTCATGATTAGAAATGTAACATAAAATACACAAGAAATGTGGTTCAAGTTCTAATTGTCCTTTAGAATTTTTTTTGATCAGTGTGTATTGATCATAAACGGAGATTAAGAAGAAGACGAAAATTAGGAAAGATTGGATAATGCTGTTTTTGCAGTGAAATACTGGCCTTTTGACATAACACTTTGAACAAATACTTGATCTAAGCTCTTAATATCCTTATGAAATGTGCTGTAATTTGTGTTAATCAGAAACTTCGTGGAATTTCAGACTAATAAATCATTAAACATTTAAAAGCCAATTAAAATATTTTACCATGACGTTACTGAGTACATTGTGGCATATACTTGCTACAAAATAATTCGCTTATGTGATCGAATTTCATACATCATCATTATTAAAATTAAGTTATAGGACACTTGAAAGCTCGATGAGTCCATTAGGATGTAATAATTCAGCCTCGAAAATGAAATTTATCTTCTGAGAATATACCGCTAGAAAAGCTGATTTTTATAAATGAGTGGGGCGTTTGCTATAAAAGATGTCTTTATTATATTACAATCCCGCCATATGCATAATGCTTTAAGCCGATTTCAAATGCAAAACGTAGTGGACAAGGATGAAACTACACTGTTCATGTTACCTAACCACTACAAACAATGGGGGACGAAACAAAATAGACTATCATGTAATGAGACAGTAATATTCTCCGTACTTCAAACGCCGTTCTCTTTAATATTATACGCATAAAGGTGACTCCCTAATGACAAATGAGTTCGTCATAGTCGATGGGGAATTTCAAAATAATGCCGAGACTCTATTCTCCATCTTTCGCAACAGTTGTAGAGCGAAAGATGCGTCATTTTTTTTAGGATGACAATTTTTGGACAACTGAATAAATGAAACTCACGTATATATGAAATAAAGACACAAGAATGATTGATTGACAACAAAACAATAACATTTATTGGTCTACCTCCATTTCTGATACAGGAACAATATAAACTTAACAACGTTTTGAAACTAACTTTAATTTTAGTGTTGAAGTAAAAAAAAAAATAAAAAAGGGAGAAGAAAACAGTATCTTATTCGTTGGATTAAATCACTTGAATGGCGCGTGGTTTTAAAAATTTCCAGGTCTCAACGAATAGGATAGCTTTTCTCCCACTCATTCTGTCTTCTAATCTTAAGACGAAGGTGTACTGAATTTTTGGAATGTTGTAAAGATTAATTTATATTAGGCTCTATATCTTTCCATCACCATTAGAACAGTCCTATCAAAATCTCTACTTAAAACCAAAGGATGACAATATTTAAAATGTATATAGAGTGGAAGCGATAAATTTCATGAAATTAAACAAAAAATCTATTATACCTTTTCACATTAAGTGTATGGTTAATTAAATAATTGCGTCGAAAGTTTAAGCACGCTGGCAACATCGCAATACCCAAGATTCCACACGGAGGCATCGAACTCAGCCAACGTGAGATGTAAGCGAAAGGCAACGTATTGCAAAATAAAGCGACTGCTTCGGCCCGGGTTTTTCTCGACCAAATTTAAATTCTCCTCTTTCCTGTTAACAATTTTGCCAGTAGTTATCGACCTCGTTTGCGAAATGTTGGAATTACGCTGTCAGTGCCACGAATCAGCCGGAAAACAGCTGTAATTACCGTATTGAAAATTCCATGAAAACGGGGATTCAAAGCGATCTGAGTCTCAAGGTAGATACAACTAAATAGTGAGATCGGATCGACTGGATCGTGTTCAAAATTTGCATGAAAATTCGTCTCGTATTCAAAACGATCTCAATACGCTAAGCGCGTGATCGATTGTTATTTGTTTGATGTGTCAGCTGTTTTACAAACAGCGAGTTCAATTACGTATGTTTCAAATGCGTGTTGTAACACATTTTTTTTTCCTGAAAGCCATTATTACCATTCTTCATTAAAAGCCAGAATATTAAATTTTATTGCGCATTATTAAGAAAACTCACTAATGTTTATAACTAAGACCTACAGACTGACTGAGATGTTAACATGTCGATGACAACATAACCACTTTCGAAACTTCAGTTTCTGCATTCGTTAACCTTCGTATTCAGATCGTCTTCAATACGAATTGAAAATTGCATGAAAACAGGGATCGGCGACATCGTTTTCAATATGGAAATTGTATTCAAATCGATCTGAATACTCCATGAAAACGAAGTAATTTTAACTAGCACTTCCATGAACACTAACGTTACTATTTACACTATTTTATCAAGCACTTTCACAAACACTGACTTTACTATTTACAATATTTTAATCGGTAGTGTCACAAAAAAAATAATTTGGTAGTTACTGTATTTTGACACGTATATTTGTTATTTTCAACAAACACCTTGAAAGTCACTGAATTTACTATCTTCAATATTTAATACCCTGCCGCAAACCAAGCGTTGAATAGCACTGGGACAAGACGATCTTGTCTACTAACTCATATGAAGCGAGAGCAGCTGATGGGTTGCCGCGTCTAGTTTTGTCAGTCAGGGAACAAATTTGCAATACTTTTTATTTAATTTACACGAAAATAATACATTCTATCGAAATACAACAAAGGGAAAAAATATTCTTTATTACGTTCTCTATCGGTATTTACAGAAATCAAGATTCTATGCATAGTAGGCCTAATTATCCACAACGACGTTAACGTTAAAAAAAAACATTTTTTATTTCGAAAACTATAAACTTCCCACCGATATATTATGGTACTTTTTTGTTATACTCATTATTAGAGACGAGAATTCCATGCAAATGCATGTTTTTATGGGAACATAGGACACAGCTCAAACTTAGTACTTATCTATTTCATTACTTTCCTGTTCCAAATATGTGTACTTTTTCCGTGCGTATTTGCATGTTTTGGCCTTTTTGGGGATAAAAACATGCATAATGTATATTTAAACAATTTTTAGCTTAATCATGCACATAATATACATTATATTCAATTTAAATGTATAGTTTAATGGTTTTGAGTAGACACCTCACTTTCTCGATTTCTATGCCCCTTATTTTAGCTTCAGGAATCAGGAGTGAAGAAGGAAAAGAAAGAAAAAACAAAATAACAGAAAGAGGTTAATTTACGTTTGCCCAATACCTTCTTGCGATATACAGAGGTCATTCCCTGCTTACAAAAACATATTGACTGAGAAGTGCAGAAAATTCACAGAAACCAATTTATAAATGTTGTTATTTGTTAACTGTGCAAAAAAGTGAAGTGAAATAACAAATCTGAAACATAAATTAAAGTGCATATTTTAGTGTATTTTTCGCTAAATCGTAAATGTTTCATAGTTTCATACTGCATGAATGAATGCATATTTTGGGATTTTATAGTGCATGAAATTCTCGTCTCTACTCATTAGAACAATTCGCTCTGCAAAGCTGAAAGGTTATTTCACTTCCATCCTGTACTTTATCCTTGGCCAAAATGAAAGTAGCCGCTTCTCTATGGGCTATATTCAAGAAAGTCACTTTAACTTCACTTCGTCTTGACTTCCTCAAGTCAGAACTTAAGTCATATAACGTCAAGCACCGGGCCCATATTCAGATGTAATATTTACGGGCTATTCCATCTCAAATAGACCGAAATACAGAGAAAATTGACCTTGCAATTTTTAAATACAATGAAACTTTTTCTGTCCGTTGACAACTGTGATACAATACTTTGTGCAAAGTTTGAGGCATCAGAATTTCATAGTTTTTAAATTAAAAATATTTAAATTTACCGTATTTTCATAAAATTAGCAACTTTAAACTGTTGTGGCTCCGAAACCATTTCACCCAATGATCAAAATCATGGTTTATTTTTATGCTGAGAAATTAAAGTTTATATTGACATGTAATCAGTTTTTCTTAGATTTATGGAAATGGAGAAATTTAGATTTTTCTTCATTAAGACGCCTTTGCCCACGTAAAAATATTTTTAAAATATATGGTTAGATTCCGCATTGAAAGTACAAATAAACACACATTTTTTACTGGTGCACCGTTGATAAGAAAGTATTGAAAATATCAAATAAAGAAAATGAATAGTACGCGCGTGAACTAACCAGCTGACTGTCAGGCGGGAGACAAGCAAGGCCAGGAGACAAACAAGTGATGTTTCGTCTAGTAGCGCATAGCTGGGCTAGCTTTATCACAAGTTTTCATAAACACAGGAGTAAAATGACGCCCAACGCTCTCTTATCTTCAGCTCTCGGCCAGTGCATGCTGTACTGCGCCGTTCAAGTCCAGGCGTGTGAAAATAATTCATTTAGTACCCTCGAAACTTATTGCCGAACCACTAAGCAAACAATGCCGAATCCCTCATAGTAATGCAAGGTTTTTTCTCAATTTTTTTTTACATTTCTACAAATGGGCAAAAAGCCTAAAAGTAAGTAAAATCAGATTATCTGCCTCTCTGTATACAATAAAAATAAGGATTACTTCTTATCATAACCTACCAAATGTCAGCTTCAAAATGAGCTCCCGTTCAATGTTCTGCAGTAAACGGTTCCAGAGTTCTGAGCGCTTAAAAAGGTTTGTTTTTATAAAATACGCTAAATTTGTCGCTCAATAGTACGAAAACCGTTTGACTTTCGATAGTATATTTTTGAAAATACACTGTCCTCAGCACCTTGTATAAATAGGGAAAAAATTAAGAGTATTAAAAAATGCGAGGTTTTTTACTGATCGATTTCATATGGAATAGCCCTTACCTTTCCCTTGACAAGATGAAATATGTTAAATTAACATAATGTAACAGCGGTATAAGTGCATGTGTGGATATATCTTCGGATAGTGTTGTATTTCCATTAACAACTTATGTGGAACATGGGGCTGGAACAAGCTAGCGTTACCTAGTCCTATTCCTGGCTAGTGCCATCTTCCGATGATTCAATCAATATGTCAAGTGAACTCCGTGTTTGACGTCGTCATTTATAATGACGCAGCGCTTCCAGTCCATAGCTGCTCCATGCGGAAAGTGCGAAAATTATTAATTAATTACTGGCTACATTTCGTTACAAATCTCTTATTTTCAAATCATCCATTGAATTGATTTAACACAAATTAGAGCTCTTCTGTCGCCTCCATTCCGCAAATCCAGAGGAAATTTGCCTCCAGAATTCCAGTTAAAATTAATTTGATCTTTCACATACTGGACTGCTGAATTGTACGTATAATGGCAAGGGTTTTCTTAGCCTTTACATTTCCTTAAACTATGAACTGTGTCAAAGGGAGTATATTACGTTTTTCACCAGCACATACATAACTGTAGGTTTTCATGAACCTAACGAAGCCAAAGACCAAGCTATTCAATCATGATAAGCGCCTATACTTAGATTTGTTTCTTTAAATAACTTTTTGCGATACGTATTGAATGTAGTGTGAAGCGAAAATCGAATAAGAGATTCTTATTTTGAAAGGTTCATTTTCGCATAGGAGTAATCCCGAGTGCGCGCAAAAGGCGGCATAAGTAGCATCGATTTTCAAGTTATATTTCGTAAACGAGGAAAAAGCGAAACGAACGACTATCACAATGTTTCTTAACGAACGAAAATTAGCTTACATATCAGAGTGCTGCAGAACAGCGCTTACGACCGGTTTATATTCGACAGGTTGCAGATCAACCGGCGAGGTTGGACATTCATTCGAATATCCGGCCTTGAAGCGTTTGCGCCTGGCTAGACAGAACTACAGATATGTAAGACAGAATACCAAGCACATTTCATCATACAGGAACTCTGTTGAAATTTTGTAACTACACAAATGGAGTAATTGAAGGAAATTTACTTTTCCTAATTAAAAAAAAATTAGCTTAAAGTTCTTAGGAAAATATTTTGGGCTAAGAGGGATGAAGTTACAGGAGAATGGAGAAAGTTACACAACGCAGATGCACGCATTGTATTCTTCACCTGACATAATTAGGAACATTAAATCCAGACTTTTGAGATGGGCAGGTCATGTAACACGTATGGGCGAATTCAAAAATGCATATGGAGTGTTAGTTGGGAGGCCGGAGGGAAAAAGACCTTTGAAGAGGCCGAGACGTATATGGGAGGACAATATTAAAATGGATTTGAGGGAAGTGGTGTATTATGATAGAGACTGGATTAATCTTTCATAGGATAGGGACCGATGGCGGACTTATGTGAGAGCAGCAATGAACCCGCGGGTTCCTTAAAAGCCATAAGTAAGTAAGTTACCTTGAAATAGGATTATAATTGCTTGGACACTTTGGTACATTTATCTTCATAACTAATATATAAGTCAACTAATGGACACCGGTCACAACAAAGGATATAAGAGTAATGCGTAGATCAAATCTGACATGTAAACAAATACAAGAATAAAATAAATTACAATTACTTACGAAAGAGAAAAGCAAATATGTACACACTTTGTAACGTTCATACTCTAAACTCAAAGTACATGGGCTACTTCTGAAAGAGTAGTTAATATAACCTTGTTTTTTTATTATTCTAAGTGGATGTATTATTATTATTTCTCTAATAAATCATTTTTAGGGAGATAAGTTATTAACAAAAATAAAATCACTCTCAAGTCTAATGATTGTAGTTTCATGATGCGTGCTTTAATCAATGAGAGAGGAGGAAATATCATTTGAAAGGTACTCTATGATAATCGCGTCCTTCAACGATTCTTAGAACTACTGGATGGCTCAATATTACCTGTCGTTCATGATCCATAGCCGTCCAACCGAGTGAGAATCGGAATTAGTTAAACCGGACATTGGACTACTCCGCGAGACGGAAGAGCTTCGCATACTATCTATAGCGCCAGGCGTTCAGTAGCAATCTGTCTTTTCTATCTTTCATAACCGGTTATGCAGGACTCTATTACATAATATGCATTTTCATTAAATTCAAGATGTACGACCTGGGACGGTTCCCTTGTAAGTGCCCAAACGCAGGACTGTATACCGCCCACATACTTTTCAGAGCAAGTGAGTTGACAGTATAGCAATAAATGTACACACATTATAGCAATGTTAAAATTTCAAAGAAAACTCACATTGTCATACATCATCATCATATTCCAGGCACGAAATTAGGCAATTGTTGGCCTGTTTCGGTTCCAGCTATACAGGATCCAATAGGCGTTTCTGTGGACGTCCAGGTCGTCGTCGTCGTCGTCCTTGAGGGTGGTATTTTAGCATTTGTTGGGCTGTCCGGCCAACTTCCATACGAGATATGTGTTCAAGCCATCTATTTCTGTATTCTGTATTTTTTTTCTAATGGTTGCATGTTGAATTCCTGCAGTATATCCTCGTTCCTTTTGTGGTCCAGAAGTGTGTATCCTGCAGTTCGTCGCAGATATTTCATTTCAGCTGCTCTTAATCTGCTGATATTTCTTTGTTTCTGAACCCAAATTTCGCTTCCATAGAGGAGAGTTGGTAGTGCAAGGGTTTTATATAGTTTTATTATGGAATGTTTCTGTACTAAACTTGGTTTTAGGGTATGGTTTAGCAGTCCTAATATTTGTAAAAATTTGTTAAATTTTCTGCTTACATTATTCTCTCCTTCGTATGATATATTACATCCTAAGTATGAAAAGGAATTTATCTGTTCTAAAATCACATTTTCAACAACTATTCTGCTTCAGATTGGGTTTGTACCCGCAAATGCCATTATATTGTTTTTTTTTCTGGTGAAATCTTCACGCCATGTTCTTCTATGATTTTATTTAGTTTAAATATACCCATCTGTAAATTGTCTTCGGAGTTTGCAACTAATACTTGGTCGTCCGCGAAAAGAACTGTGTTTAGTCTTATGGAATTTGAAATTTGAATTCCTAATTTGTACTCCTCGCACCAAAGGTGCCATACATGAATCTCACAATTATATCAGAGATTTCTTTGATCGATATCCGTCTATTAAAAACGAGCTATGTTTCCTTTACACGAGAACAACGACAGAGGTTTCCAACTGTGCACACTCTAAGAACTGCATCCTCCATTCTTGATGCAGTCTCGCTGTTTTATTAATAAAACGCATAAACTGAGAGATGTGGGGACGTAAAAATGCACAAAATGGATCCTACGAAAGTTGCGTATGCGGCTGTTGGAGTCCTGTTATTGAGACGAAGTTGAAATTCGTGTACCAAGGAGAGGAGAGGCGCTTTTCCGCCCTATGTCATAAAGATAAAGTGATGGCCCGGGGTTATAACTCTCTCTCCGGCCCCAGTCTCCTGTCCGTACCAATAACCCACGAGTTAATAAGTTAATAGAGAACAATAAACCGGCTTATGTGTTGGTTAAGAGACCTCGACCCTCCCGCAGGGAGTGACACACACCCTTCTTACTCCCTACTTGGTGTAGAAAGCACGACGCTGTTAGGGAACTTGCTGTCTTGGACTCAACCTCTAAGCGAAATCATAGATTATTAGATTTGTGTTATGCACTTCGAAACGCGTTTAGAATATTTTTATGTCAGTATGCCTATATTAAACCATTCTGTCATTCATATGTCCAAAATAAAGTCAAACATTTAAATATATCGATAAATAATTAATTCCATCTGGTTCAGACCGGGTCGGTCGATCCGTGCAGACTTCCTAACCCGCGGTGAACGGATATCGGGAAATCTGAAGTACAGCTCGTCCAAGTCAAGTCTGCGAGTGGGGATATCGGGATGGAATTAGAGGAAAAACACAGTTGCCACATAGGTCACTTGACGCTCAGATTTCAACGTGTGCACATCGTTTAAAATACACTACGGAGCGCACGCATTTGTTGTCCTTGTCTTCAGATAAAGGCAACAGTTACGCTGCCTCCCTCCTCATGCAACTTTCTCTGCTACGACCACGCTTGCCAATCAGAACGCCAAACCTCACTATCAAGCAGGAGTAGAAGTACAGTCTATTTCAAAGCGTCTTAAATTGTTACCGCTCTATGAACTGAAGCGCAGTAGAAAAACTTTGCTGTCATACGAGACTGTACTGGTCTCCTCTCGTTACCGCCTCCTTTCCCTACAGAACTGTCTCCAACTTCCCCCCTCGGCTAGCAGACTTCACTTGGTCGAGCTGTAGATCTACAGTACCTGCAGTTTGTCGCGTAAGTTATTACTAGGGCCGTGACCCGGTATATTTATATTAGTTTGAAAGTGAACATACGACGCCGGACATAATGTAGTCGACGTGTTTCAAGTCCAGGAAGCGGAAGCGTATTTGACACACGACTAAAGGCTGGTTCACAATAAACCGGAAACGAGAATCGGAACGAAAACGAAAACGGTAAAATTGTTAAAATGTGTACATTTAAATATGAGCATTCACAATTAACGAAAAGCTTGCCGGAGCCCGGGATCGGGAACGGAGAGTTGGCCAAGTTTCAACGTCGGCGTTCACGTTTCCGATCACAGCCCACTAGATTCATTCTATTGCCATCTAAAAGCTATTTTGTCGTCGTATATTTTGTAGCAAGAAGACCGTGACATAACCTATGCATTATTTTGTTCTGTGCTTTGCATCGTGGAACAAGTTTTATTTGACGAGATTCTAATATTGAGTGTTGAGGAAAATCCTCACGTTTACGATAAGCGGCGCGCCTCGTATAAGGATGAGAAAATGAAGGAGAATACGTGGATTTCAATAACTGCATCTTTGAACACCGATCGTAAATCATATTTTATTACTGTATTGGTTGTATTACACACTACATATTCATGCTTCAATTCAGTAACTACTGTTGTGTTCATTTTTTTATATTACAAAAGTTTCTTCTCTAATTATTTTACGTCATGTAGACTTAAAATAGGTTGTGATAATAAAGATGCATGAGCATATTTATAGTACCGTACCTAATAAAATGTTTTAGTTGAAATTTGGAAGTTGGTTAACCTGTGTTTATGTTGGCTGCATTGTACTCATGAAAGAACGCCATTGGTCAATTATACACAAATAACATCAGAATGCGTAATATCGACTTTACATATCGTTATTGACGTGCATATCGATATGCATAGTCGTCTACATTCTCGGTTTATTGTGAATCAAAAATTTTCATATTCACGTCCTCTGCTTCTCGTTTTCATTCTGGTTCTCGTTCCCGGTTTATTGTGAACCAGCCTTAAGCAAGCACTTTCCGTGTTTTGTATACGATTATTGCGTATTATAAAATCAAGACAATACAATTATTGTATATAAGGATTAATATCGCAAAGGTCTAAAATGCTGGTGAGGTTGACAAATCATACTTAAATTATCTCAAATGTGGTAAAACATAAGTCTGCAAAGATGTTTTTTTTTAATATTTAGAGTTTTATATTAGAGTTTTAGAATGCCGAAAAGATATATGGCATACAATTTTGCTTTCCTTATATTTAACTGTTTCATTAATTTATTTACCACATCTATTCTGCACCTTACTTTTCTCGCCTGGTTTCGATTCCTACTGCAATAAGCAGCATTCATTTTTAAAGTTTCAAATGAAAATGACTGTCGGGTGTCGGATAGTATAATCTTGTATGCGGAAAAACTGCGTTCTACATCGGCTGAAACCAAGGGCGCATATGTAAAATATTTCACATCATCCATTTCTACATTAAGTTTATAACAATCCCACATGTCATCTGACAAAGCTCTTGCAATTTTGCATAATGTATTGAAATCACAGTTTTTTTTTTGTATTACTGTGTTCATTTTCGAACAAACCTTTTTTTTTGCTTATATCATCAAACGCCATATACGTTTTTGGCACTCCAAAACTGTAATGCAAAAATCTAAATATAAAAAAAACATCTTTCAGACTTATGTTTTACCACATTTGTAACAATTTAAGTATAATTTCCAACAATTATTCTCAACCTCAACATTTTAGATCTTTCCGATATTAACCTTTATATACAATGATTGTATTGTCTTGATTTTATAATACGCAATAATCTTATACAAAACACGGAACGTGCTTGCTTAGTCGTGTGTCAAATTCGCTTCCGCTGCCTGTACTTGAAACACGTCGACTACATTCTGTCCGGCGTCGTATGTTCACCTTCACTCTAATACAAATATACCGATGTCACGGCCCTAGTTATTACTAATGAATACTTAAAAATAACCACTAATAAACAATTAAACAGTGAAGTAAAAGTAATATACTCACTCTTATCTAGCAAGGTTTATAACTTCAGTTACTTCGTAGCCGTGTGATCAGTCACAGGAAATTTCCATTTGCTGAGAAAGACGTTGAAATGATTTTCTAGGGGAATTTTCCAGACCATATCCAATGTTATCTAGAGTTTCTTCTGTGAGTACTGTACGTGGCTGTCTACGCTTTTTATCAAGAACACTTCCTATTTCACGAACTGTATTTACCGATCTTTGAATCGAACCTCGATTTGGAACTTGGACACCAGAGAATCTCTCTTGAAATATGATGAAAGAGTAATGGAACGGAGAAAAATTCTCTCCGCCGCCGGGATTTGAACCCGGATTTTCAGCTCTACGTGCTGATGCTTTATCCACTAAGCCACACCGGATACCCACCCCGGCGTCGGACAGAATTGTCTCTTGAAATAATCTCCTTAAGCCTTGGTTTTTCTGAACCGAAGCATGCGACATGACAGATGCGAGGCTCGCCTCTCACAAATCCGGACTACACGAGAGATAGTGAGTGGTTTCTATAGCTTCGAATAGCGAGGTCGCGCACCTCGCAGCCATAGAAACCACTCACTATCTCTCGTGTAGTCCAGATTTGTCCGCCTTGCACGTCGCATGCGTCGGTTCAGAAAAACCAAGGCTTTAGAGCACGAGCCGATTGTGTACGCAGGTCTGAATCATACTTTAATATTCTTTGGGATATAGCATAAATGAATTGAGTCACATTAACTTAATTAACACACTATATTACGTCGTCTAAAAACATGTGCTTATCTTACAAGAGTACAACTCACACTGACGTTTGACGCGACTTTCAGCGGGAATTTATAACCGATATAGCAACTCGTTTCCCTCGTCTAGCCTTAAGCCGTAAAAACGAGGACGCGCGAAGGATTGCTCACTCAGTACGTTATCCTAATAAAACGAGTACTATCGTAATGAACCAAATGTCAGAAATGAAAAAAAAAATGTTCATAATTCACTTTAATCACGAACGCCAAGTGTACATAAGTTAAAATACTCCATATTCTGCCCCTGACACTGGACAAACTAGGCTGAACGACAAAGACGCAGTATATTTAGAAAAAAAAATTGTGGAAACTTCAAAATACAAGTCTCTTAAAAAATAATATTGTAGAATATCTGTCGGTATATTCTCTCAAAATGAATGCATAAAATAAATAGTCTAGAGGCATAAATAATTTATTTATCTGTACATCCACCAACCTAAACTAAAATGTTATTTTGAAAATGTTCGGAAAGAAACCAGAAGTCTTCGACATTAAATTAGATGCAAAGTTTGTTAACTATAATAATAATAATAATAATAATAATAATAATAATTATTATTATTATTATTATTATCATTATTATTTAATTATTATTATTATTATTATTATTATTATATAGAACTAATAAAAGACCGCTCTTATTAATGTAAAACACACATTTTATCTCATGTTTGCATATGAACTCTCTAATACACAGAAATGTTATGATGGAATGAGCTTGTATAATTTATACTGTGTGTACAGATAACAGATTAATGTGCAGTTATATATTACCGTTAGCCATATTACAATTCAATTTATGTTTCTAAAGTTACCCTCTGACGATTGCATCACTAATTTTACGGATGAGAGATTTAATACCGCTGCAATATTATATTTTGTTTGTCTGCTACGGTGATTGTCAGTCAATTTAGCAAGTGTTACATACTTTCATAAAACAGTTCCCATTAATTTTGCGAAATTACTGTAAATTCCGAGACTTATCTTCCTTCATACGATAAAAATGTTCAATTTCGGAGCGTAATCCTAGTGCACCAATCAACAGCCAATCCAATAACAAACACGCGGCTTTCGTCTAGACTCTAGAGCCCTGATCTGGTTTAAAATGTATATAGACTGGGAAATATACATCTCTGTGTTAAGCTCATCTCTTTGATAGTATGTACAGCACTGTTTATATGAAAGTGAATAAATAATATTAGTCATATTACATTTGTACTTATGGTAATATTTTTGCTACAGAACAGCCTGAAAACCTGTTAGGTACTTGCAACGACCATTTCTTCGCTGTAGAAACAAGTTTTATATGAGTAGGCCTATTATACCTGTTGATAATAAATTAATGAAATCTGTATCGTAGCAACAAAAAAAGCTGGCATTTCATAGAAGTATAAAGAGGTTATTTTCGGCCGGGATATAAAGAATAGCTATATAGTTTATCCTGAACAAACATCCGTACATATACCTGTGTATATGCATATCAGTCGCCAATCCTCTCAAGGGGACCCAGACGTTAGTTTTCTACATTTTTAATTAAATATATAGCCTATCTATTAGCTGGAGCTGTGCTTCAAATTTTATTTTTAGAGAACTCGATATCCAAAACTCCAGCTGTAGTGATTACATGCGACAGATAACCTATGAAGTAAGGAGACGGAGGAAAGGTACTTGGCATGAAAACTACAACCAGTGGTGGTTCCTGTACTAACATCTTGATCAATCCCGCGGATAAAAATTTCAAGCTTTGCTATCGACTGGTTACTTGTACAGGATTCATATATCATATCATATCATATCATATCATATCATATCATATCATATCATATCATATCATATCATATCATATCATATCATATATCATATCATATATCATATCATATCATATATCATATCATATCATATCATATCATATCATATCATATCATATCATATCATATCGTATCATATCATATCATATCATATCATATCATATCATATCATATCATATCATATCATATCATATCATATATATCATATCATATATCATATATCATATCATATCATATATCATATCATATATCATATCATATCATATCATATCATATATCATATCATATATCATATCATATCATATCATATCATATCATATCATATCATATCATATCATATCATATCATATCATATCATATCATATCATATCATATCGCTAACACTGGTTTATGAATAGCCAGTCAAGTTAAATATATTGTGCGTAATAAACTTATTGACAAGTAATTCCTCAATAAAACAAAATAATATACTATTTTACGTAATTTTTTACAAAGGTAATTAATGTGTTGGTTCCATTTTAAATGATTATCGAAAGTTATGCCTAAATACTTAACTTCAGAGGACTCTTTAATAATCGGACATTTACACTGTATAAGACAACAATCAGAATTATGTAATTTAATACTTAATATAGATGTAGGAGATTTGTTACATTTTTTCAGATAATGGGAATGGAATAATTATGGTTTTATTTTCGTTGATAGAAAGATAATTTATATCAAACCATTTTTTTTATTAATTTAAGTCCATTATTTGAATTATTATATGCATCATACCAAGTTTTTTCACCAAAAAGTAAAATTGTGTCATCTGCATAAGAATAGTGAACACCATTGTATTGTTGTAAGTCAATTTTTAATAAGTCATTAATATATATTAAAAATAGAATAGGGCCTAGAACTGTGCCTATATTAATAATTGTAGGTTTACTTGAATAATTGTCAATTTTCGTTATTTGAGTTCTGTCGTTAAGATACGATTTTATTAAGTTTAAAGCATTACCTTTGATTCCTAATAAGTCTAATTTCTCAATTAAGATATCATGTTTCACTGTATCAAATGCTTTTCTGTGTGGAGCACGAAAACGGATTACTGAGAGAGATTTTAATCAAACCTCAATCTAGTTTGTGCTCTTAGGAGTTTGGAAAGAATATTCAGTTATACACTACATATCGGGATTTTACTGTACCTTCATGGTCTGTACAGTACTTCAAGGTATCTGGACATCCCCTTCTCTGCTCCCTAACTTTATTCAGTACTGGTGAACTGAAGAAATTGTGGATTAGATTAACGGTCTGGACAACAGGATAGGGGAAAGAAGTTGTTTTATCACTGGCTGTTATAACAGCATCTAAATGCGACCCTTTGTCTTTGCCCTTCCCAGCCCAAAACCTTCCAATGTCCATTTAAGGAAAGGGGAGAAAGAGAGAGCTAGAGAGAGAGCGAGAGAGAGAGAGAGAGAGTCGTAGCTACTAAAACATTGCGGAGCAGACTAGCAATATAAAGCACAGTAAAATCTCTCCATTACCAACGCTCAGGACTGGGTCTTCTTTCATTTAATGTTGCACTCTTTCCCTAACAAGTTAATGGTGACGCTACCACGATCCTAAAACGCGTTTCCTTCCTTAGGTGAAATTACAAAAGATTTAGACTTATTTTCTTGCTGATATAACTGAGAACTTAAAGAGAAATTAACCACAACATTTGCACCTTATCAATGCGTTACTTCAACTAACAACATATTAATAGCCCAGTTATTATTTAACATTAACTCTACTTTCCATTAATTTAGTAAAAAATAGTCACTTCAAAATATCAAAAGATTTTGAAGATAATTAGTTTTGGTGCCTCTTGAAAAAAATTACTCAAATGGACATATGGCGTTTCTGCAATTCATGATTCAATTACGTTAAATTATATTGTAATCATTTTGTGCGGCAAAAACTGAAGTAGTTTCTGTCATTATATCCATCCCCTGCATACACTTGTGATGCCCCACTTCGATTACTGTGATATTCTATTTACTGATCTAAGCGTTGCTTTGACGCAGAGACTGCAACGTGTTCATAATATGTGCGTCCGTTTCGCCTGCAATATTCGTCGGACTGATCACGTAACACCACGTTGTCCTGGCTCCGTCTATAAGATCGTAGAAAAATCCACTGTCTTTCTCTTCTCTTTCATATATTTTATTTCTCCATTCCTCTCTACCTCGCGTCTCGATTTCAAAATTTATCCACCCGCCATAATCTAGACACACGACCACAACATTCCCCAATATTATCTATTCCCTCCCACCGAACATCTTTATATTTATCTTCTTTCACTGGGCTGTACCTCATTAATTAATTAATAAAGTAGGAAGTAAGTAAATAAATAAATCAGTCGACCGTCCACCTCCAAGATACCTTCTCGTGAACGGTTATCTGTATTATTTTCGAGTGCAGGATTTCACGGTCGGCGTCAATAGGATAGCCCGAAAAATGTTTCTCCTACTGGTGATCTGTATATCTACGATGCAGTGGAAAAATTATGAAATCCCTTATCACGTTGAACATCTTCAAACCTTTAGGTCATGTTTATCCTAATATTAGCTTTCCAACATTGTTCTTGCAGAAGAAAGTTTTATTACCAGGAAAAAATAAAAATAAATATATTCAACATCTAATTACGTCAATGAATTCACTGACTTTTGTGGAATCACTAAGCTATTCTCAAATTCTATATAACTTATGAAAATTAAACGATCTCTTTTGTTAGTCGGAAATGTGAACGAGTTTTGTGTGTCTTTCTTCTCTAGCTGTGCGTCTTATTCTTGTGGAATTTACAAAGTAAATAATTTATGTAAATATCTTCTGAACTTTGAAAGAAAAATTGTTGAACTACTGCTTTCCTCCAGACAAACCTTTTGAGAACATAACGATCTTCAAATTGTAATGTAATTACAGTCAAACTTTTAATATATTAACGTGTTTACTTTAGTACAGTAATTACTTAAAAAAACTAGGGCATTTGTATCATTCATCATAAGAATCTCAGGAACTTCAATCAACACATATCAAAAACAGCATTTAGGCTGTGGGAAATATGATGTGTGTATATATATTTTAAGACCATACAAGATGTACAGAAGACATAAATAACGGATTGTTATATGTGGTGGGATTGCGCGCTACTCCTGACATTAAGCACCTCATAAAAATCTCAAAACTCTACGCAACCATCCAAACTGAAGAGAGGTTTTTTCCTATGAGAATTCAACGCGCGTGCGATATAATGTTTGATCATTTATCTTTCGTAACCAACATGTCAGAAGGATTTTTATAACAGTTGAATATACACTAATAAAATAGTAATACCAAAACATCGTACGTGCTGAATATATAGAATTGCCACTTTGTTTTTTATATAATTAATGGACATTATTGAATAGGGAAATACTCAGGTAATTATCTATTTTAATATATACAGAGACATCATTTTATTTTTATTTCAATTTTTACTGTATCTGAGTTTTTGAATGTACTTCACTCCCACCCCCTCTACTAGTAAACTTCCAACCATCCTTCACACAGAACCAAGGCCGCATATAGCCTTAGGGTCATAGTAAACAGTAAGTTACAGAGTTAGTGAGTATAGTACGTTCCAGAAATATGTTCGCGTTTTCCAGTGATGAAAGAGCTTTCAATATTGAATCATATTTTCGCACAGATACTGTCGTCCGTTTGCATCCCGGTTTCACTGACCCGCTTCAGCTTGCCCCTCTGTAAAGGCTAGTGGCTGGGCTGTCTTAGTTCATTTCTGAAAACATTAATTTCTGTTAGGAATTGGACGTCTCCGTAATATTATACAACTCTGTAAAATAACTTAAATAAAAGGGTCTCGTTAAGTAATTAACTGGCACGTGATTTCTCCCCTTTCTACAACCCTGCAACAAAACCACTTGGACGGACAGTAGATAGCATGTCTCAGTAATTTTATCTTTTCGGATCGGGCAGAAGTGAAGACTGAATTTACAGCACGTAAGGTCTCTTTTATAGAGTAGGTACAGAATTATTTCAACATGACTTGCTTGTACGAAGAACAAAACTGGTAATTGGAATTAGGTACAATAGTCTATAGTGCGATAATATGCATAAAAGAACTGAACACGGTATCGAAATGAACGGCTACCATTTTCAAAAATGTGTTTAAATATCCATATTATGATTATTTATCAATGTAACTTCATTATCGTATTGTACGCTAATGTGCTGTAGACAGTATAATATACATTGCACAGTGAATACCGTACGTCCGAAAGGATAGCTCAGTTCGTGAGTAAAAGCACTTATTGTTAATACAGTACTGTATTTTGATTAAACAAACCTAATGAAAATTATCAAACCAAAATCGCGATATTTCCTAGTTTAAATAAATGGATGAATTACTTTTCTTCCCTCCTATACCTAGTAAAGTGAACTGATTGTATTTTACGCCAATATCATCGAACTCCAGTCATGGAAGGGGGTAGCAAACGGTGTTTCAGGATCTCAATCGTTAATCCAAAGGTATAGCCAGGTTAATATTAGAAATGTTAGTAAAAATAAAATGAGGTCCGTGTACATTAAGTTAAACATTTTAAATAGAATCTATGTGAAGATTAATTTTTTGTCCTACAAAATACATCTGTTATGGTAACAATGATTATATTAGAGGAGAAAAATTCGCTCTGGCGCTGGGAATCGAACCCGGGTCCATGGTTGTACGTACCAAGTGCTCTAACCACTGAGCTACGCCGAAGTTCAATCCACAGTACCGGATCGAATCCCTCTCCTCTAGTGTTTTTGCCTTTGTGGTCTGTCACCAAGTTCGACATAGGCTATAGTCTATGTTGTCATATATTAAGTCAATTGCTATTATACAAGGGGCGAACTCAACTGAGTGACTTGGTGGCAGGGATTCCACAGTAGTATGCACAGTTAAGCGAAGAATCTACGTAAAGATTAATTTTTGGTCCTACAGAATATATGTGTTATGGTAACAATGATCCTGTGCGAGTGTTTATTGTGCTAAATTAGGTAAGAAAAGAGGCGTATGTGGAATATCAGCTAGCTTTTAAACAGGAATTTCCAGGCGTACATGTTCTTAATAAGTAGACGATATGCAGATTACTAGAAACATTTTAAGAGACTGGATCCGTGTTGAACATAAAGAAAACTAGAAAACCAAGCGTTCTAACCGAGGAAAAATTAGAAGAGACATAAGCGGCCTTAGGTGCCAGGCTTCTCTAGCAGTAGAGGGACATCATTTTGAGCACCTTCTGTAAATAAAGGTAAGCTTGATCTAGTCACATTACTTCTTAGTTTACGCACAACTCAGGCCAGGCCGTGACACGGCACCTGTGCTAGACGTATGCGATAGACGTGCCGTGGGAGATGTGGCAGGCGATTGCGTCGTACGTGATAAACCTTGTATGACGAAAAATTTGCATGGATGATTAAATATTCATTTATATGACCAAGAACAGCTGTGTCATAGTGTTCAGAAAACCAGATATATGTTTCATTTAACGTAAGTTTGTGGAAAGAGACTTGGAATCAAAACATGAAATGTCCTAGAAATCCGAGCCCTAAAAAATACATCGTCGTTGTTTTTATGAAACTTAATTAAAAATCAATGGGCGTACGTAAGAATATGAAATAATTCGGTAGAAAACGTTGGTGAATATGATAAACTGATCATCGAGGATCAGTGTAGACCTACAGATATTTAATTAATTTCGTATTTCTCATGAAAAATTATTTTTTGCACTATCACATAGGAGATTTCATAAAAACAACGATGATATATTGTTCCGCACTATACTTCTTGTTTCAAAGCCTATCTCGACTACGATAATATAGCAGATCGCCCGAGTATCGAGAATCGTGCTATAAGTACATCGTCGATCCGATAGACTGGGTATCGGGGATCGTGCTGTAAGTACATCGTCGATCCGATAGTCCGTGTATCGGGAACATGCTATAAGTACATCGTCGGTCCGATAGCCCGTGTATCGGGAACATGCTATAAGTACATCGTCGGTCCGATAGCCCGTGTATCGGGAATCGTGCTATAAGTACATCGTCGGTCCGATAGTCCGTGTATCGGGAACATGCTATAAGTACATCGTAGGTCCGATAGCCCGTGTATCGGGAATCGTGCTGTAAGTACATCGTCGGTCCGATAGTCCGTGTATCGGGAACATGCTATAAGTACATCGTCGGTCCGATAGCCCGTGTATCGGGAATCGTGCTATAAGTACATCGTCGGTCCGATAGTCCGTGTATCGGGAACATGCTATAAGTACATCGTAGGTCCGATAGCCCGTGTATCGGGAATCGTGCTGTAAGTACATCGTCGGTCCGATAGTCCGTGTATCGGGAACATGCTATAAGTACATCGTCGGTCCGATAGCCCGTGTATCGGGAATCGTGCTGTAAGTACATCGTCGGTCCGATAGTCCGTGTATCGGGAACATGCTATAAGTACATCGTCGGTCCGATAGCCCGTGTATCGGGAATCGTGCTGTAAGTACATCGTCGGTCCGATAGTCCGTGTATCGGGAACATGCTATAAGTACATCGTCGGTCCGATAGCCCGTGTATCGGGAATCGTGCTGTAAGTACATCGTCGGTCCGATAGTCCGTGTATCGGGAACATGCTATAAGTACATCGTAGGTCCGATAGCCCGTGTATCGGGAACATGCTATAAGTACATCGTAGGTCCGATAGCCCGTGTATCGGGAATCGTGCTGTAAGTACATCGTCGGTCCGATAGTCCGTGTATCGGGAACATGCTATAAGTACATCGTCGGTCCGATAGCCCGTGTATCGGGAATCGTGCTGTAAGTACATCGTCGGTCCGATAGTCCGTGTATCGGGAACATGCTATAAGTACATCGTCGGTCCGATAGCCCGTGTATCGGGAATCGTGCTGTAAGTACATCGTCGGTCCGATAGTCCGTGTATCGGGAACATGCTAGGCCTATAAGTACATCGTAGGTCCGATAGCCCGTGTATCGGGAATCGTGCTGCAAGTACATCGTCGGTCCGATAGCCCGTGTATAGGGAACAAGCTATAAGTACATCGTCGGTCCGATAGCCTGTGTATCGGGAATCGTGCTATAAGTACATCGTCGGTCCGATAGCCTGTGTATCGGGAATCGTGCTATAAGTACATCGTCGGTCCGATAGCCCGTGTATCGGGAATCGTTATATCATCGGTCCGATAGTCCGTGTATCGGGAACATGCTATAAGTACATCGTCGGTCCGATAGCCCGTGTATCGGGAAACAAGCTATAAGTACATCGTCGGTCCGATAGCCTGTGTATCGCGAATCGTGCTATAAGTACATCGTCGGTCCGATAGCCCGTGTATCGGGAAACAAGCTATAAGTACATCGTCGGTCCGATAGCGTGTGCATCGGGAATCGTGCTATAAGTACATCGTCGATCCGATAACCCGTGTATCGGGAATCGTGCTATAAGTACATCGTCGGTCCAATAGCCCGGGTATCGGGAATCGTGCTTAGACGTCCTCATACAGAAATTCCAGAAGAGGGGTGGCGCTCGAGATTGTATTTCAGAAACGCGTTCATGAATTTGAAAACATCGTAAAGTGGTACTAACATCATTAGGCCTATACGAAAATAACTATATTTTTTAATAATATATTTATGTTGTACGGAGAATAAAATTAAAAAAGAAATAATAATTACAAACGCGATATTAATAGGAATATCCGCAACTTAAATTAGAAAGTCTTCTGACTAAATTTTACGTCATTCACGGTTTTCTACTATCAAGGAAAATCAACACGCAAAGGTTTGTAAAAGAAGTTAATAAATTGTAAATATTTTATTATAGTGTTGATCATAATGTAGACAATTATAATATCTGGAAGATTTAATAAACAAGAAAATTAAAGATATCAGTGACGGCTCCCTACCTTGTGAGAGGAACACGCAGCTGTTTCCAGCAGAGGCTCCCACTCCTCGACCGTAGTCTGGGTCGTCCATGTTGTCAGCGTCCCCAGGGCCCGAGCTCAGACTATAGTTCACTGATCCTCCTGAGCGACCTCTAAGGGTCGCGTGTCCCTGTAAGGGATGATGTAGAGATGGCCCCCTCGGGGGCACCTCTGGTGGTGCGGGCTCGGGCGGAGAGTCGTCTGCAAGGTCTGAAGAACAAAAGAGAAACGTTCTTGTGTCACTGTTTCCCCATTCAACAGAATGCAATGTAAGAACATTATTATCAACTATTTATTTTATGCTGTTGATATACGCTTGTGCTAATATTTACATAGACGAAGGAATATATATCTTTATTTTACAATTCACACATTAAAGGTACGCAAGATGAGACTAATCCCCATTTCAGTTTGGTTGATAGGCTTTCCCCTCTACTCACACTTTTTACCATCCGTGACGGGGAAGATGCTACTGTCTACCTTATTAACGTTTGACTAATTGACTTTGAACATAGTGAAAATTCTTATTATTGAAAACGTTTACCGGTAATCTAGATTTCGAAAATCTATACTAAGCGCTTATATTTCATTTCATTGTTGTTTATATCAACTGGCACATTAAAAAGCTATCGACAGCAGAAGATAAATGTTTTCTTCACTGCTAGTTGCTACTACTACTCTACAGCATAAACGACGGAACAATCTGCATTGTGTCACTCCCCCCAGACTTCATAATACGAACTAGCATCCCTTTATTTAATTAATTATTAGTTAAAAATTTTGTAAAAACAACACTAAAATACACTGAAACATGTAATTGTCAAACATCTGTGTCACTGTATTTTATATCCATTTATGTACTTTATTAATATTTTATTTTCTTGTGTGTACAACTTGGGGGGTGCGGGTATAAGAGGTAACAGCTACCGGTCTGTTATACTGACGGACTCAGGGCAAGTAGAAGGGGAAAGAAATGCCTTCGAATCCTCTCAACTTGTATGAAATGTCGTTTATAAGGAGATTGTCAGTATCACGCTCAGGTCACTTTTTCTCCAAACAGAACTCGAGAACTCTCATTTTAAGTAGATATAGAGATGTAGTGTGAAAATGATAAATCCTGGGTTTGGATATTATGTTAAACACAAATATTTTCACATGACGTGAAGATAAATTATATATATATATATATGAAGAACAGAACATACCACTTTCATGAGGATACAGTATTCATATCTGTCATTTCTCGCAATAATTTCTCAATAATTAGGCAGATGCGCAAGTTCGTAGTGTTCCTGTTCATCGCCACAACACTGCGTTGTTACGAGATTGATTGTCGTTTAACATATATAATTTGTTGATTGGAGTGTTGTGTTTGTAAATAAGGTACCTGGGGGTATTAAGGCCCAGCATGTTATAAGACCAACTACCTAGTTTTTCCATTACTTATACGCTTTTACAAAAGAGAGCAACAGCTCTTACGACCTATTTCTTCTTGCATTCGAGTGAGGTATAAAGAAATTAGATTCTCGTTCTTGTTTGTAGCTGACTTGTGGCAACAAGTTATGTGTGATTATTTCTGTCTTCATTATAAAATTCTGCAAAATTTAAGTTGATATTTAATCGTTTTATTGTGTGTTATTAATATAATATTAAATGCGCGTTATTGTGTAAACATTAAGTAGTTTGGGGCTACCGTGAAACTTTCGCTAATGAGCGTATGAGTACTTCATAAATTAAAATTGGCGCGAAGTAACAGAGCAGGAAATAAGGCCCATGAAATAAATACGTGGAAATGCCCACAAGTTCAAAGAAACAAACGAAAGACTGACAATTCCTAGTGCAGAAATAGCATGTGATGAATCATCAACTTCAGGATTTGTAAACATCCAGGGGACGCGGATGTGTTCTGTCTGCAAAGAGAATTGTTGTAGATATACATGTGTGTGTCTCTTGTGAATGTTAGGTGCACGATGAATGTGTAGGTCTCACTGAGGAAAAAACTAAAGATTTTGTATTCCCAAATTGTGTTCAATACTTATATTCTTTATCGTGGGCCTTATTATACTCTATATAACAGCAAGATATAAGGCCCAGTGACATGATGTTAATTTTCATTGCTCACAGCATTATGTGTCTATTTGAATATTTGACGTAAAATATTATAGCATAACTATGAAAGTATGCTATTCCATTATATAAAAATTGCTAACCGTCTCCATTCCTTAGATGGTCCTTATAACCCGCGGTTACCTTACACCTTGAATTTTGAGGATTTGGAAAAAGGTTGTGTTATTTGTGAACTAAAAGATGAATTGTCAAGTGATAAGAACACTTCCAACATATTCTTCTGTTTGAGTTTAATAGAGGGGCAAAGGCAGCGGCGGTAGCTCGAAACATTTGTGCCATGTAACCTACGGAGAGAATTGCATCGGAGAAAGCACTGCAAAACAATAGTTCTGTCGTTTCAACACACAACACTCAATACAAAATTTAGTGTCAATCAACAGAAGATGTTATGCGTCTGGAGTGATAAAGAATATAACCATAACTGCTGACATTTATTGGCAATAACTCAGACGCCTTGCGGCCGCAATTGAAGAAAAACGACAGGGAAGACTCCATCGCATTCCGCTAACATGAGGAAAGCAGCTATCCAAGAACTTGGTTGGAAGCGACTCCACAACCCAGATATTTTCCCGACATTGTGCATTCAGATTTAAATCTTTTCCATTCTTTCTCGAGTAATCTTCAATAAAACAGCTCTAATAACGAAGCTGTTTGGCTAGACGACTTCTTTAATTCCAATCCAGTAGATTTCTTCAGACGCGGAATCGAAAAACTATCCATCGTTGCCAGAGAATCATAGATAATGTAGGAGAAACATATTTCGCCTACTGATTAAAATCTATATTTTTATTCATCTCAAATAACAATTTTATTACAGTGAAAAAACGCTATGAACTTTTTAATCTATCTAATAATAACATATTAAAAACTCTATATTTGTGTATACTTCTAAGAAGCATAGTGTCGACATGGTAGAAGTGCATGTAGCAAATGTAATATAAATATTCTTGAAAAACATGTCTTCCGAAATCATAGTATTTCCACTAAATAAAATAATCCGTGGTCTTGCAGTCCTTGGAGGACCAAGGCCGACTTGCCAACTGTTGGCCTTACGTTTATCAGCAGAGATGAACTGTTATCCAATCAGTACGAGGGTAACGTGTGGTCATCAGCACGATTTTCCACAGCTTTCATAGTTGGTTTACGAAATCGGATTTCGCTACATATCGTAACACCCAAATTCATCACAATGTTAAGTGGAAACAGATTTTATACACTGGCCGAAATATCATGATAAGTTTTACCTTTCCATGAGAACTTGAATTAGCGCTCATTTCGTATCGCTAAATCCTAAACATGACGCCTTAGGTCACGTAGCTACGGCGCGGTAAATTTTAGGAATTACAATCATAGCAACATCACTTTAATTTTGAGTGTTGAAGCTGCAAAGCTTCAAGGCTGCAAAATTCTGTATTTGTTCCTGGCAAATTGAAAATGCGTGTGAATTGTAAAAGAGAGATATATATGTGTGTTACGTTTCAGTTTGTAAGACTCCGATAATGTTTAGCAATTATTATAATAGCTATATCATATTCACACCTATTCGTTTCCATATTTATTTGAAGAATTAAAATATAAATTTTGATCAATAACAGTTCAATTTATGACATTTAATTTCACTTGTAATACATTGGTACTTTTACCTGAAAAGGAAAACAATTTCTTTAAATTCAATTAGTGGCATGAAAATAAAAAACGGGTATTCTATGTGTCTAAATTTGAAAAATAAAATATAAATTTTAAAATATATATGTTTATATTAAACGTTCGCCAACAAAATTAAAAAGAAAAATTTGATGCAGTCGGCTAAAAATAATATAAATAGTAATTTTATATACAAACATGTCCAAAAAAATAGGTAACAAAAAGTTTCTCTAGGGTTGAAAACTGGATCAAATAACACATTCCTCATCCAGTCCCAAAAATGTATGCAGCAGCAAATATTTCTAACTCTACGCCACAAACAATCACAAGCAATGGTAGCAGGATTCCTAGAAAATAAACAGAATGATGTAGCGAATGTGGGAAGGTGCACTCCTTGCCGGAGTACATAGATCTTCCAAATGCGTTCTTTATGGAAAAATGTAACGTCAATTGCAAGACTTCTTTGCAGTTTATATACAGAGGAATGCATTTTGATTAAGTAAACACTGATGAACTGATCTGTAAGGGGACTTATACATGAACGCATGGAAAAGAATTCTTATAAGTTTCTTAATAACTAAATATCATAAGCTGCAAATGTACAAGGTGTTACAGTCATAAGACATAATAATTTTATGTAAATTGTACATCTATATAATGGACCATTTAGATATATTTTAAGTTGTGAGACAAATTTTAGATATATAGGATTTCCTTTATTCACTGTTACATTCTTTGTGAAAATAGTATATTACGATACAAGGTTGGAAAATGGTTTTTACGAAGTCGAAAGAAAGTTTGAAAAACGAGCGGAGCACTTTTTCCACGATCATATTTTTAAAATTGCAAATACAATATACTTTGGATTGAAAATTTAGAGCAATATTATTCAAAGGCCTTCCTAAAACTATACTGTAATGGTAATTAAGTAGTAATAAGTGAACTGTAATGGTTCTATTTTAGTATAGTTTTATATTATGAAGAATGGCTTCCATAGTAACACGTTTCTGTGTGTAAATTCTAACTTTCAAGGCGTAACAACAATAACTTAAATACAATAAAAAACGCGATCGTGCAAAAAAAATAATTTTAAATTTTCATATAGGGCGCACATCTCAAAAATAATTTGTTATTTAAAGCTCAAATTTTGTATATACATTCAGAACTCAAGTATAGCAATAGTATTATTATTATTATTATTATTATTATTATTATTATTATTATTATTATTACTTATTACTTATTTAGGAGTTTCGGAGGTATTCTTCGATCAAAAACAAACACGATATAGAAAAATATTGAAACGTAGTATATATGGAAAGGAGCTTCCACTAACATAATTATTGGTATTAGTATTATTGTTACTGTTATTGTACAGATATGAATTTTTATATTAAAGTTTTTTTCGATAATCGAATAAAACTATTTCAGCAAAACCAATCAAGAAACACTATTCATTCATTCATTTAGTGTTCTGCCCAAGGGCAGGTCTTTCACTGCAAAATCAGCTTTCTCCAATCTTTGCTACTTATTCCTTCCTCTTTGTTTCCTCATATTTTCCATATATCTTAATGTCGTCTATCATCTGATAAAGTCTTCTGTCCCCAACTCTTCTCCCGTTCACCATTCCTTCCAGCAAATTCTTCAGTAGGCAGTTTCTTCTCAGCCAGTGACCCAACCAATTCCTTTCCCTTTTCCTGATCAGTTTCAGCATCGTTCTTTCTTCACCCACTCTTTCCCACACAGCTCCATTTCTTATTCTATCTGCTCACTTCAGACTTCCATTCTTCTCCATATCCACATTTCAAATGCTTCTATTCGCCTCTCTTCACTTCGTCGTATTGTCCGTGTTTCTGTCCCCATACAATGCCACACTCTATACAAAGCACTTCACAAGTATCTTCTTTAGTTATTTTTTCCAGAGGTCCGCAGAAGATGCTCCTTTTTCAATTAAAAGCTTCCTTGGCCATTGCTATCCTCCTTTTGACTTCCTGGCAGCAACTCAGGTATTTGAAGCTGTACACTTGCTCTACTGCCTCATTTGGACAGACAGACAGAATAAGAAATGAAGCTCTGTTGGAAAGAGTGGGTGAAGAAAGAATGATGCTGAAACTGATCAGGAAGAGGAAAAGAAATTGGTTGGGTCAATGGCTGAGAATAAACTGCCTACTGAAGGATTCACTGGAAGGAATGGTGAACGGAAAAAAATTTCGGGATAAAATTAAGATTCATGTCTCGTATGCGGAGACTAGGAGGAGAGAGGAAAATAAAAAAATTGGAGAATGCTGATTTTGCAGTGAAAGATCTGTCCTTGTGCAAGTCACTACGAGTGAATGAATATAATAGTGAATAAAGAAAATGTATGCACCTAAAATTATATCTGACACCTTAAAAACTTTCATCTAAATAATCCATTATCACTTTGTAAAAATTACATACATCTATGTTTGTAACTTTCTGTACATCTGAAGTCTAAATGGTAACAGATGTATAATGATTTTTTCATGAGATTATGTACAAGTCCAGTTAAGAGCGGCAAATTAAAATCAAACGTTTCCCGCTTGCATCTAAGATCACTATTTCGTCATTGCCTTTCAATTTTGTTGATGATTTAAATAGTAATGAAAAACTGTTTTTTTTAAGTATTCAGTTCACAAATAGTCACAAGGCTATAACGCCTACTTTTCACACCACAGAACAATATTTAAATCCTGGTAAAACCATTGCAAATTGTGTTCGTGGTGCAAGTAACTTTTGAAGTGGCACTTTGGCTACGGATTTATAATTTTATTCTCCTAAGTCCATAGTTAGAAAAAAAAATTCTGCAAAGGTTCTTGAATGTGGAGTGAAAGAATATGAGGTATCTTAAAGCATACAACATTATTATTTTCTATAAAGAACGTCTAATTGTACTCTACCTTCACTGATAGATAATTTTAATAATAACGTGTTGATAATCTTTGACGTTATTCAATTATCTGTCTGTGTAGGTAAGTAGGAAAGAAACTACAATCATTCTGTGAAAGGGGAGGAAAATAATTGTCGTTTTAATTTTAGCATCCATCGATTCTTTATACTTACCAACCCAGAAATTGGGCCACGAGAGACCTGTTAGAAGGGGGCAACCAACTTTTTTAACAACTAGTGCCTGACAGAAAGCGTCAGATTTTCTTAACTGATGTAACTAATGTTATAGAAAAACTTTATAAACACTTGTTTCAAAGCAGTAAGGTAATGTCATCTACAGATGAAAATAAATGCATTGTAAATATAAGCAATTTATGTCATATCAATTTGTTAAAATATATTTTAATAGTTATACAACATTACACTTAAATGTACCAACGAGATGGAATAAAAAATTACATAGGCCTATATACCTATACAAATAAATAACACAATAAAATTATCTTCATACAGTGTACTATTATAACAACATTTCTCCTAATACATATTTCTTATAGAATCTATAGGTTTACTTTTATACTATTACCAAATTAAATTAATGTAAACACACTTGTAGAATTTTAACTTATGTCACTCTGTGTATAAATATATGTTATTTATCATTACAAATTTACTAGCTAGATAACGGAGAAATGTTTCAGATGTATGTGTATGACCCATATATAATCTTCAGCGGAAACCGTGGATAGTTCAGTAATAAAAATCCTGATAACATTTATGTATAATTATGCACAATTAAATTATCACTTCAAGTTTCATACTTCAAAGACTTTAAAATAAATTTTTTTAATGTGTAAATTGTAATGATATTCTGATGATAAGCATTTTAATCATCAGATTAATTAAGTTTTGTCATACAGAATAAACCGTATTGTCATCAATTTCAAGGGGTTATTCTTTGAGAAATTTCAAACAAAGAAGTTTAATACAATTTTGCTCTTTTTTTTTTTGTTTCCTTTCCGAGATAAAATTCTTTTATATGAAACATTTCATAGCGTGTTTTGGGGAAGGTATCGATTTAATTTCCAATATCCTCAGTCAACTTACATTTGTTCGGATAAAATTTCTGACCATCTAAAGAACAAAATTAAAATTTTTCAATCATTTATTATCATACAACCACAGTCTTCTAGTATATACAGTCACGAAGCTCAATATGTAATAAATATGCATCCATAGATATTTGCTAACCACTAGGATCGCTACTATCGCCTCATTACAGACAATGCGAAATAGTACCTGCATAGTCTATTGTTCCTAACAACCTCAACAACTCAAGCTTCGTGACTGTATATACTAGACTGTGATAATACACTGCTCTCTTAATTTTACTGAGCATATTGAAAATTAAATCAATAGCTTTCCCAAAACACGCTATGAAATGTTTCATATGAAACAGTTTCTATCTCTAAAAGGAAGTAGGCCTACAAACGAGCAAAGTATCACTAAACTTTTTTGTTAGAAATATGTCAAGGAATAACCGCCTGAAACTAATAACATTACTTACGGTACACCTTGCATAAACGAATCGACAAGTTTCTATAGAATAACATATTTACTCTGTATCTTGTTTACCATGTTAATATGCGGATATTCTATAGAATTATTCCCCTTCGAAAGAGATTAAACTTTTTAAAAGTAGGTTTCGTTTAAAATTTAAATATGGTAATAATTAATTCATTCCTTAGCCAACCTCTCTTCCCAGCTTTATATACACTTTAGAAGAAAATCCTGCACATTTTTCTGCATTTACTCTTTTTAATCGTATTCATATGAGACTTCACTGAAAATCATGAACATTTTTGAAAAGAAAAATTATATTGGCTATTTTACTTCATTAGAATGCATATGTTCATACCTCAAATGGATTTAGTTCAATTCTGATTACAAATATGTTTAAATTTCTTTTTTTAAATAAAGTCTTTAAGGGGGCAGGGGATTTAAAGAGCTGTCGAAATTATTTTTTCATCATAGAATTGTTTTTTTTTTTTATTTCTGATTACAAATCTAGTATCTTTTGTGTCCTAAAGTGGCTCGCTGAAGTTACTAGATTAATGTGGATGAGAATTTTAATAGCTATGTGTTACATAAATATTCATTTTTCTTTGAAATCCATTTTTACGCAAGTTTACTTTTCAACACCAACTTTTTATGCCAAATATTAATCAATCTGGATGAAATTTTTACTGCAAGTATTTATGTAGTAGCCGCATGTTTCTACGCATTTATTGTGTAAGAAATACTGCTAATTTATTTTATTAATACTTTTAGAGTAGGCCTACATGAATTATAGAATAAAATAACATTTTGAAAATTTAAAAAAATGAAAGTAAATAAATGAAATATTTAATAAAATGAATGAATACAAATGTTTCTCTATGTCTTATGAATGTAACTAAAGAAAAATGAAGTTTAAAAATTGAGATCTTCTACTAAAAACTTGGGTCTGAAAATATTTTTAAAAATATATAGAAAATAATAAAAAATAAAAAGTCGAAAACATTTGAAAGTTAAAAATTTGGATTCTGTTAGTTCATTATATAGTATACATACTCTAAAAATTTAGAAAAAAAATATTATATAAAAACTGTCATTTTTGGTAATGTGTCCCCTTAACTGTAGTTAAAAAGAATTAGTTCAGACAGAAACACATTTATTAATTTATTTGGGGAAATATACTTACAAAATAAAATGGTATAATTTATAGTACAATAGATAGAACAGAGTTATCTTTAGAAATTATGATTGCTAAATCAACAAAAACGAAGCAAATGAAAAAAGTTTTAATGAAGTTAAAATAATTATATTCATTTCGAAATAGAACGATGTTTTAATTTTATCTGAAATTATTTATAAGATATCTGGTTTCAAAATGTACTCAATTTGAACGAATTTTATGTATAAATATAATCTCTGTGTATCAGCAACAAAGTAAAGAACAATATTAATCAGGTACAAACAACGAGCCGTTCTTAAGCCTTTCGACAGCATTGTTTTTTTTGGCTCTGACCCAACATTCCCTTCAGTATATGTTGATCAATGTGTTGCATATGAAACAAACCATAAGCAGATCTTCAGTATACTCATAAATGAATTTCTGTACTATAGATTACTAAGATTTTAGTAATGTATAGTGTGATAAGAAGAACTGTTAGGTAAACCAAACAAAGATACACAAAGCTTTATAAAATTCTAGCAATTCATTTATGAGCATACTGAAGATCTGCCTATGGTTATAACAAGAAATGCTATAGGCATAATTTAATTTATTTCTTTGAAACAACGACTGAACCGCGAGTTAAAACTTGAATGTTGACCAAACAAGAGTCCAGACAATTTTTCTTGCGGCGATTGTACATAATATATAAAATTAAAAAGAAACTCTGAACTATAACAGGAAGAAAAAATATTAACAAATATACAAGTTAGGTTAAATGTCGCCTTCCCCAATATTCGTTCTTAGACTTCATACTTGTATACATATACATGTGTCTTAACTTGAACTAACAGCTGGTGTAGTAAGCGGTGGGTAGGCAACGTACTCGTGCGTCAACTGTTTTTCCGGTGTGGCCTTGAAAACAGCCCTCGTTTTACCAATACACAGTTCATATTAGAACAGGATGGAGCACTACCTGATTTTGGTGCGTGAGTGAGGGATTTCTTAAACCAGAAATGAACATAAATGAAGAGTCCACTGCAAGAATGATGGATGTCATTTGGAATACATTTTGCAGGAGAAGCAATTGAAAGTTTGAAATGCTTAGCGCTCAAAGCTTAACTGTGATTTTCCGATCATTACTGCATAATGACTATCAGTGTTAATGCCATATAACTCTCTATGTACATTCTATATGTCTTAAGCTATGCATTGACAGTCTTGGGTTCATTTTCGACAAGAAAGTGACATCCATCATTCTTGCAGTGGATTCTTCAAATGGATTGGCCCTCGTGGCATAATAGAATGGCCACACAGATCATGTGCCCTGACATCGTGTGATTTTTCACTGCGAGATATACTGAAAAATTATGTTCTTGCTCAGAAATCGCAGGATCTGCATCAGTTGCGACAGATAATCAAACAGTCATTTGTGAAAATTGATTAAAATCGCAAATCAGTGCCTAAACATTATGAATAGTACACGGAGAAACAAGGCTTCTATTTTGAATAATATCTGTAACGAAATGTGTAATGAAATGTAAATTCAATGTAATTAAATATGCAGTAAGGAAGTGTTTGGGGAAAGCAACTTTTCGCCCACTCTGTAGTTGCATTGAGTCTCTCAAAGGGTAAAACATTATGAACCAGTCTGTACCCTACATTACACACTTTTGAAATATTGACCTAATAGTTTGTCATATATTAAACACAGACCAAATATCCAGGTACAAATGCGTCAAAGAGGGCAAGCATATAGTCTCTCAGATCAGTTTGCTTAGAGCAGGTAGTATTAGTATAACCTACCACTAATATTACTAAAACACAAATTTCCCACCCTTGCCTTTAATGAGAAGGGAAGCAGAATCCATGAATTCCTAGTTGATTAATTACATTACTGATGCACTGCTTGACTGATTGGTTGATTTAATAGCTAATTAACTGTTTGTTAACTAAATACCTAGCTGATTATCTAACTGTCTGATTGTATTAACTGATTTGCTAATTTGGTTGATAGACTGTTTGATGTGTCAGAGCGAGATTCAGATTTAGTTTTCTAACGCAACTCACACAAATACGAAAGTGAGCTCTTCTCTTTATTATACAGGGTGATTCACGAGGATTTACCATCACTTACGGAGTTTATTTCCGAAGACATTCTGAGCAAAAAATGTCACATAAGCATTTGTCCTAATCGCAATATTTTAAAAGTTACATTAATTTGAAGTTGTTAGTAAAATACATTTTTTCTATATTTTTACGGGTAAATAATATTACAAATAGAAAACCAACTGTTCAGAAGTATCATTTCTATCATTGTCTATTGAAGATAAAAATGTGTTAATTATTGCTTTGTACAGATTTCATTTTTCAATTTTTAACTAAAAATGACATCATTCTTACTCACTTAACACAAAAATTGTTACAAATCATACGATTTTAGTAACTTGATTCTTTACAATTTAATTATGCATTCTAATGTACAATCTTAAAGAATTTACAAGAGTGGCGTGATATGTAACAATTTTATTGTTGTGAGAAATGCGTAAGAAAATGTAATTTTATAGTTAAAAATCGAAAAAAAAATCTGTGCGAAGCAACTATGGAATTCACAACACATTTTTAACTTGAGAATACTGCCTATTTAAAGAAATGATACTCCTGAATAGTTCATTCTTCATCTGTAATATTCTTTGCCCTTAAAATTCAAATATAATGGTATTTTACAAACAAATTCAAATTAGTGTAATTCTGAAAATATTAAGATTAGGACAATGTTTATATGACATTTCTTGCTAGAATGTCTTCGGAAATAAGCTCCATAAGGGACGGCAAATCCTCGTGAATCATCCTGTATAAGTGAAAATGAGTGGGGCCACAGTTGGTTGCTTATTTTTCATATCTTTAAATGTTTGTAAATTTCATCCTCACTCTTGTAATAATTCTGAAATTACAGTCTTTCAATTCAATTGAATTCAATTCAATTTGGCCATTAGAGATACAGTTACTGTATAGGCTTCGTCAGAGATACATTGAAAAACATGTAATAAGTTTGAAAAAATACTAATTGAAACAGTGAAATTTAAATAATAAAATAAAAACATGAAATAATTTGAAACTGTTAAATTACTGAAAATACTTCACCCTTAATGGATTAATTGTAACTAGTTGCATTTAAATGTGTTTCTTAAAAAAACAATTTCATACAAATTTGTGTTAAAACTCACCAACAGAGTAAAAATAATTATTTAATAACCAATTATTATAAAATTAATTTCAAAGTTATTGATTGGTAACTTGTAACATTGACTAGGTATATTATTATATAATTTCGTCCCCATAATATAAAAGCTTATGTTAGTCTTATGTAATCTACAATATGGAATATTAATCTGTTCACCATTTCTAATTTCATGATCATTTATTTATATTGACCACTAATGAGTAATTGTCGATATTTTGTCGAGTGTAAAGTAGTAGATCATATATGTGATTGTTAATATCTGTGATTGTCTTAAATGCAAGCGGTGGCAGGTTGACAATTTTTTTTTTACACTTTGTTGCTTTGAGGGAAGTAAGATATAATATTTTATATTAATTATACGGTACCTTTATGTCTATAAGACAATGTAACTTAATTCTTAGTCTTTACGGTAGTTTTTGACATTTTAATACTCAAAAATGATGTGGTCTTGCAAGAATATGAAGCAAACGTGATTTTGTCTTCTTATTTTAAGTTTTATGCTATTGGGGTTTTCCACGTAGTAGGTCTGTTATATGTAAAAACAGAACCACGCTACATTTTAGTTTCAATTGAAATTTTAATCCAGTTCATATTTAGGTTATTAATTCCTGATAGAAAACTACCGCTGCCTTGCGGTGTAGTTGGCACTACAAAGGCTAAGGGAGTCAACCCTGAAAGAAAATCCTGGTCCTCCAAGGAGGGGGTTAAGCACAGGGCTAGCTACCCGGTCTTATAAAAATATACACTGCTACGTTTCCCAAATATATTAAATGATGGAGATGGAAGAGTCTGTAATTGAAAGAATCGAGAAACGAATCCTTCAATGGTATGGCCACGTAAAAAGGATGAAAGAAGAAAGATGGCCAAAGATTATTCTGGAATGGTCACCTCGGGGAAGGAGGAAGCGTGCGAGACCAAGAAAAACATGGAAAGCTGGTGTCATGCAAATGATGAAGGACCGACATATGCAGGAGGACGATTGGCGGGATCGAGAAGGATGGCGGAAGGGAATTCAGGGCAACCGCTGAAGAGTGGAGAAGCCCACAAAAGTAAAAGTAAGTAATTCCTTATAACCGGTTTTTCAGGTAGCTAATGTTAGTAGTATTCATGAACAAGTGATAAACTACAAAATAAACGCTCGACTTGTGCTAATTATTTTGTCAATATCATTCTGGTACCTAAAAATCCGTTCTCTATTAAATATTAAGTACTGCTAGTATTAAACACACATAGCCTATATTTTGTAAATTAGTAACTATAACAATAACTTAGGCGAAAACAAAAGAATGTGACTTACTGCACTTCAATAAAAATATTAATCCCGATGTTCGTCCCTTTCTAATATCGACTGTTTAAAGGAATAAAAATCGATTCTCAGCTGCGTTACCATATATAAAACCCACGACCCTCGGTTTCTTCTCAAGTCGCGTCTCGACTTCATTTCAGAAATCGCATAAGGATGCAGACCTCGATCGAGGTTTAAAAGCTGAGGTTTGGAACCACGATTTCGTCCGTGTTTTAGAAATCGAACCTCAGTTTCTCAAACTGTTTCTACAAACTGTATTCACCTAAACAATCCGCGTAACATGACTATTAGGAAACAATTACGTAAATTAAATAGGTGGTCAAAATCTTCAAAATATTTGACTGGTTCTCAGTCAATAAATTAGTATTAAATTGTAACAAAACTAACATAATTCAATTTAAATCTTGTCCAAATTCAACTTCGCAAATTTCTAGCGCAATAATTAAAAATAGATTCCTATTTTTTGGCTTAAAATAGATAATGTGTTAAATTGGAAAATTCATAATAAAGAAATTACTCTCAAACTAAATTTAGCATGTTTTGCTATTAGATCTATGCAATAAATAGTAAATATCAATACCTTAAAAACAATATACTTTGCATACTTCCACTCGGTAATGAATTTTGAAATAATATTCTTGGGAAATACCACAGATGGTAACAGTATATTCCTACTAGAAAAAAGAGTAATTAGAACAATAGTAGGTGCCAAATGAAAGGAATCATGGAAGACTATTTTAAAAAAACTACAAATAAATTACATGGCTTATCAGTATATTTTGTCATTAATAATCTTCCTCTTATGTAATCGTGAAAACTTTGTAATTAATTCAACAGTTCACAGCATAAACACACGTCAAAAAATGACTTTCATACTCCATAGCGAGTCCTCGGCATCAACCCCTTTGATTTGATTGCCTGGTTGGGTTTCTCCGAGGTTTTTCCCAACCAAAAGGCAAATGCCGGGTAATATTTTGGCGAATCCTCCGATCTCACCTCATCTCACTACATCTCGCCAAAATATTGTAAAAAATTACACAAAATTGTAAACATTGCGGAAAATTACTAAATTGTAACACTATAAAAATTTGTAAAAATTGTAATTGTAATATTGTAAAATTTTGACTTATTCCACACCTTAAAGCTTCATTGCTCATGTAAGATCTATGGAATAAAATAAATGGATGAATGAAAATGAATGAATTGGCAAGTCTATCGTGCTATCAAAAAGGAGTGCGTTATTTGGCAGTAAAAATTTCTAATAGCCTCCCTATCGATATAAAAAATGAAACTCAAAATAAAAGATTATTTAGGGCCAAATTAAAGAAGTATCTAATTTCTCACGCCTTCTATTCTGTAGGTAAATTCATGACATTCAATAACGCTTCATGAAATTGATACTAAAACTTTGTGTTGTACTAGTAGACTATATTGTAAATCTCTTCTTCATCTAGACTGTGACTATAAATTAAGACTTTATAATAGTATTAAGTTTTTTGACTTGTTCTATATTCTAGCTGTGAAGCAATGTATGAATACCATGGAATGTTAATAAATACAATACAATACAATACAATACAATACAATACAATGTAAGAGATCATCTCCCTGGAACCCAATCACACACTCTTTCCCAAACCTTATACAAACCCCATTAAAGTGCAATTTGGTTAATTTAAGTTCCCACCACATGTTTGACGGTCTATTAGATTGAATCACCTATCCTCTGTAGCTTTAGTTTCGATGACATCGGGGAACAGCAGATGTTGTTAGAAATAGCGAAGGAAGATGGAAAGTGGTAGTGAGGGAGGGTGGATGTTTTCTTAACGTTCCAATATCTCCACACCGCCCCCTCGAGCCCCTAACAAACTGTGCAACGGATCTTGTTTACACCCTCAATGTGTCAACTCGGGGAAGTTTCATCGAAGCCAAGCCAGAACAACGAGATTACAGTTAATCCTATTCTATACTTAATTACTTAATCCAGGAGCAATGTTCTTGCATGTTGCTATTGGTGTTCGGAGTGAGAGAGGAGCGCGGTATGAGCTAATTCAATTACCAAACTTACAATATTACTGAACGTGCAAGTAACGCTGCCACACGACGAGTTAGATAACTAATGTCTCGCTAAACTAACCCTCAATGTTTTACTTGCAACTTATTACCGAAGCTGTCGCCGCGGCATTGGGTACTGTCACATACAGTCACAACGGTTCCAATTATTAGAAACATCCAAGTTCGAAGCTTGTAACAGGATGTACTAACTCAGATCGGTAATGTAACTGCAAATTAATACAGAGTGAGTTGTTCAGAAGTAATATCCTATTTAAAAGTACTACTTTTAGAACTATCTTTTCAACATTGACGTTTGAGCCCTATGAAAATTATTCCATCTTTTTCTTTTTTGGCCGCTAGTTGTTCCTTGCTAATAAGATATGACTTCACCGTGACCGTGGACCCGGGTTCGAATTCCGGTGCTGACGGAATCTTATTTCAATTCAATTCCATTAAACTTATTAGACCATTAATAATACAAGTGGTTGTACGAAATGGAAATATAAAAATTGGAAATTTATCTTTTGAAGAGGTGGAGAAGTTCAAATATCTTGGAGCAACAGTAACAAATACAGGGTGTTTCAAAAATACGGGGCATAATTTCAGGTATGTATTTTCCACATGTAGACAATCAAAATAGTTCATTACAACATGTGTCCGGAAATGCTTCATTTCCGAGTTATGGTCTTCACAACATTGAAATTCACCGGAACGTTTTTCTTTCCGCAGGTCGTTGTCATTACAGAAGATGTTCAAAATGTCCACCTCCTGCTTGAATACAGACCTCACATCGATGTCTCATTGACCTGCGAACACGATCCCAAATTCCAGGAGTATTGCGTATGTCCTCAGAACATGCCACAATTCGATTCCGAAGGGATTCCAAATCAGGCACCGGAGACGAGTAAACCAATGATTTTGAATGGCCCCACAAGTAGAAATCGAGAGGGTTCAGATCAGGTGAGCGTGGAGGCCAAGCAATTGGGCCACCTCTACCTATTCATCGATCAGGAAACCTTTGATCCAAGTACCGGCGAGCCGTACGACTGAAGAGTGCAGGAGCGCCATCATGCAAGAAGTGAATGTGTTGACGATTGATCAGTGGAGTGTCTTCTAAAACATGAGGTATGGTGTTTTCCAGAAAGTTTGTGTACGCCTGCCCTGTAAGTCTGTTTACAAGTACATGGGGTCCAACTAATCGATCACCAATGATACTGTACATGTTGAGGGAGAACCGCACCTGGTGATGAGATGGAACAGTTGCACGTGGGATTTTCATATGCCCATATATGCTGATTGTGGAAATTTGTTATGCCATCTCGTGTGAACTGTGCTTCATCTGTAAATAATACTAAGGCAGGAAAGTTCGGATTTACACCACACTGCTGCAAGAACCACTGACAGAACCTAACTCGTGCAGGGTAATCTGCTGGTGACGGGCCTGTACACGTTGCAAATGATAAGGATACAATTAATACTCTTTCAACAGTCTCCAGACAGTCGTATGAAGAACATTGACTTGCAACGCTACCCTTCGTGTGCTGATAGAAGGAGTCATGTTCACAGCCTCCAGAATCTCCCCCCGTACTTCTGGAGTTGTAGATCTTGGTCGTCCCCTTCCCAAACCAGGAGAGTTAAATTTTCCATACTCGCACAGGCGGTAATGGAGACGTACAAATGTCTTCCGATCTGGACATTGTTGCTGTGGGTACCTCTCCTGGTACAAACGACGAGCCAGCGCAGCATTGCCGTCCGCCTTACCGTACATGAAGTGTATCTCTGCCAGCTCTTGATTTGAATTATACATGTCGCATAGTCTAACGCCTACACAACACCGAATGTAACCTTCGCCTTGGAATGAACTGTCAGAGTGCCCTCTTAATGTCTCCTTTGACGGCAACGACCTGCGGAAAGAAAAACGTTCCGGTGAATTTCAATGTTGTGAAGGCCATAACTCGGAAATAAAGCATTTCCGGACACATGTTGTAATGAACTATTTTGATTGTCTACATGTGGGAAATACATACCTGAAATTATGCCCCGTATTTTTGAAACACCCTGCATAAATGATACTCGGGAGGAAATTAAACACAGAATAAATATGGGAAATGCCTGTTATTATTCGGTTGAGAAGTTTTTATCATCCAGTCTGCTGTCAAAAAATCTGAAAGTTAGAATTTATAAAACAGTTATATTACCGGTTGTTATTTATGGTTGTGAAACTTGGACTCTCACTTTGAGAGAGGAACATAGGTTAAGAGTGTTTGAGAATAAGGTGCTTAGGAAAATATTTGAGGCTAAAAGGGATGAAGTTACAGGAGAATGGAGAAAGTTACACAACACAGAACTGCATGCATTGTATTCTTCACCTGACATAATTAGGAGCATTAAATCCAGACGTTTCAGATGGGCAGGGCATGTAGCACGTATGGGCGAATCCAGAAATGCATATAGAGTGTTAGTTGGGAGGCCGGAGGGAAAAAGACCTTTAGGGAGGCCGAGACGTAGATGGGAAGATATTATTAAAATGGATTTGAGGGAGGTGGGATATGATGATAGAGAACGGATTAATCTTGATCAGGATAGGGACCAATGGCGGGCTTATGTGAGGGCGGCAATGAACCTCCGGGTTCCTTAAAAGCCAGTAAGTAAGTAAGTAAGTAAGTAAGTAAGTAAGTAAGCAGTGGCTGTTCGTGTAAGAAATATTTCCCTAAAGTTTTGACATATCTTTTGTTACACCTGTAACATATTAACACCATTACAATTTCTTGCGTGGTGTTAGAGCAAAGAAAAGCTGGTAATAATTTTGTATGCCTATACTGTTTTATATCCAAGTAACATTAAAGGGTCTACAGGACGGTCCTCTCCTTAAGAAATCTTTACATAAATAGTGTAATTTAAAAAGTGATACATCTAATTTACTTTATATTTTCATATGTATTTCGCAGTACTTTTCTTGACATAACTTTTCACTCTAATTAAAAGTTTTTGGAGTCAGAATGTAGACATCGCATTCCACATAGAAGAAAATCCCTATCAGACATGAACTTTAATTTGATGGCGTTGTCAATAGGATAATTTTCTGCGTGAAAGGGGCTCCACGTTATTAGATTTCTTCTTCAGCCTTGAAAGAAATATTTCTGACGACTTTTCTCTAATTCTTTTATTATGAATAATCTTATTTTCGTATTTTATATCAAGGAATAAAAAAATATATGATATACATCAGTCCCCCAACACAATCTTCGAGCTTTGAAGCAATCTTACCAATTTCCCTGAGCTGCGTTGTATAAGAGATATGAATTATATAGAGGCCCTCATCAGTTTTTTATTTCGAACATATCTGTTGCTTAGCAACCGTCTAGAAGGCATGATTATATTAAAAAAGAAAGTAATGTGATGTCAAAACCAATATTAAAGTCACGGGAAAAATTTACCATGTAGGTATAAAATAATTAAACATCTTTTTAAAGTTTTTACATTGGAAACAATGTTTTATAAAATACATAATACATATCTAAAATGATCTAATTAATTATGTTACTGGAATTAAAATACTGTTAAATCCAACAAGAAGAGAAGACGCTTTCGGAGTCACTTATTTTTATTATTCTGTTTCCGATGGAATGCTAATGTGAAATTATATGCAACACTTCCAGAATGCTCAAAGGTTGTCGTGTCAGAGTGAACTTTGATATTTTCCGCCTTAGTAGCTAAAATAGCAACCCAAGCACAAGATTTACAATACAAAAGTTTGAGTTCGAAACAGGTTTCCATTCTTATTACTCTCTTACAATGTTACGTTAATTTCTAAATTTTTGCTATAATTTCCCTCGTTACTATAGTATACCTTCTTATTTCTCTCTTACCATGTTATGTTACTTTCCAAATTGTTGCTATAATTTTCCTCGTTGCTATAGTATCCCTTCTTATTTCTCTCTTACCATGTTATGTTACTTTCCAAAATGTTGCTATAATTTCCCTTCTTACTATAGTTTTCCTTCTTATTACTCTCTTACTATGTTATGTTACTTTCCAAATTGTTGCTATAATTTCCCTTCTTGCCATAGTTTTCCTTCTTATTACTCTTACTATGTTATGTCACTTTCTAAATTTTTGTTATAATTTTCCTTGTTGCTATAGTATCTCTTCTTATTTTTCTCTTACCATGTTATGTTACTTTTTAATTATTGCTATAATTTCCCTTGATGCTACAGTTTCCCTTCTTATTTCTCTCTTACTTGTTATGTTACTTTCCAAATTGTTTCTATAATTTCCCTTCTTGATATAGTTTTCCTTCTTATTACTCTCTTACTATGTTATGTTACTTTCTAAATTGTTGCTATAATTTCCCTTGTTGCTACAGTTTCCCTTCTTATTTCTCTCTTACTTGTTATGTTACTTTCCAAATTGTTCTATAATTTCCCTTCTTGATATAGTTTTCCTTCTTATTACTCTCTTACTATGTTATGTTACTTTCTAAAATGTTGCTATAATTTCCCTTGTTGCTACAGTTTCCCTTCTTATTTCTCTCTTATCATGTCATGTTACTTTTTAATTGTTGCTATAATTTTCCTTGTTCCTACAGTTTCCCTTTTTATTTCTTTCTTACTTGTTATGTTACTTTCCAAATTGTTTCTATAATTTCCCTTCTTGCTATAGTTTTCCTTCTTATTACACTCTTACTATGTTATGTTACTTTCTAAATTGTTACTATAATTTCCCTTCTTGCTATAGTACCCCTTCTTATTTCTCCTCTTACCATGTCATGTTACTTTTTAATTGTTGCTATAAATTCCCTTGTTGCTATAGTATCCCTTCTTATTTCTCTCTTACCATGTCATGTTACTTTTTAATTGTTGCTATAATTTCCCTTGTTGCTATAGTATCCCTTCTTATTTCTCTCTTACCATGTTATGTTACTTTTTAATTGTTGCTATAATTTCCCTTGTTGCTATAGTATCATTTCTTATTTCTCTCTAACCATGTCATGTTACTTTTTAATTGTTGCTATAATTTCTTTCGTTGCTATAGCATTCCTTCTTATTTCTCTCTTCCCGTGTTATTTTACTTTTTAATTGTTACTATAATTTCCCTTGTTTCTATAGTATCCCTTCTTATTTCTCTCTTACCATGTCATGTTACTTTTTAATTGTTGCTATAATTTCCCTTGTTGCTACAGTTTCCTTCTTATTTCTCTCTTACTTGTTATCTTACTTTCCAAATTGTTTCTATAATTTCCCTTGTTGCTATAGTATCCCTTCTTATTTCTCTCTTACCATGTTATGTTACTTCTTAATTGTTGCTATAATTTCCCTTGTTTTTTTTTTATTTTATTAGGTTATTTTACGACACTGTATCAACATCTAGGTTATTTAGCGTCTGAATGAAATGAAGGTGAAAATGCCGGTGAAATGAGTCCGGGGTCCAGCAGCGAAAGTTACTCAGCATTTGCTCATATTGGGTTGAGGGAAAACCCAGGAAAAAACCTCAAACAGATAACTTGCCCCGACCGGGATTCGAACCCGGGCCACCTGGTTTCGCGGCCAGACGCGCTGCCGTTACTCCACAGGTGTGGACTTCCCTTGTTGCTATAGTATCCCTTCTTATTGCTTTCTTACCATGTTGTGTTACTTCTTAAATCGTTGCTATAATTTTATTTCCCTTTTGCTATAGTTTTCTTTCTTATTTGTTACACTCTTACAGTGTTGTTACTTTTTAAAATCCGGCTATAATTTCCTAGAATAATTTTAGGTATTCACGAACTCTAGAAATAGTATTCCTCTAACATTTCTGAATCCAAAAACCCATTAAATGCCAATCACGTCTGCTACTGGAGCTTAAACAAAGACATTATAACATGAAGACTACAGGGAGAAAAACCTGATAAGTCGCGTATTACTGTTTTTACAGGAGAACAAGACGTAAAATATTTCGAGACTCATTACAGTCTAATGTCTTTGAGTTATCATTCTCCAAATTTCTTTGGATTAATGAGGTCGTTATTCTGTACAGTTAAACTTCACACATCTACAGTACCTGAACTATTACATGATATCTAAAACAGAAAATCGACGTGTCACGCTTTTCCCCCCTGGGCTCTTCATATATCATATTACATTCCGGAAGAAAAATTCTGTGGGATTTTTACAACGAAATAATTTCCACTGTATAGGTGTCTGATGTAAGCAGTTCATTTTTGTTTAGGCGCCTCAAATATAAGTCCAGCATGTGGGAGGTATCCAATTGTTTCCAAGGCGGAATCAGGGATGTGTATTAGCGCCCATGTGAATGTCTTCATATGATAATTTTATGTTAAACATGTTCATTCAATCTGTTAATTATTTATTTTATTTCGGCTTTCTAACATTTCCTACAGTCGCGTTTATCATTGGATAGTGTTTCATTGGGTCATTTGCTCTTTTTATAGTCCCGATGTTTTTTAATGCGTAAGTTATCCCCAATCCCTCAGATTAATTTTTGTTTCATTCGCAATAACTAACGGACATAATAAAAAATTCAATTTTAAAAACAGACAACCTAGAGTTTTAACACAGTTTATTAATTAATTTGTGTCATCCTAGCGACATTACCATAAAAACATCACAACCTGGGTAGGGAAAGAAAAACGTTGGATTCAGACTATGACAACCATATGATCTGTGACATACGAGATCCATGACAACCCGCATGGAGTAGAATCATATTGACGTATTCTGCGTGCTGGAACATTTTATATTCAGTTCTCTCCTCGGTATCTTTTACTTTCAGATTACCGAAGACATGATTCAAGCTCTTTTAGTTTGTTATTTAAAGACGCTGTATCAACTACTAGGTTATTTAGCGTCGATGAGATTGGTGATAGCGAGATGGTATTTGGCGAGATGTGGCCGAGGATTCGCCATAGATTACCTGGCATTCACCTTATGGTTGGGGAAAACCTCGGAAATAGCCCAACCAGGTAATCAGCCCAAGCGGGGATTGAACCTGTGCCCGAGCGCAACTTCAGATCGGCAGGCAAGCGCCTTAACCGACTGAGCCACGCCGGTGGCTAGTTCGAAATTAAACAGTAGGAAAAGAAGAGTCGGGGATCGAACCCTCACAGGCAGCCAAAGTATTCATTGAATCCATTTGGCCTACTCTAGCTGAGATCCATGTACTATCTTCAGAGATCCGCGTAATAGAAATGAACGTTTCTTTCCTTAAATGTATCGTATGAATCAATATATTAATCAGTCCACTTGTCTATGTTTATTTATTATTTCATCTATTTCAATCATTATTAAAACTAAAATATAGGCTATACCAGAAGTTTAAGACACTCCCTTCAAAAGAGAATTTTCATTCCTGTCATACTTATGCGAAATCCCTTGATGTTTATAAAGGGATCAAGTGCCTGTGAAAAATGAAGTTTTTACTACAAACCAAATCTCTCTTTATTTTTCAAACTGTGGATTATATAACAAAATTTTCTGTTCTAAAAATTACATTTTTTTGTAGTAAAAAATTAATTACTCCAGAATGGATGTATTTAGATCAATGAATTTTGGGATTAAGTTGGATATTATCTTAAGTCACTCTTTCATATACGAACAATCTGCCACTTGAAGTCCACACTACTGAATTTCGACCCATTTCCACTTTTCTTTTCAAGAAAGAAATTTAACCTTTCCACACTTGCAACAAACTGCACAACTGTTTACCAAAATGGAGGGAATAAGCTGATTGACCAGTATTTACAACTTCCAATGTTATCATGTAAGTGGCAGTGATGGTAACGGGTCAGTTTGCTTCGAAATTCAAACTCAAGACAATTTTAGAAAATGGCAATTTTTCCCAATAGAAAGTAAAGAAAAAATCTGGATATTTATGCGTGAACAAGATGTCACAATTTTTTTAAACAAAATGTAATATTTACACAAGAAGCCTTTGAGGTATTTCTAACTCTATCTCAAAATTCCGTGATCTAAGTCAGCGGTCGTCAACTCAATGCACTCTCGGGTTAGCTTCTCTTACACGCCAGCAGCCATGAATGCACGCTGGTGCTGTAAGAGACCTGCCTCTTAGAGCACCAGCTGCTGGCGGGTATGCTCTCTACCTCTTCCTGCTGCACGACGCACAGTGTGCAATAACGCACATCTAGCAGGACAAAATTCATAACTTCTATACATTCCAACGGATTGATATGAAATTTGTACAGACCTTATAGGTAGCACATATTCTTTGTGTACAAACTCTGACTGCGATTGTGTAAGAGAAACTACCCCTTTATACGGGGTGGTTTTAGACAAAAATAGTAACTTCTCTCCTACTAACAGATTTTATGAAAAATTGTACGGAAGTTACAGGTAGAATATATTTTTTTGTGTATAAACTACATTTACAGTTCCAAAAGAGGAAGTACCCCTTTACGGGGATGCATTTAGACAAGATTAACTACTCACCTACATAACAGATTTCATGAAACTTTGTACAGGAGTTACAGTAACATAATTTTTGTGTACAAATTCTGATTACATCTGTATGCTACCTGTAGGCCTAGTAGTTGTACAAAGTTGCATAAAGATATATTATATAGGAGAGAAGTTGTTAATTGTGTCTAAATGAACCACTATAAAGAGGCAATTCCTCTTATAAAAGGTAATCAGACTTTGTAGACAAAAAAAATTATATTCCACCTGAAACTTCAGTATAAAGTTTCATAAAAATCTGTTAGATAGGAAAGAATTTGTTAATTTTGTTTAAATGCATCCCTAACAGGAGTAGTTCCACTTACGGAATCGTAAATATAGTTGGTGCACAAAAAATATATATGCTACCTGTAACTTCCGTTCAATGTATCATATAAATATTTTACATAGGAGAAAAGTTATTAATGCACCCACTATAAAGGAGTAGTTTTTCTTGTGCAAACATAATCAGAGTTTGTATAGAAATCATATGCGCCACTTGCAAGTCATGTACAAAGTTTCATAATAATGCGTTAGACTGCAGAGAAGTTATTAATTTTGTTCAGCTAATGATTTGCTTTCCGATTCATTATGCGTTTGTTAAGTTTAGATAAAAATGTGTCCCATTTACTTTTAAACTGATATTCCATATCATGTGAATAATATTGTAGGACTAAAACACTCTCACATTGGTTAAAAACTTCCTTAGTCAGTGATTCTTTTCTCCTGTTAAGCCAAACATGGAACAGTTACTGTACGCCCCACCACTGAAAAAAAATTAATTACTGATAAATGCGCAAGAAAGCGCAAACTTTAAAACAAGAATTCAACACTCTAAATGATGCTGTATTAAATGGTAAAAGAATTGTTGTAACCGGACGTGACCGGATATACTAAAACTCACAATATATCTGGAGAACTTTAAAAACATAAGTTTTTCATTTGTAATATTTAAACCCTACTGTAAGAAGGAAAATACTTTAAAAACTTATAATTGAAGTTACTTTAATAAGAACGTACCTATATGAACAAATTCCATGTTTCAGACCACAATAAATCAGTAACACTTGGCTCTTTTTCACCCACATAGTAAGCCTCTCTCTCTACGACTGAACCGGAGCTAGAAATGTTAGGAAGAACTCAAAGTTTGTACCCTTATAAATATAGTTTTCCGCTGACTATTACACTCTTACTACGTCATACTACTTTTGACCAATAAAACGGTACGAAAGGACGTATTTCAACCAATCATGGCTGCTTATCGCACAATTTTATCGCGTCCCTAGCATTTGTTTAATTTTATCGCGTCCCTAGCATTTGTTTAATTTCATCGCGTCCCTAGCATTTGTTTCTTTGTTTGCCAACATTTGAAACTGCGCTGGTCTGGACGTCAAAAATATATATAAAATTACAAACCACTCCAGTCGATGCACAGCAGTTTCAAATATGACTCGCATTGGCATTCAAGAACAAGAATTAATAAAAATCACTGATCATACCTATGCATCTTCTGAAATCCGATTTACAAATAAATGAAGAGCGCCATTAGGAAATCCTGAATAAGTTGAATACACCATGTAAGCTTAAATCAACGAGTTCCACTTCTATTACGCACATGTCCAATATAACATCAATTGAACCACCAACTACATTCAAATTTGAAAATTGTACATTCAATAATTATTCCTTTTAAAATTATTCATGTTCATTTTTATGTCATCGTCGATAATTAAAGCTTTTCTAACACTTGTGTATATTAGTTAGGTTATGTTATAGCTTCTGCTATATGATATTATGGATAGTCACGTATCAGAGATGGTTTAATATTAAGATTTATTGAAAATCATCTGTCAAGTGATGTTGATTACTGGGATTCGGATAATTGAAGTGGAATGTTGCATTTTAATAAAAATGAAACTGAATCAGCAAAGCCTTCTTGACTAGTAACATTGCCATCGTGTATAACAGATCGAGAACTTCTCGACGAGAAGGCATTGCTCACTACTGCCATCTAGCATGCATCTAGCGTAATATTTGTAATGTTGAGATGGTACAATAATACATTTGAAGACAGTTGTATTTTCGTAAGTCAATTAATATTTTATTGTATTGGAGTACTTCGTTACTTCTAATCTTTATATACTTTCTTCTAATCGTGTATTAGTCAATTAAATCCCACTCCAGTTTTGATTTTCTCTAGATAAATCAAAACGTCTAGTGAGATTACCGTTGATAAATCAGTAAAAGCTATTACTCACAACATTCTTCAAATATTAAAGAACACAAATTCACATTCACCTATGCATAACTAAACAGTCGAAATTTTATTTTTGTCCACCTAGATCGGGAAAATTGCACACTGTGCGACGGGGCAAATTATGTTATCCTTTACCTATTTCAGCGAGTGCTGACGACCATTGATCTAAGTACAGTAGTTGCAAAAAAACCGGACCGACCCTTGTAGCTGATTTCAGAGCCTTGTTCACTCCAGAGTACGATAGACTGGTAACTAAGACTTTCGTGGTTCGAATCCTGCCTGGGAAGGAAAATTTTTGTCTGTTCCTTATTCAAATTTATTCCCAATGCATTTCGATTGCAGCGATATTTTACTACTTAATTAACTTCTTATTCCCAGAACATGAATTTTACCAGCTTATTTTATAATGGCTTTCGAAATGGGTTACTACGTCAGCAGTCGGAACTACAACAATTTCAATAGATTACTCGCTATCTTGTGAATGCGGGTGTGGCATGTGCAGTGGCTCATTTCGGGGACTTTGATTATTCCGTCGGTCCGGTTTTTTTGCCACTACTGTACATTCACTCTGGAGTAATTAATGTTCCTCCTACTATAAAATGTAGTTTTTCACTAAGTTTTCATAGCAGAAAAATGGTTATATAATCCGTAGTTTGAAATATAGAGAGATTGGGTTTGCAGTATATATATATTTTTTTCTTTAATTTAATCATCAAACCAATAATATTGGCAGATCACAAGGATCCTGAATTCAAGAAAACATAAATTTCTGAGTGTTTAAGAAGAACAGTAAGTGTTGTATAAATTAAAAAAAAAGTGCTAGGAAACTTCTAATTAAAACTGAACATTTTGAATCATGCCCATAAAAAATTAATCAGATACACTATATATTATTATAACAATGAGACATAAATATATGTTTCATATTTCGTATTTATTATCATCATACGGCTTTCAGATAGTGGTTTCCCTCACATTTCTGCATACGGCCCACCATTACCCTTGATACATTCAATCACATATCCTAATATATTTCTCCTATCATCTATATCTCCCCATATCTTCCCATTACATAAAACTGAACCCTATTTCTGTCTACTTCTTACTCCACACTTTCAGATGTACAGTTATTTTTTTCAACTCTTCGCCTCAATCCCATTCCCGGATACTATGCAATACTATTTCTCTTACTCTTATATACAAACATTTTCATCTACAATCTACTCATCCATCTTTACTAACATCGTCATCTTACATTACTATTCACCCTAGTTTTCTGTTTACCTTAAAAATCTTTTTATCTCGACTAGTATTCACTAAATTTTTCTACTTTCTCGTCTACATTACCGTATCATATAAAAATATATATAATTGAAATTTATATCAAATTAATATATTAGATTTTAAAATAAAGGTGATAACTTCATTTTTAACAACCATTATATCCCTATATAAACATCAGGGATTTCATATAAGTAGCCTACAAGAACAGGAGTGAAACATCACTTTTGAAGGGGTGTCCATAAACTTGTGATAGAAACTGTACAAGCGATGCGAATTAGATAATTTCATCGACGAAAAGTGTCCATCTCTAGTTGTGTTATGCGTGATGCCTAAAACAATTTATGAATGGTTTGAATCAGACACGCTGTATATGCAAATCTGTTACGGTGATTAGTGACAAAGATAACAATGAAACTGAAGAAGAAATCACCTTCGTATAGTTACTCTTATTCTTGAATGGCGTTAAATTTGTGTAAATAGTAACTATTCCAAATATGTAACTTTCATTATGCATATTTATATTGAAATAATTTACATCTAGTTTGTAGTATTTTCATGATTTTTTTTTGTGAATGAATTAATTTTCAACAAATAATTAAGGGCTTGAAAGAAGCTGTCTTTTAACCGCACAATGACAATCAACTGTAAAGAGAAGAACCAATTAGTGTAATAATTAATTATCGATCGTTATTACTGCGCCGACATTTCCTTGATTAGCAGATTCGTTTACAAGTAATTATAGAGGAACTATACTGTTTTCGAGTGCACCTGTGGATCGCTTCGTAGTTCCATGTCATCGATATCCATTAAAATGTAATTTTAGTATCGTTCAGGAACAGAAAAGAGCTCCATGTGGCAATTATGTTTTCGGTCGGTCTCTTTTGAACCTTTGAGCCGATTTAATTTCAGATAATAGTGAGGTGTCATAAAGGCAAAATGCATTATGATGCAGCATCAACTATACCCGCAATCTGCTTTCAAAATGCAGGTCTCTCATTATCCTCTGGCCAGAATTATTCAGCCAATATTCCGATGAAACGAGTTCACCAGTTATAAAAATCCTGATTGTATCCACTACCATACCAGCTCCATAGAACACTGTTATCCTTCTCTGTTATATCAAGTGCCTCTTGAGATTGAAATAATAATTATTATTGTTACTGATTCCGTTAATATTAATGGGATTTATAATTCTTTATCATATTTCTGAGCCCAATTTTTGAATTGTATTTGTTTTGTTTTTCTCTTTCGTTTTTAGTAGTCCTTAGCCTAGTCTCTTTTTCTCTTTCATTCTTAGTAGTCTCATTCTCAATTTGTTCTTTCGCCTCAACCGTTCTTTTCCCCCTTCTACTCTTCCTTCTTTCTGGCTGAGTTCAAATAATAATTTTCTCTATGAACCTGTCAATTGCCATTTTTTTATAAAAGATCATACCAATTTAATTAAAATTACATATTCATATGTACAAGAGAATCTATACTAATAATAAATCTGTAGCCGAAATTTTTCTGGTAATTTTAGATTTTTCAAAAATAATTGGTCCTAACATATATAATTAACCGCCCTCAAACCGAAAATCGCTTTTTTGAAATTTTTGTTTGTATGTCTGTCTCTCTGTCTGTCTGTCTGGATGTTTGTTACCTTTTCACGCGATAATGGTTGAACCGATTTATATGAAAATTGGAATAAAATTAAGTTCGTTGTAACTTAGAATTTAAGCTATATGGCATTCAAATATTTTATTTAAAAGGGGGGTTATAAAGGGGCTTGAATTAAATAAATCGAAATATCTGCCTTATTATTAATTTTCATGAAAAATATTACGTAACAAAAGTTTCTTTAAAAGTAAGTTCCGATAAGTTTTATTCTATGCAAAATTTTGATAGGACTGATATTTAATGAGATAAATGAGTTTCAAAATTACAATAACAACGCCATCTAAGACAGTGTGATGAAATAAAAAACAAATGACTTCGTCTATAAGGGGCCTTGGACAACAACAATCGAAAGCTATGAAACATAGCCTACAGAGAATGTTTCTGTGTTAGTATGAAGTAATATCGGAAGCTGAATTAACCGATTTTTATAATTAATTATTAATTCACTTATTCAATTATTGGAAAGTGTAGTTTCTCCAGATGGACATAATGCTATAATGTTATTACAGTAACTTCTGAGTGAATCGTGGACAGGTAAGATTAAAATAACTTCTTATGCACAGAAAACTTGATAGGCTATTCTGTACATTCGTTTCCTGTATTTCCTAAAATAAATTTTATTTAAATACAATTTAAATTAAGTAACATAATAAACGATTTATCCTTCTATCAACACGAATGTTCCCTAGATCAAATGTCCTATTTTAATTATATAATTACTTTATATTTATTTATAACGGGTACAGCGGAGCGCACGGGTACGGCTAGTTTATTATTATAAAGAGATGGATTACAAAATGTAATCCGCGCGAGTAATGGTGTCAGAAATTATGACGCGAACTCTGAAGGGTTGAAGAATTAGCTTTTTACAGAAAGGGAAAACATTATTATAACAGGAACTTCTATTTTTATATTGTAGTAAACACAATGAAAAAAAAAAACGACAATACAATTCGAAGCACCGAATCCGTCAAATCTTTACAGTTAACCGAGGCATACGACGTAATTAAAGATCCACGATCCAGTTTGTATGACGCTCGACGTATGAGGAGAAAACTGCGAGAAAAGGAATTAGAGGCGTGGGCTAACCTACCTCAGAAAGGTCTTGGCGTAGAGCTACACAGCGAGTTTACTCCGGCGAATTCCTGGGTACGACATCGTGAAGGCCTAACCTCTAGCGAGTGGCGCGAAGCTATTAAAATGACTGCACACGTGTCTTCCGTACGTTCTCTTCCGGGCAGGACTCGGGACAACATCCTCTGTCAGCGATGCCACAGAGAGCCAGAAACACTTGCACATGTCCTGGGCTCTTGTCCGCACGGTGAAGTACTCCGCAACTCACGACACCATAGAATTCGTTCGATGATCACCGAACAGTTTAGATCAAAAATTTTCAAGTGTTCGAAGAAGTACACGGACTGACAGACAATGGCAGTACAAAAAGAATAGACATGATTGCCATCCCACCAAATAACAACAATGGCTACATCATCGATCCCATCGTTAGAATAGAAAAACAAAAGAGCCAACCTGAAGATGTAAATAGGGGGAAAAAACGACATCTATGTACGTATCGCTCCATATTTCATGGACAAATACGGCCTACAACAAATTGAAGTAATAACCTTATGGTTGGAGCGCGCGGAACTATTCCCGGTTTCTTCTTCCAAAACTGGCAACGTTTCGGCCTACAGAGGAAGGCAATTGATGTCATCGTTCTTGCAGTTCTGAGAGGATTCATATTTCTACTCCGAAACCACCTTTACGGTCAACAGTGATCTTCAAATAATTAATTAGTACCTAATTATTTATTCAATCATTTCTTGTCATTATTGTGTCACTTCATTAAACTTTAACATATGTATGTTATTTATACTTTGAACTACCTATTGTATAATATGCTCTGTCTTTGTGGCAGCCTGTTATTACAGGGAGCTGTTATTGTTTAAGTAATTAAATAATACATTCCTGTTTCCTGTCCAAGTGGCCAGGACAGAAATATATAAAATGGTAGATTTTCGCAATCAAGGAAAATGCAAAGGTTGTTAAAAATTAAACTGACACCACTGCCAACAATTTTTTTTAATTCAACAATCCAGAATTTAGTGGAAATGTGAGAAAATACAGTAGTCTCATATTCAAATAAAAAGGAAGGCACATAAATCGAGTTCTGAGTGAAGAAAAACCCGATTGCTTAGCTGCACTGGTCATAGGCTAGAACAATATCCCACATGCTACTTTTCGGAGGAAAGATAGAAGTGTGTTATAAAGAGTAACAACTATGCTTGAGTACGTAAGTGGGTATAATGTGAATTAAATTAAACTCAGATAGGAAGGAAGAACAGTAATAAATAATTTTTCAGTAATGATTATCAAGATTTTATTAGCAGAGGGCAATATAATGGTTACGGGTGCTATTCATAGACATTTCGCAGCACGCGCTACGAGCGTACTAAGCTAGCCCCGGCTATCCACTGGTTACTAGTACAGAATTCAAATCATATGCTATCGCTAACACTGGTTTATGAATACGGAAAACGCTGATAATCCACCGGAAGTCCGCGCTAAAAATGTCTATGAATACGGCCCTTCGCGTTTAAAGTTTCCAAACACAATTTAAAGCCTGTTATACAGGATTATTTCCGATCTCTGATAACGAATTATAATGACATCATGTGCGACGGAATCACACCGACAGCTGAATTGCGGCGAGAGATGACAGACCAGTAGTGGGCAATAGAGTGGTTGTGTGTTCAAAGATTTCTGATAACCAAAGCTCGGAACTTGGGACTGGTGTCGTGTGCATGAGTAAGGTTACAGGTACAAAGTACACAAAGCTCACGCTGCAAGTGCTCAGGGACAGTCGTGTGTACTAAGAAAGTGGCCGCAACTAATGACAGGAAGACGGACGAAGAAACTGTTATGTCGAAGCCAATGACATTCGGAGAATTAAAGGTAAACGGTCTGTTTGAGGAAATAGAAAATAGGTGTTATTTCGAATGGGTATTATAGAAGTTTGAAAATACACTTTGTTTTAAATTTAAGATACAGAATTTCGTGGAGAATTCGGAGGAGATACATTATTTTTTTCGAATGGAGAGTTTATATTTTGTAAGTTGTGCCACACACAAACTAGAGGCTGGAAACGGAATTCATTGAAAGGCATTGCAGTCCCTCAAATTGGAGAAAAATCTGTTCATAGCCATGGATTGAGACGTAGAAGGACCTGCCCTAGTAGTGACACACTAATTGAAAACTATTTTCGGGAAAAATTTAGGATATACTTATCCTTCTCAGATACGAGATCAGCTAGCAACTGCTGAAAATCGAACAGAAAACAGTGACAGTGAAAAAATTCAGTATTTTAAGTCTAATACCGAAAAATCTTCGAATGTAGGTAGTCATACACTGTAATAAAATGTACACAGCAGAACAGTAAATTTGATATATTTTTCATGTTTATTTTTATTATATATGCTATGAAATTACGTGTAAATTTGATATATTTTCATGTTTATTTTTATTATATATATGCTATGAAATTACGTGTTTCAACCTACCATAATATTATCACTATGTTGTTCCAGCCAGAAACCACTTTTGTAGCAAACCTGACAGTATCTCCGTGCTGGAAGCGGGAGTATGTTGACATGGAAGTCCGGTCGCTTAGTCACGTGCAAAGACACAAGTCCCCAAATTCCGAGCTTTGCTGATAACGAATTTGAATGACAGCATGTGTGCCGCTGAATTGCGGCGAGAGGTGATAGACCAGTAATGAGCGATTTCATAATCAGAGTGCACGGTGTATCACAATAGTAATGCCCACGAAAATCGAGCCTTTTTGGGAGGGGTATATAACAACCCTTTCCGATGCCAAGTACAGTTACGTGAAAAACTTAGAGGAGTCTGTAAAAATCGTGGTTTCGTTTTATTTTTATTTTATTCGGTTATTTTACGACGCTTTATCAACAGTTTAGGTTATTTAGCGTCTGAATGAGATGAAGGTGATAATGGCGGTGATTGAAATGCGTCCGGAGTCCAACAACGAAAGTTACCCAGCATTTGCTCATATTGGGTTGAGGGAAAACCCCGGGAAACTTTCAACCAGGTAACTTTCCCCGACCGGAAATCGAACCCGGGCCACCTGGTTTCGCGGCTAGACGCTCTAACCGTTACTCCACAGGTGTGGACTCGTGGTTTCGTTATTTCCAAGAAAGGCATCCTATGTGCACCTAATAAGACTGGCAAAGCTCGGGTGGGATTAATACCAGAGTGGAAAAAGCAAGCAAATCCACCCACCGTCACAAGTCGCCGCACCCCATGAGATGATACAAATTAATTCCGTTCGAGCTTTACCAATATTATTAATTACACAGAAGATGCCTTTCTTGGATATAACGAAACCTCGTTTATTGCAGGCTTCTTTTATTTTCATTTAACTGTACCTGGGATTGGAAAGGGTCGTAATGTACCCCTCCAAAAAAGGCTCGATTTTCTTGGGAATTTCTGCTGTGAGTCGCCGTACACTCTGACTATGAGATCACTCACTACTGGTCTGTCACCTCGCGCCACAGTTCAGCTGTCGTGTGACTCCTGACGCACATGATGTCATTCAAATTCGTTATCAGAGATCGGAAAGGACCCTGCAGTGTAGTGAAGAATATTAAAGATAATTGGAATATTACGGACATATACGAAGCAAATGAAAAGAAAAGGACTAAGACAGTAAAATCATATTACAAAATAGGAAAGAAAGTTTGGATTAAATGAAGTTCATATGAGGTTCATTACTAGGACGGTCAGTTAAAAACTGGCAGCGCTATTGCATTTACGAAGATAATGTCAGTAAAAATTCTACTTTAAGGTATAACTTATTTCTTGTTAGCTGATAAGGATTAAATATAGACTTATTATAAATTGTATTTCACTGTCACGTAATGCTACGCATATTGGAATTTTTTTCTGCATACAGTCAATAAAACAATATTTGCAGTTAAGTGTAGATCAGAAATAAATAATGATAAAAAATAACTATTAATAACATTACAAAATAAAAACTTTGCAGATGAGAGTGTGTTGTTCTGTTTACTGGACATATGCATCTCACCTGCTCTCATGGCGGGGGTCGTAAAGCTGCCCATGTGTAAAAAGACAATCAGGGCGGAATTAATCTAATCATAAGAGAGCCCTTGGTGAGGGAGGGCTCATTTGTTAATATGCAGATTGTCATCGCTTGAGGAAACATTAGCAAAGTTATATAAAGAGCTAAAATATTACACCAGTTTGGAATATAAATTAGAGCGTTTAATATAATAATCAGTATTGTGATGTTTGAAAGCTGAACTGGAATGCTAAAAAAAGTATATGTCTCTAAATGACACAGTTTCGCATTGAAATGTTATGATATAATTGTTACATTAAAAGAAGGTTTATCAAATAAACCAAAACGATGTTCATGCGGTAACATCCTCTTTAGAATTCACAAAATTTCAAATGATGCAGTTTTCTAAATGAGGTAACACAGAGCCCAAATTTATAAAAATTACAGTAAGATTAAAATTAACGGCAAAACTTCCAATCCTATATATTCCCGTATGATAACACGCTAGAAATACCACTCCACACATCATCTCTTTATTCTTCATCTTTCACTGTTGCTACTTCTCGTCACTGGAATTATCTGCCGCCTGAAGTCAAGGGCTGCCGAACTTTAATTTCCTTTAAATGTAAATTAGAAAAATATCTTATGATTAGTTGCCAGACCTAACGCGTTGCAAATATTTAATGGAATGTGTTCCACTATTTATTTTTATTTACTTTTATTTTATTTGATTTTTTTGTTTCTTATTTTTATTGTGTAATCATGTAAATCGTGTTAATTTATCACTTAACGCCAATATGTATCCCACTGTGTTGTTTTTTTATTATTAATCTATTTTTTCTGTAAATTTTATTCAAATTCTCGGTTTCTGGTTTAATTATATGAATCCTACTTAATTGTAATCTAATTACTAATATGTATTACTAATGTGTTTATTTTTATTTCTACTGTGTACATTTTTTATTGAATTATAGGCTTCTGTTTTTATGCGATTCGTATTCGATTCTAACAACATTAATATGTATTCCACTATGTTTATTTTCATTTTATGAGGTAAATTTTTATGTTAACTACCTCTTTTGATCTCATTATGTACCTAAATTGTATCAGTATGTAATTACTTAATTCCAATTCAGTTGTATGTTCAACTATGTAAGTAAGTTTTAATCCTTGTTGAGTGTAAGAGAAGGCCTTACGGCCTTAACGCCTTAACTCTGCCAGGTTAAATAAAGCCATTATTATTATTATTATTATTATTATTATTATTACATTCTGTTAGTCCCTATGACCATTTTTCCCAATGTCTTTATCCCAAAGATATTTTTCCCAAACCGCAATTTCCCAAGACTAAAGTTCCCAATTCTTAAATTGGCCATTTTTCCCAAAAGTAATTTGCATTTGTGATTCTCATTTGCAGTTCTATCATCTGAACTATTATTATTATTATTATTATTATTATTATTATTATTATTATTATTATTATTATTATTATTATTATTATTATGCAATTTGAAGTCCTGATCATTGTATTTTTCAATAAACAGATTGTGCTAGGTGAAAAAACAAGATAAACGAGTTTGCGTGAAAGTAAATCTTGAAACATTTATTATGGCTAAGAAGTTTCGAATGTGCCATCAACAAACCACGCATTTGATTGTATTAGCAGCTCTAAATTTCTTTCAGTCGCAAAAATTATTACCCTCCTGTCGTCTTCATTTCATCACGCACGAAAAGTTGTCACCAGCTAGTGTCATATTGTAACAGTTTGGGATTTCCTCTAAATCTTCTAAATTAATATTGGTTCTGTAGGCAGTTCACTTTTCCCAACACGCGTAAAGATGTCTTGAGATTTTCTCGATCTGGGAGCTAGCTTAAAATATCCGATTCGATTCTCGGAAGTTCTGTACGAAGAATTTTTTGCAGGATGCATTTCTGGATGTTCATTTACACTTCTTTTCATTTGTTGAGCTACCAATTTTGTATTCACATTTTCTTGGTTTGCAACATGATAATGAATACTTTATTTCCGTATGATAAATCGTTCTCCAACCTCTTGTGTAATTGCAGTAGTTTTGTATTCCTGTCTTCGAGAGCAATACCACAGTCTAGTATATACAGTCACCAAGCTTGAGTTGTGAGGGTGCTAGGAACAATAGATTGTGCCGGTACTATTTCGCATTGTCTGTAATGAGGCGATATCAGCGATCCTATGGTTAGCAACTATCTATGGATGCATATTTACTACGTATTGAGCTTCGTGACTGTATATACTAGACTGTGGCAATACCAGTAATCTTTGTCATTTTTGTCTCTCTTCTATAATATAATTTTCCATTAAGTAGTAATTTCTTTCCTCCTGCAGGTGAAATTATGATGTGCCACAATAATTATGATATAATGGAATTTTGTATTACACTATACATAAATAGGATTACCATTGATAATCACTAAATATGTACTTGGAAAAAAAAAAGATTGGGAGAAATAATGGCCATTGGGATTATTTAACAGTGGGAATTTTAGATTGGGAAGATTAGATTGGGAAAATTGTCCCCAGTACAAATGTTTTGGGAGAAATGGTCATTGGGATAAGCATAACTAGGACTATCAGATTGAAAAAATGGTTTGGGAAAACTGTCCGGGAACGATCCTACAATATACCTACAACCACATAGTTTCTGATACGGACGGCAAATCACAATTTGAAAATATCGTCTATTAAGGAGGAATTAAACTACCCCATAGCAATGTAAGCAATGTAACATTAATAGTTCAGCGAATATTACTTCCGCGTGATTACTCTCGAAATATATCAGGTAAATTCCTTAGAAAGAATCCAGTATAGGGCAGCTAAATTTGTTAAAGGTAAAAGAGAAGATGGAAACGATACGATAAAAGAACTTAAATGGGAAACTTTGGAAAACAGACGTAGGAAAACTAGAATAACATCATTGTATAGAGCACATCTAGGTCAGAAAGCATGGGTAGACGTAACGGCTCGGTTAGAAAAGCCAACGTCCTATGGTAGAAACGATCATGATTTTAAAATCAAATGTAGGAAACAGAAAACGGATGCAGGTAAATTGTCATTTTTAAATAGAACTATAAATGATTGGAATGACCTACCTGCAGCGGTCTTTGAGGGCTGTCTTTCCTTAAGGTATGTATTAACGTTTGAAATGGCGTTTTTATGGCTAAAATTTTCTTTGTAATAATGTTAGCTGCAAAATCCTAGTACAGAGCATTGTACGCATAAATAAACAGCAATAACCCAGTGAAAGAAATTTCAAAATTAAGTAATTTTTAGACAATATATGGCATTTTCAAGAAATAGGATAATTTGTTAATTAATCATTTTTTTAAGGAATTAAAAATTGAAATTTAAATTTTGTGATATATGGTTATGTTAGTCTACTTTCATATGATGTCTGATAAATATCTTAAAAAGGTTGGTTAAAAATGTAGATTTTCCTCCAAAACGTTAATACATACCTTAAGGAGATTCAAAAATAATTTATTAAGATGTATAAAGTGCAAATTAAAATTAAGATGACATTTAACATTTAATTTTTTAAGGTGACATGAATTTATTTCTCCTGACGAATTACTCCTTGGTTTGAATTATAAATTATTTAAAAATAGCGTGTAAGAGTGTCTTAGACTAGAGATGTTTAGCTTAAATGTAGTTCTGTTTATAAGTATGCATAAGGGTGTAATTATTTGACTTATTTGAACTGTTGTATCAGTGAAGCGAGGTGAGTCAGTGAAGTTATGGTTTTACAGTGCAGTGAATAGTTCTGATCAGCGATAATTTATAGCGTCAATGAAATGTGTTCTATAGTGTCAGTGAAATGTGTCATAGTGCCACTACAGTGAGTGAGATGAGAGTAAAGTGAAAGACTATTGAAACTTATGTAGGGCCTAGACATATGTAGGTTGTATTGTAAAATTAGGTTATTTTATGTTTTATTATTAATTGTAATTATTGTGTTAAATTGTATTGTTTTTTCTTATTGTATTGTGTATTGTATAATTGTATTGTGTATTGTAATTTTATTGTGTATACTACTGCCACCGGGTGCTTGCCCACTTGCAGTGTAAATAAATACATACAAGTATAAAGTTTATAGCAAGTTATTAAAGGTTTGTTAAAAGAATGAGTTTGTAGCTCCTATCCTGTAACATACTACCAAATGTTCAGAATCACACCGTTCTTGCACTAAAAGATCGGGCATATTTTTTAACGTATGAAACAGTGGAGTCACCCCCTTTTTGCAGAGAGCCCTTCAATTATACGCAATATGTTCCAGAGATTCTTGTAATAATCTTCGAATTTCCGTTCAGACAACGACTAAGGCAACCTGCCTTACTCTATTGATTTAAGTTTTATGGAGTAAGCTTTTGCATAAAAACAATAAATTTATGGTAGCAGGTAGGCCTGTATTTTAAATTTTGATTTCATTTTCTCACCTTGTTAATGTCTGTTATGTAGGCCTACTAATCATTGTTTATGCATAGATTATCCCGTAAACGTGACATACATAGTTATGAACAACTAATAGCTTCTCAAACATTATACTATACATAACGGCCTTAACCGAAGTTTCCAATCTGTGCTCTGTGAGCTTGTTTGGTTCGTAGACTAAACTAATTAGGAGATTAGAGGACAAAGCAACACCTTAGGTTTACCTGAGTCCTATATCAGGAAATACGAGTACCTGAATGGTAATCAACCAACACAAACAATAAATGATCAGCAGTGATATTTTCCTATCAGTAGTACTATGTGCATTGCAATAAACTCGACAAAAGATATGTCCATGGTGATGGGTTGAAATTATGCTTATGATGTAGATAATTTCCCATTGTCTATGGAACTGTTAGGCAATGACGACCAAATAATAGTGAAGCATTTTTCATGATACATTTGTTTGAAAAACTTAAAATTGTTTAACGACACGTTAAAAATGTTAAAATTAAAAAAAAAAAGTTATATACTTTAGACAGACGGCCCGTTTCGACGCCGGTTCTGCGTCATCTTCAGTGTCCCAGGAACTACTCAAGTTCCTAGGAAACTGAAGATGACGCAGAACCGGCGTCGAAACGGACCGTCTGTCTAAGGTATATAACCTTTTTTAAAAATTTTACTTACTTACTTACTTACTGGCTTTTAAGGAACCCGGAGGTTCATTGCCGCCCTCACATAAGCACGCCATTGGTCCCTATCCTATGCAAGATTAATCCATTTTCTATCATCTTATCCCACCTCCCTCAAATACATTTTAATATTATCTTCCCATCTACGTCTCGGCCTCCCTAAAAGTCTTTTTCCCTCCGGCCTCCCAACTAACATTCTATATGCATTTCTGGATTCACCCATACGTACTACAGGCGTACCCATCTCAAACGTCTGGATTTAATGTTCCTAATTACGTCAGGTGAAGAGTACAATGCGTGCAGTTCTGTGTTGTGTAACTTTCTCCATTCTCCTGTAACGTCATCCCTCTTAGCCCTCAAATATTTTTCTAAGCACCTTATTCTCAAACACCCTTAACCTATGTTCCTCTCTCAAAGTGAGAGTCCAAGTTTCACAACCATACAGAACAACCGGTAATATAACTGTTTTATAAATTCTAACTTTCAGATTTTTTGACAGCAGACTGGATGATAAAAGCTTTTCAACCGAATAATAACAGGCATTTCCCATATTTATTCCGTGTTTAATTTCCTACAGAGTATCATTTATATTTGTTACTGTTGGTCCAAGATATTTGAACTTCTCCACCTCTTCAAAAGATAAATTTCCAATTTTTATATTTCCATTTCGTACAATATTCTGGTCACGAGACATAATCATATACTTTGTCTTTTCGGGATTTACTTCCAAACCTATCTCTTTACTTGCTTCCAGTAAAATTCCCGTATTTTCCCTAATCGTTTGTGGATTTTCTTTTAACACTTTTAACTGCAAATAAATGTAGTATAGCCACCTGCGTTGCTGGATGACAGGCAAGTTTGCCTACTAGTCCAGAGTTGTGCTCGGGCGTGGGTTCGATTCTTGTTTGGGCTGATTGTCTCTGTTTTCATTTTGACGTAATATGTCTTTCTCTTCAATATGTACGGGAAGGGGTAGGTAAAGGAGAAGGTGGAAATATGGGTCAGGAGTGGTAATATGGGCTACCTCGTTTTTTACTATATATGGTGTTGTTAAGTAGCGATAAAGCTCTAAAAGTACATCTCGTGTCCATCAGTCTGTGTGCAAAAAGACACAAAAAAGTTCTCTTTGTGGTGTGGATGTGGTGTGTCCTTTGTGTTTTTCATCAATTTCAAAGTTTTTGCAGGTATGGAATTTCAATTTTATTAAAAGAAATATATTTCGTGTTTAGAAATCACGCTTGATGTGTTGCACCGATTAAGCATAGCTCTATCACATGGTATAAGAGTAATATTTATTTAGGACAACAATTGCCATACATAATCTTAGAAACTTTCATTAGTCAATGCTTCTAATATGAGCTACAGCTGTGTGTCAAATATGGGATAGGTAGCTCATATTACCAGCACGTTAACACGTCCTGTATTTTCACTAACGTGATTTGCGTTATTTGTTACAGAATATTGCCATGCATGTGACACAGGTTTCCTACTTATGTTTCTTTGTTTTTTTTGTCACAGTTTATTTTCAAATTTTTGTGGTAGTCAATATTTAGACCCGACTACCTATAGAGGACCAGTTCATCTTTCTTTCAAAAAGTAATTATATAAAAATATCTATTGAAACTATTGACCTCTAAGGGTGGAAAAACTGTATATGAATAATTACTCTGTATGTCAATAAAGGTTTCCAAGCAATATGCCACACCATTTTCCATTATTATGAGGAAAACAAAATGGTAGCCCATATTTCCACCTTCTCCTCTATTCTTGAAAGTGACTCGCAGTAAAATGCAATCCTGTCCTCCTCCTCCTTTCATAAACCCTATTCTACTTACATTCCTCCTTTTCTCCTTGCATTCTCCTATTCTCCTTTAATTCCCCCCGTTCTTCTCGTATGCACCTCCTCTTCTCTTTTTGTTCCTCCTGTTCTCTTTTTATCCCCCTGTTCTTCTTTTATTCCCCCTTTTTCCTTTCTTTCCCCCCTGTTCTCCTTTCATTCCCCCTGCTCTCCTTTTATTCTCCCAGTTATTCTTTTATTCCCCCTGTTCTCTTTTCATTCCCTCTGTTATCCTTTTATTCTCCCTGTTATTCTTTTATTCCCCCTGTTATTCTTTTATTCCCCCTGTTCTCTTTTATTCTTCCTGTTATTCTTTTAATCCCCCTGTTATTCTTTTATTCCCCCTGTTCTCTTTTATTCTTCCTGTTATCCTTTTATTCCCCCTGTTATTCTTTTATTCCCCCTGTTATTCTTTTATTCCCCCTGTTCTCTTTTATTCTTCCTGTTATCCTTTTATTCCCCCTGTTATTCTTTTATTCCCCCTGTTCTCTTTTATTCTTCCTGTTATCCTTTTATTCCCCATGTTATTCTTTTATTCCCCCTGTTATTCTTTTATTCCCCCTGTTATTCTTTATTCCCCCTGTTCTCTTTTATTATTCCTGTTATCCTTTTATTCCCCCTGTTATTCTTTTATTCCCCCGTTCTCTTTTATTCTTCCTGTTATCCTTTTATTCCCCCTGTTATTCTTTTATTCCCCCTGTTATTCTTTTATTCCCCCTGTTATTCTTTTATTCCCCCTGTTATTCTTTTATTCCCCATGTTCTCTTTTATTCTTCCTGTTATTCTTTTATTCCCCCTGTTATTCTTTTATTCCCCCTGTTCTCTTTTATTCTTCCTGTTATCCTTTTATTCCCCCTGTTATCCTTTTATTCCCCCTGTTATTCTTTTATTCCCCCTGTTCTCTTTTATTCTTCCTGTTATCCTTTTATTTCCCCTGTTATTCTTTTATTCCCCCTGTTCTCTTTTATTCTTCCTGTTATCCTTTTATTCCCCCCCCTCCGTCTCTGTTCCCCCAGGTTCTCCATGTATTCTCCCTCTGACCCTTTTATTTTCCTTATTCTTGTATTTTTCCCCATTTTCCTTTTGTTCTCCATGTTACCCTTTCAATCCCCCCAGTTATCTTTTTATTCCCCTTGTTCCTACTTACATTCTCCTTGTCGTCCTTTTCTTCTACGCAATCACACTAATTCCTTGTGAAGATACACAAAATAGGACAGGTATGCATCTGTCAATTTTTTCCAAGTTTTTCCCGGGTTCTAAGACAAACGACAGGTAAACCCATTTCGAAGAATCCTCCGCCGTATCTCGCTACATACTACGTCGCTATCATAAATTCCATGGACGCTATGAGGAAGAGTCAGTAAGTAGGTCACAAATTCAAGTATCGACCTACATTTTTAATGAGGCGCCTGAAACTACCACCACTAGATGGTTTCCCTCAAAGGAAACAAAGTTACAGCAGTCACAAGATGGCGACTTGATCAGAATATTGATGCACGTTTTGTCTCGAGCTGGCATTTAAAGTTCCACATCTCAGCACCTTATGTCTATATATCACGTACTATTGATTTATATTCCTCATTTTGTTTTTCTTTATTATTTGTTTATCTCGGAAGTGTTCACTTAACATTCCTATAGCGGATCCACTTACGTAAATAGTTTCTCAATGTCGCTATCTAATCGTTCTTAATTGTTAATTGGAACTCCCAGTTAGTTAGCTATATTTGTTGCTAACTTTTATAACGATTTTTCCTACTTCCGGCTTTAAATCTTGGTTTCGATCCTGAAATCATATGCAAAATGCTTTCTATAAAATTTATCTTTAATTCCCATGTATCATATTCCTCTTGTAATTTCATAGTCAAATAATTCATATAATCCATATAATAAGTTCTATATTATATTTTTATTGAATTTAATATTCTCAAGAAACTAGTTTCTATTAATTAAAATGTGTCTCAGTGAAACGCACAGCAGAGTCTGTATAGGCCACTTTCTGTCGGATGATTTTCCAATTCACTGCGGGCTAAAGCAAGGAGATGCACTATCACCTTTACTTTTTAACTTCGCTCTAGTGTATGTCTTTAGTAAAGTTCAGGATGACAGACAGAGATTGGAATTGAACGGGTTACATCAGCTTCTTGTATATATGTGGATGACGTGAATATGTTAGGAGAAAATCCACAAACGATTAGAGAAAACACGGAAATTTTACTTGAAGCAAGCAAAGCGATAGGTTTGGAAGTAAATACCGAAAAGACAAAGTAAGTTATATAATTAGGCTATGTCTCGTGACTAGAATATTGTATGAAATGGAACTATAAAAATGCAAATTTATTCTTTGAAGAGGTGGAAAATTTCGACTATCTTGGAACAACAGTAACAAATATAAATGACACCCGGTAGGAAATTAAATGTAGAATAAATATGGAAAAGTCCGTTATTATTCGGTTGAAAAGATTTTATCATTCGGTCAGCACTCAAAAAAACTGAAAGTTAGGATTTATGAAACAGTTATATTACCGGTTTCTCTGTATGTTTGTGAAACTTGGACTCCCACTTTGAGAGAGGAATAGAGGCTAAGGGCGTTTGAGAATAAGGTGGTTAGGAAAATATTTGGGGCTAAAGGGGACAAAGTTACAGGAGAATGGAGAAAGTTACACAATGCAGATGCACGCATTGTATTCTTCACCTGACATATTTAAGAACATTATATCCAGACGTTTGATATGGGGAGGGCATGCAGCACGTATGGGAGAATGAAGATATTCATATGGAGTGTTAGTTGGGAGGCCAGAGGGAAAAAGACCTTTTGTGGAGGCCGAGACGTAGATTGGAGGATAATATTAAAATGGATTTGAGGGAGGTGGGATATATGGTAGAGGCTGGATTAATTTTGCTGAGGATAGGAACCGATGGCAGCTTATGTGCGTTTGGCAATGAACTTCCGGATTCCTTAAAAGCATAAGTAATAACACTCCATATAATAATAATAATAATAATAATAATAATAATAATAATAATAATAATAATAATAGTTCAGTCGATAGAGCGTTGGCGCGTTCAGCAAAAGGTTCCGGGTTCCATGGCCGACACCGGAAGAATTTTTCTCTTGAAATTATTAAATATTATTTTTTATGCTCGACCATGCCGAAATGTAGTAATTATACACCTGGTAGCAGACCTTTAATGCATGTCATTAAAGTACACCTACTCATTAAAGGTCAGGTCTTTCAGCCAATGACGACTCAGGTTACAACTGTTCATCCAATGACAGGTCAGCTTTCTACCGTTATAAAACCGCAAGTATCGATTATTCTCGGATATGCAATCGAAAGAGAATTAGCGAAAAGTCACGGAGGCTGGAAATCCAATACTGTCGCAGAAGGTTATGTTCTGTTACTATAATAATTAGCGTTAATTGTAAATTATATTCAAATAAATTCAATTTGTCATCTCGTTTTTCAATGTCTAATTCTATTTCAATGTTATTTCTGTTGGTTCTTATGGCCTAGCAAGGTCAATGTGGACATCTGTTCCTCGGAAAAAATCAATACTTTCGCGTCTGCGCTCATCTCATAACATACGGGACATTGCTCCAGGTCAGATACAATAAAATTAATAATATCAAGTTAGAAATATGGTCGAGCATGAAAAGTCGTATGAAACTCGCCTATAATGGTAATTAAGAAGCTCGTATGAAAATTATGAAACTCGCTTGCGCTCGTTTCATAAATATCCATACTCACTTCTTAATTATCTTCATTATAGGCTCGTTGCATAATGTACTATATGCGATCACCTCTAAACCTATTACTTCTTCGTCTTCAGTGATTAGGCTAAATAGCCTATTCTATCTCAGGTGAAAGTGTCGTGACACCTCGTTTTCGGTCTGCCTACTCTTCTGTATCCAATGGATCTATAGTTTAACTATTTTTTGTAGGCGTTGATCACCTGTACATCCCGGAGATTGTCGTGTCAAGGAGAGAGAGGGGGGGGAAGCACAAGCTAATTGTCGGTGACTAGCGTTTAAGCATAAAAATTAGTACACAATATGTAATTTAACCAATAACTAATGACAAAAAATCTACAGAAGCAACTGTTTTTGATACGGATTGTCCATTAGTTACATAGTGCCAACTTATCATATTGCTATAGCTTATTTCCGCGATCCCATCCATCATTTTTAATTTAATCTCTTCCATCGGATCATTTTCAAATGCCTTCGGTTTAAGTACTTTTCGAGCTTTCTCTCTTTCCTTTTTAAGTTTCAATAATTTTCTTTGAGAGTCGTAGTAAAAATAAAATAAGTACATAGTAATAATTAGGCCCCGGGAAAAGTATTGCTATCAGCTTAGTATGCAACATAACATACCTGTTTGAGAGGGATGGGGTAAATAACGATAGCCAGCGTGACGTTGGCAATAGTACAATTTGGTTCATGAGAAATGAAATAATACATGAAATTCGCATTATTTGTGCGTCCTTTCGACTAGTTTCCAGAGATTAGCTATGAAACTTACAAAGTGCAATTCTAATTTATTCTCATTAAGAGACCCAAATATTTCATTGCACTTGACATACTGGTAATAGGCCTAATATTATTTACATATTGCTGCATTACAATGAACTATGATAAGCATGTGCAAGACATGTAACGTGTATCATATTCGGATAACGTGTTTAAAGAAACTTTGCAGATTTCTTCATATAGCTTGCAGCATCTGTAACATTAGTAACACATTTTCGAATTGCACACATGATGGCCATAGCAACTCCATAGCACTATCAAAAAGTTCACATATGGTGGAATAATTAACCTTCTCTAACCCTTCACTCATTAAGAGATAGGGTCTACAGCAACATTCCGGACTAAGGGCACTCACAACCACATTTGCAACGTGACGTCCAACGGAGTCCATGCTTTCATCAATAGAAAGAAACACATATCTTCTTATTTTGTAATTTACATTTCACTTCACGCAGACATTTCTCATATGCATGTTGCACATACTTCTTCCTCAGTGTTGCGTCTTTAAGAATTTGTCTTCCAGTGTACTTTTCTGAAAAGCCACGGAGTTTCGCGTTTTCTAATTTGTTTAACGGAATATTTGAAGCAATAAATGCGTCACACACATATCTTCGTAAAATGTTCGTTCAAGTAGACGTGAAGAAGATTCCTGCTGCACATTGCTTAAATTCTGTTGTCTTTTACATGCGCGTTTATGCTTATTGCCATTTATATGCTCTTAATGTTGCATGCCATGTCGGCTGCCAATTTCACGTGACACAATTCACAAAACAGTTCATTACCATGGATGGAAAACACACTTTATTGACGAACATATTCCCTTAGTGCTTCTATCTTGCGTACTTTTGGTCTCGGCATTCTGAAGACCCGTGTCGATTGCTTTTGACTGCGTTGTACTAAGCTGCGTCGGCACTACTCCTACCTGCACAGTGATGCGTGCGAGAGTCCTCGGTTCATAAACATTAGCTATATTACATCGCGCGTTTCCCTGTAAGCAATACTACAGGGACATCATTTTATTTTTACTTCAATTTTTATTGTACCTGAGTTTTTTAATGTACTTCACTCCCACCCCTTCTACTAAGGAAGTTCCAACTCCACACAGAACCAAGACCGCAGATAGTAAGCAGTACAGAGTTACTGAGTATACTACGTTCCAGAAATATGTTCGCGTTTTCCAGTGACGAAAGAGCTTTCAATATTGAATCATATTTTCGCATAAGTACTGTCCGTTTGCCTACGTCGCATCCCGATTTCCCCCACCTGCTTCTGCTCGCCCCTCTGTAATAGCTGGGCTGTCTTAGCTCTTTTCTGAAAACATCAATTTCTCTTAGGAATTGGAAGTTTACGTAATATTATACAGCTGTTTAATTTAACTTAAATAAAAGGGCCTCGTTAAGTAATTAACTGTCACGTGATTTACTCCCTTTCTACAATCCTGCGGTATAACCACTTGGACGGACAGTAGATAGCATGTCTGAGTAATTTTATATTTTCGGGTCGGGTAGAAGTGAAGATTGAATTCACAGTACGTAGAGTAGGTACATAATTATTTCAACATAAGTTACTAGTACGAAGGACGAAACTGGCAATTGGAATTAGATGCAATAGTCTATAGTGCGATAATATGCACAAAAGAACTGAAGCCTGTATCGAAATGAACGGCCACCATTTTCAAAATTGTGTTTAAATATTCATATTATGATTATTTTTCAATTTAACTTCTTTCTCTATATTGTACGCTAATGTGCTGTAGACAGTATAATATACACTGCATAATGAATACGTTCGCATGGATAACTCACTTCGTGAGTAAAAACACTTATTCTTAATACAGTACTGTACTTTGATTAAAGAAAAACCTAATGAAAATTATCAAACTCAAAATCGCGATATTTCCTAGTTTAGGTAAATGGATGAACTACTTTTCTTCCTTCCTATACCTAGTAGAGTGATTTGTGTTTTACGCCAGTATCATCGAACTCCAGTCTTGGAGGGGGGAGCAAGCGGTGTTTCCGGTTCTCTAAAAGTATAGACAGGTTAATATTAAAAATGTTAGTAAAAATAAAATGATGTCCCTGTATCTCCGGGGTCTGGTAATAATATATCTCTATCAAGACATCATTCACTCTGCGGTGTCGCCTTTTTTTAATGTCATTTGCCCTACATTCTAACACACTTGAGTCTTTCTCGACTTCGGATAAACGTCTAACATGTGACGTAGCAATGGAAACTAACGAACATCTATGCTCCAAGCGGAATTCGAACCCACCAGAGAGCTTTCACGACTTTAAAGTAGCACTCCTTAACCTCTGTATACACGGCGGATGAAAGAATGAAGAAATATTTATAGCCTATTTCTCGTATTAGATTAGATTTAGATTTATTTATTTAACCTGGTAGAGATAAGGCCGTCAGGCCTTCTCTGCCCCTCTACCAGGGGATTACAACTATAACATGAACAATAAGATTACAATTAATATTAAATTTACAATTACAATTACAATAAAAATTAAAGTACGACAAGAATACCTGATTAATGAAAGCTAGACATTTTATCATAGAAGTTAAGAACAAAGAATATTTTTGTATTTACTAAATTACAAATTAAACCTACAATAACAAAATTCTATAGTGATGAAATTACCGGATATCGAGATATTTTGTGGTAGATTAAAAGAACTATTTACAAGAAACCATGTCTGAACGAGTCTCAATTACTGACCAAGTGCCTAGTAAGTTTGCGTTTGAATTGAATTTTATTTCGACAGTCCCTGATGCTAGCAGGTAGCGAGTTCCAGAGTCTTGGCAGGGCTATTGTGAAAGAGGATGAGTATGAAGAGGTGCGATGGGATGGTATTGTTAGTATTGTTTCATGGCGAGAGCGTGTGTTCAGATTGTGGTGGGAAGAAAGGTAAGTGAAGCGAGACGACAGGTACGAAGGAATAGAAGAGTTCAAGATTTCGAAGAGAAAGAGAAGTGAATGTAAATTTCTTTTCTTATCTAGTTTAAGCCAACCTATTGCTTCCAGGGATGGGGTAATATGATCATATTTACGAACATTGCTTACAAAACGTACACACAAATTATGAGCACGTTGAAGTTTCATTTTGTTGTCGCTGGAAAGGTCAGTCAGTAAAATGTCAGCATAGTCAAAATAGGGAAATACAAGGGTCTGCACAAGGGACTTTTTTAAGCAAGAGGGAAGATGAACATTTATCCTTTTTAGCACATGAATAATAGAATATACTTTTCTGCAGGTTTCTGTGATTTGCATGTCCCAGTTGAGATTATTATCCATGTGAATGCCAAGAATTTTTACCGAAGAACTGAAAGGGATATGCACTGTACTTACTTTAACGGGGGAAATGTCGAGGTGCTTTACAGCGTCGGTTTGCCGTTTGTGTCCTAATATGATTGCTTGTGTCTTTCCAGGATTGATATTAAGATGGAATTTCTTTGTCCATGTCACAATCGAGTCAATGTCTTCGTTCAATTTATCTATAGCGTCATTTATTCGATCTAAGCGGGAAGAGATGTAGCATTGAAGGTCGTCAGCATACAAGTGATAGTTACAATGCCTTACATGAGATGTAATATCACTGACATATATTGTGAACAACAATGGTCCGAGTACCGAACCCTGTGGTATACCTGATGTTATGTTAAGCCAGGAAGAGCTTCGATTCCCGGATACAACACATTGTTGTCTTTCCCGTAAGTAGGATTCGAACCAACTCACAGCAGTCTCTGACAAATGCAGATTTCTCAATTTATGGGTGAGCAGGTCGAAATTTACAGAGTTGAAAGCTTTGCTAAGGTCAAGAAGTGTTAGTATTGTTACTTTATTAGAGTCGATTGCTTCACGAATGTCTTCAGTCACTTTAAGTAGAGCAGTGCTTGTGTTGTGTCCAGCTCTGAAACCTGACTGATACTTGTCGAATAGTTTGTGTTCGTTCATGTAGTTAGTAATTTGTCTGTGTACGATTCTTTCCAGTGCTTTTGATATGGCTGGCAGGATACTGATTGGTCTATAGTCGTTCGGGTCGGTGGGAACTTTGACTTTTGGAAGAGGAAGAACGAAAGCTTGCTTCCATATTTTAGGGAAAGTTGAAGTGATTAAGGAACTATTGAATATGTGTGCAATTGTAGGTATTGCTATGTCTTGTATTTTCTGTATGAGTAATATGCTAATGTTGTCTGGCCCTTGGGCTTTTGTCTTGATGCGTCGGATGGCTTTCATTACGTCAATGGGAGTGACGTCGGTAAAATAGAATTTGTCTCGAGTTGGGGGAGCTGAGTCAGGCAAAACTGTGTCTTGTTTCGTTGTGTCGTTTAAGGTCGGGTCCTTTACAAAGTGTTCGTTCAATCGGTCAAGTGGGATGGGAATGTCTGCTTGTTCACTAGCCCTTCCAAGTCCAATAACCTTCAGATTTTTCCATAATTCGGAAGGGGTTGTGTTGGGTTCTATAAGTTTGTAGGAGTATTTCAGTTTAGCGTTTCTTATTAGTTGAGTCGTTCTATTTCTTAGGTGTTTATAGGAGTTAAAATATTCGTCGTTTTTGTTGCGGGTGTATTTTCTATAAGCTAAGTCGCGTTCGGACATCAGGCTACGTATTTCAGTCGTCATCCAAGGGGCTGGGGTCTTTCTGGTACGTTTGGTCTTTAATGGTGCGTGTTTGTCATAAAGTTGAAGTATTAACGTATTGAATAAGTCTACTTTCTCGTCTACAGTTCGTAATGTCCAGATCATGTGCCATGGAAGTTGCGCAGCGTCTTCTTTCAGTGCAATATCATCTATTCTTTTGATATCCCTGTAAGTAATTACTCTAGGAGTCGATTTAGGACACTGCAGATTAAACGATAGATAAATGATATCATGCCCTGATAGTCCTGGTGCAGGCAACTGTCCATGCGTCAGTACTTTGTCGGCATTGTTAGTAATTATCAAGTCCAGTAATGTGTCTGTACCTTCCGTGTGATGTGTGGGAGCTAGGGGTAGGATTACCATATCAAGGCACTGAAAGAATGATTTAAGTCTTTTAGTCGTACTAGAATGTAAGTCAAGTAAGTTTGAATTGAAGTCACCCATGATTATAACGTTCTCATATTGCGGCGTTACGTTTAGTAAGGCGGTTTCGAAATCATCTACGTCATATATATGTGGGGGTTTATATACGACACACACTAGACATTTTGTAAATAAGGTGCAAATTTCAATGAACATGAACTCGGGTTTGGCAGAGTACTGGCTTGGAGAATGATGAATAATTTTAGGTCGCAAATCGGATCTAATATAACCAGCCACCCCTCCGCCTCTCTTGCCCTCTCTGTCATTACGGCAAAGCGTATAGCCAGGAAGGTTTACGAGAGTGGAAGGAAGATTAGGATGTAACCAAGATTCGGAGATAAGAATAACGTGAATGTCTAAAGGTGGCTTTAAAACTGGAGTTCCTTAAATGATGCATAAAAACTACAAGCTTACTCCCTAAGGAGGAAGATGTAAATATTTCGGTATTTTAATGAATTTATTCCTATATAAAAAGAATAATATTTCTGTCAAGATCGCGTTCGACGCTTCGGCTGAATTGTTGGTCAATGTCGCATGTACCGCTGACAGTTGAATGTCGATTTACGGATATATAAATACGTCAACGGAGGGAAGGAAGGAAGAAGTAGAGTTGACAGCCAAGATGTTTCAGAAATGAGAAACTGTGGTTTCTTCCGACAAAATATAGCAGACGTTACAAGCTTTTCTCTCGATGAAACTTTCAAATACAACAGATATTCAACTTCGGAATTATAACTGGATAAAATTCCAAGTGAAGTCTATACACAATGCAAATTAAAACCTACATACAAACTAAAAACGTCAATCTCCAAATAAAAACTTTGATATCTTATCAAGCTTTCCTCTGAACACAAAATGTTCATCACTCTGACACAGGTTTCACATTTGTAGTTCGTAGAACGCAACGTAACTTATATAAATAACAAAATATGTATGGTATAAATTAAAGAAAATAAACAGAAAAATGAAATTTAAATGTCATGTTGAAAATTCAGATAACTTCAAATTGTAATATAAATTAGTTTTGTACAATTTTCAGTCTAGCACTTATCTAAGTGTGAAAGCAGAAATAAATTCTGTTACATCAATTAAAATATTACATTATGTATCACGAATATTTTCGACTTTTCATATAAGTCACCTTCAGGTGATACAGTTAGCCAACAAATACAATTGAACATAGGTGAATGTAGTACAGTAATAAAACTTATACGTAATTTAAACCATGGCGTGCTCATTTCAAAGCAAAGAGTGGTTATGAGTCATAGCATCATAAATAGCATTGGATTAAAATACTCAGATTAAATAAACAGTCAAATGAGTAAGGCTACAATTAGAATAATTATTTGTTGTATAAAATATAGCAATTTATATTAGTTTTGTACAATTTTATGTCTCTCACTTATCTAAGTGTGAAAGCAGAAATAAATTCTGTTACATCAATTATAATGTTATATTATGTATTACGAATATTTTCGACTTTTCATATAAGTCATCTTAAGGTGATATATTGTATCACAAATGGACATAATATGCCTTCTAAGCCTCTAGTCTTACTTACTTACTTACTTACTTACTTACCTACTTGCTTTTAAGGAACCCGGAGGTTCATTGCCGCCCTCACATAAGCCCACCATTGGTCCCTATTCTGAGCAAGATTAATCCAGTCTCTATCATCATATCTCACCTCCCTCAAGTCCATTTTAATATTATCTTCCCATCTACGTCTCGGCCTCCCTAAAGGTCTTTTTCCCTCCGGCCTCCCAACTAACACTCTATATGCATTTCTGGATTCGCCCATACGTGCTGCATGCCCTGCCCATCTCAAACGTATGGATTTAATGTTCCTAATTATGTCAGATGAAGAATACAATGCGTGCAGTTCTGCGTTGTGTAACTTTCTCCATTCTCCTGTAACTTCATCCCTCTTAGCCCCAAATATTTTCCTAAGCACCTTATTCTCAAACACCCTTAACCTATGTTCCTCTCTCAAAGTGAGAGTCCAAGTTTCACAACCATAAAAAACAACCGGTAATATAACTGTTTTATAAATTCTAACTTTCAGATTTTTTGACAGCAGACTGGTTGACAAAAGTTTCTCAACCGAATAATAACTGGCATTTCCCATATTTATTCTGTGTTTAATTTCTTCCCGAGTATCATTTATATTTAGCCTCTAGTCTATTTTAAACAATTTTAATTTTTAAACACTGGGCATACAAATTGCTATATTTGATACAACAAATAATTATTGTAATTCTAGCCTTACTCATTTGATTGTTTAGTTTATCTGATTATTTTAATCCAATACTATGTATGATGCTATGACTCATAATCACTCTTTAATTTAAAATGAGCATGCATGGTTTAAATTACGTGTAAGTTTTATCACTGTACTATTTTCACCTTTGTTCAATTGTATTTGTCGGCTAACTATATCACCTGAAGATGACTTATATGAAAAGTCGAAAATATTCGTCATACATAATATAATATTTTAATGATGTAACAGAATTTATTTCTGCTTTCACACTTAGATAAGTGATAACTGAAAATTGTACAAAACTAATTTATATTAGAAAAATGAAAGTTCACGTGTCAACGGCGGTGCCCATATGTATGAACGTATGTATGGAAATGTCGAATTCCAAAGAAAGAAAGGTACGTACTGAAATAGAAAAGGTACAGGTTCTTAACGGAAGTAACTTGAAGTGTTCCTAAGTTCTTCAGTCCAAGTAGGCTTTTTGAGCACCATGTGTGAATTAAGTTGCGTTCCGATTGTGCTACCTGGATAATCCTCCTGTACACTGGATTCCATTAATGCCGTCTCACTTATAGCCCTTCAGTGCTCGCATCATAATTTGTGACACCAGTACTCGCACGGATTACATTTGTAAGTCATCTCTCTTTTTTTTTAATAAACAATGTTTTTTTTTTGCAAACATGAAAATGTAATTTTACAACATACTGTATAATAGGAACATTGCTGATTCCATTAAACTGTTTGTGATATAACATTGTAGGACTATTTGAAATGTAATATTTAAATCAGTGAGGTCGCTCTAGTCAATTTTTGGATTACCTGCATTACTGATGGATCGTTCAAGTCCTTATGTATGTGGGTAACTTATTACTATTTGAGTAGTTACCTTATATAGCAGTTGAAAGCAGAAGTGGTGTAAGTCAAAAATGGGTAATGAGGGTTAAAGTAAACATTCTGTAAAATACAGCTCAAAATAGCGTTTAATATTCAATTTATTTGAACTATTAGTAGTCAATGGATAGCATGAAGGACATTGGGAAAAATATGTCGAATTAATTAAGAAACTTGAGTGTGAAAAAAGGTTAGCTCAGGAAAATTTTCTAAAAACTATTTTAAAAGAAGATGAAAGTAACAATTGGAGACAGTTTTATAATTATGTACGCAGGAGAAAAGGAAAAAACGAAGGAGTAGTGCTTTTACGAAATCAGAACGGAGAAAGTATAACTGATGACAAAGAAAAGGCCGACTTATTAAATTCCTATTTCATTTCGGTTTTCAATAATAATAATAATAATAATAATAATAATAATAATAATAATAATAATAATCCCGCTGATAGGAGTGGTTGTGTCACAGACCATGAATGTGAACCAAATTCGACTTTCAAAATAACTTCCAAAGGGGTTAGAGAGAGAATAACGAAATTAAAAAATCGGAAGTCTCGAGGACCAGATAGTATTGCTACAGAGATTCTTAAATTAGGTTTCGAGGCCATAATTCCATACTTAATGCGTATATTTCATGTTTCCATAAACAATGCAGCTATTCCATGTGACTGGAAATCAGCTATAGTGGTACCCATACATAAAGGTGGAAATAAATTAGATGTCGGAAACTACAGACCGATTAGCCTTACATCTGTCGTATGTAAAGTCATGGAGCATTTGATATCGGATTATATTCGTCATGTTCTAAATGCGAAAGACTGGTTTTACAACCGCCAGCATGGTTTTAGGGAAGGCTTCTCATGTGATAGTCAAATTACGTCGCTGGTTCAGGATCTAGCTGAAGAGGTAGATAGAGGCGGAAGAATCGATGGAGTTGTGATTGATTTTTCGAAAGCATTTGATTTGGTGCCACATGACATATTAATAGATAAGTTAAGTAGGCTAGGAATAGATAAAAGAGTGGTGCTATGGATCCAAGAATTCTTAAACGGTAGAACCCAGAGAGTTAGAGTTGGTCATGAAATATCGGAAATTGGAAATATAAGTTCAGGGGTGCCACAGGGCAGCGTTCTGGGTCCATTACTCTTTATAATATACGTAAATGACCTATGCCAGAATATTACATCAAATATGAGGCTATTTGCAGACGACTGCATTATCTATAGAAAGATTAGAAATAATTCAGATGTAGATGCTATTCAAACAGACTTGAATAAAATTTACAACTGGGCGTTAAAGCATAGGATGAAAATAAATGGTTCTAAAAGTAAATCTATAACATTTTGTAAAACCCGAGAGGAAACTACTCTTAATTACGAATTCAGTGGTGTTGTAATTCCGCAAGAACAATGTTGTAAATACCTAGGAGTGTATTTAAACTCCAAACTTTCTTGGGGAGAGCATGTTGATAATGTTACAGGCAAAGCATGGAGGGCACTTCACTTTATTATGAGAATCTTGAGAAAGGCTAGCCCCAAATCGAGGGAAATAGCATATCTAACGTTAGTGCGACCGTTAATGGAATACGGAACTACATGTTGGGATCCCTATAGAATATACCAGATAAATTCCTTAGAAAGAATCCAATATAGGGCAGCGAAATTTGTTAAAGGTAAAAGAGAAGATGGAAACGATACGATAAAAGAACTTAAATAGGAAACTTTGGAAAACAGACGTAGGAAAACTAGAATAACATCATTGTATAGAGCACATCTAGGTCAGAAAGCATGGGTAGACATAACGGCTCGGTTAGAAAAGCCAACGTACTATGGTAGGAACGATCATGATTTTAAAATCAAATGTAGGAAACAGAAAACGGATGTAGGTAAATTCTCATTTTTAAATAGAACTATAAATGATTGGAATGACCTACCTGCAGCGGTCTTTGAGGGCTGTCCTTCCTTAAGGAGATTCAAGAATAATTTAAAAAGTTGTATATAAAGTGAAAATTAAAATTAAGGTGACATTCAACATTTAATTTTTTTAAGGTGACATGTATTTATCTAGGCTGACGAGTTTACTTCCTTGGTTTGAATTGTAAATTATTTAAAACTATCATGTAAGAGGGCCTTAGACTAGAAATGTTTAGTTTAAATGTAGTACTGTTTATAAGTATGCATAAGGATGTAATTATTTGACTTATTTTAACTGTTGTATCAGTGAAGCGAGGTGAGTCAGTGAAGTTATGGTTTTACAGTGCAGTGAACAGTTCCGATCAGTGATAATTTATAGCGTCAATGAAATGTGTTCTATAGTGTCAGTGAAATGAGTTACAGAGTGTCAGTGAAATGTGTGCTAAAGTGTCAGTGAAATGCGTCATAGTGCCACTACAGGGAATGAGATGAGAGTAAAGTGAAAGACAATTGAAACTTACGTAGGACCTATAGATAATTATGTAGGTTGTATTGTAAAATTAGGTATTTTATTTTATGTTTTATTATTATTGTGTTAAATTGTATTGTGTATTATTATTGTATTGTGTGTAAAATTGTATATGTGTTGTAAAATGTATTGTAAATTTTATTGTGTATTGGTTAACATTTTATTGTGTATTGTTAATATTGTATATACCACTGCCACCGGGTGCTTGCCCACTTGCAGTGTAAATAAATACATACATATTAATTGCTACTTTGCGCTGTATTTTACAGAATTTTTAATTTAAACCTCATTATCCAATTTTGACTTTCACCACTTGTGCTCTGAACGGCTCATATAATAGTTTCTCAAGCTCAAAAATTTTTTATCATCTGAAATCTCCTCATAACAAATTAGAACTCGAATAATTTCAAGGGAAAAATTGTTCCGGGGCCGGGTATCGATCCCGGAACCTCTGGTTGAACGTACCAGCGCTCTACCACTGAGCTACCCGGGAACTCCACCAGACACCGTCTCAACTATTTCCCTTTATATCCACACAACTCGCGTGGGCTGACGAAACGCCAGAGACCCACAACGAGTGCACACAATCTCTGTGTGACTTGGAATTGTGGTTTTCTGTTAACGTACACAGTAACGTATATATTATGCAAATCTAGTCGTTCAGGTGAAGCTCCCTGTAAAGCAGATTTGAATAATTTCAAGGGAAAAATTGTTCCGGGGCCGGGTATCGATCCCGGGACCTCTGGTTAAACGTCAACAGTTGAGACGGTGTCGGGTGGAGTTCCCGGGTAGCTCAGTGGTAGAGCGCTGGTACTTTCAACCAGAAGTCCCGGGATCGATACCCGGCCACGGAACAATTTTTCCCTTGAAATTATTCAAATCTGCTTTACAGGGAGCTTCACCTGAAAGACTAAATTTGCAAATTAAAACTCGTTTCCGATGTATGTCATATTATGCACAGACCTTTCCATATCCCTCTTTTATTTTTTTGTAAACTTATTAATTTAGTTTTAATAAATTTGGATTTCAAATCAGTTCTCTTTGTAATGTAGAAAATAAAAGTCAAAATATTGCACAATTATTTTGCAAGATAATGTGAATCTGCTCACTGAAAACCAGCATGCAAAGTTTAATCTAATTACCTCAGATGGTTCCTAAGAAAACGCTACATAACTATATAAAAATGTAAGTTACAGGAAAAAGCGGACAAAGCTGCACATTGTTTTCAGTATGCCCACTATGTGCCCACTATATGCCTTAAAATTGTCTATCCTACATAATCAGACCCCAATTAGGCCCTCAGATTTTGAGGGAAGCTTCTTGAAACTGTGTACTGTTAACGACAAAATTTTTAAGAATTTTTTTTTAACATTTTAAGCAATATCTTCTCTTAAAGGCGCTGTATAAACTATCCAACATCGGTAGAATTGGCGATAGACGATATTTTCTTCTGTAAGTATGAGTATTCCCCATGAAATTATTTGAGATTCCCTTTGAAGAGTCGGAGAAAATCTCACTAATGTGACTGTTCATTTTCTCTTATGACAACCAGCGGCCGGGAGTGGGTTCGAATCCTACTTGAGCTATACCTTGTTTTCTTTTTTTCGAAATGTATTTTAATTAATTTATTTCCTGTTTAGATTATTATTACAATAACGTCAAAGAAAGGGAATAGCTTGGTAGTGACTTCTCCAAGAAAGAAAGGAAGAAAGCGTGTGCCATTCAGATTACGCTTCCAGAATCTATAGTTCATATGTATAATGAACTGAAGAAAGAAAATAATGACGAAGGATGCGGATGGAGACAGCAATTACAACTAGAATAGCAAAATTATTAGGAGTAAGTATTCTTAAGCATACATTTCAAAATGGTATTCGATTTTCAGAGTTAATATTATTCATTTCATGTAAAGAAACAAAATACATATTCAGGTTAGGTCTCGTGAAGAATAAACGTTTTAGTCAAAGGAATGAATTTCATGTTGTCAGACAAAACACATTTTAATATAAGTTCGTATTAATCTACTAATTACCAACATAATGTGCGACAGGTCAAAGAGGAAAATATAGGCCTACTCTTTCACAAATTATTGAACCTTTTAGAAAATACCTCCCAACATTTATTTTTATTTTATTTATTTATTTATTTATTTAAATTTAAATATACAGAATAAAGAATATAAATAGAAAACAAAAAAGAGAAATAGAAATAAAATAATACAAGCAATATAAAAAGAAGATACAGTAGTATTAACAAAATTTGAGACCGAATGAGCAGCGCTCGTGCTCGGTCGCAGTTCAGATATAATATTAAAATAAAAAATAATAATAATAAAAATAAATAAGTAAATTAAAATAGGAACTAAAATATAATTACAGCGGCAATGGAATTATATAATATAATATTAACACTAGAAAAGAATAAATATCGCACGTGAAAAGTAGGACTAAAATATATTTCAAAATTATAGAATACAAATATAATATAGCTTGATTAATTCATACACATATGCTATAAATTTATTTAATCAAATTGAAGATATTAATATGTTTCTAATTTTCTTGTTATATGTTGTTGTTATGGTAGGAACGATCATGATTTTAAAATCAAATGTAGGAAACAGAAAACGGATGTAGGTAAATTCTCATTTTTAAATAGAACTATAAATGATTGGAATGACCTACCTGCAGCGGTCTTTGAGGGCTGCCCTTCCTTAAGGAGATTCAAGAATAATTTAAAGAGTTGTGTATAAAGTGAAAATTAAAATTAAGGTGACATTCAACATTTAATTTTTTTAAGGTGGCATGTATTTATCTAGCCTGACGAGTTTACTTCCTTGGTTTGAATTGTAAATTATTTAAAAATAGCGTGTAAGAGGGCCTTAGACTAGAAATGTTTAGTTTAAATGTAGTTCTGTTTATAAGTACAGTATGCATAAGAATGCAATTATTTGACTTATTTGAACTGTTGTATCAGTGAAGCGAGGTGAGTCAGTGAAGTTATGGTTTTACAGTGCAGTGAACAGTTCCGATCAGTGATAATTTATAGCGTCAATGAAATGTGTTCTATAGTGTCAGTGAAATGTGTTACAGAGTGTCAGTGAAATGTGTGCTAAAGTGTCAGTGAAATGCGTCATAGTGCCACTACAGGGAATGAGATGAGAGTAAAGTGAAAGACTATTGAAAATTATGTAGGACCTATACATAATCATGTAGGTTGTGTTGTAAAATTAGGTGTTTTATTTTATGTTTTATTATTATTGTGTTAAATTGTATTGTGTATTCTTATTGTATTGTGTATAAAATTGTATATGTGTTGTAAATTTTATTATGTATTGTAAATTTTATTGTGTATTGCTTATCATTTTAACTGTGTATTGTTAATATTGTATATACCACTGCCACCGGGTGCTTGCCCACTTGCAGTGTAAATAAATACATACATACATGTTAGTGGGTTACATGTTAGAAATTCTGGGTGTAATTTAGTTAAAGCATTGTACAACCGAGGGCCAAAATTTATGCTATGCTTCAGACCAGCAGATGTGAGACATTTAGGTTCTACTAATGTTGAATTAATATTTCGTCTTGTATCATAATTGTGAGTCTGTAATACAAACTTATTACGATTTTTATGAAAAAATTTTAACAGATGAGATGTGGTAAATACTCGTAAGTAATTAAACAAGACATCGTTATTGTTAATACTACAGTCTGATCCGTTTGGGTATGGATAATATTAATTTATTATTATTATAAAGCTATTATGATAGTAGGAAAAATTTCTTGCTGGTTATATTATGATTAAAAGATGGAAGTTTCCATATATTACAATCAACAATACATAATCTGAAAGGACAAATGAAAATCGTAGACGATTAAAATGGGTACTACAAATCAACAAGCGCACAATGTGTTCTTTGGCATGCTAAATTTAAGAGTGTTAAAAGAGTTCAAAGAGAATTTCGACGTGAGTATGGTGAGCGTAATGTACCTAAATACGATTCAATAATGTTTTGGTATCGAACATTTATAGAAACAGGTTCTGGGATAAAAAAAAAAAACATGCAGGCGAAACCCAGTACGAGAAGCAGCTATCTCTTGGCTTGGTCCTCAAAATCCCCAGATCTAACTCGTCCTAACTTCTTCGTGGGGGTTTTTTAAAGACTTTATCTATTCACAGAAACCCAGGAACATTGATGATCTGAGAGGAAAAATTGCTCAAGCTTTTCAACAAAACAACCCTCTTATGTTACAACGGACATGGGCTGAATTGTATCACCGTTATGAGTTATGCAGGGTGCGCAATGGGGGTAATGTTGAGCTCTGAGGAATCTCCCATCTTTCAGTGTTGTATGCACAAAGTTTCAACAAATAAAGTTCAGTAGTAAATGTTTTACGGTATTTCTATTTTATCCATACCCAAATGGATCACTCTGTATATTATTATTATTATTATTATTATTATTATTATTATTTATTATTATTATTATTATCATCATCATCATCATTATTACTATTATTATAGTACAAGGTATTGTGATTTTACGCTCTTTTGTGATATCGGGCATTAGTTTGCAGAACTGAAGAGACGGCCAAATTATCCTTTCAGGAACTGCCTTTACGTGATTCTAACTATAATATAGTACATTCCGTTACGATAACTCCAGTCTTCTGGATATATAACTGCAGAAGTAATCTACTTCATTGAAGGCAATACATGGAAGTAATGAAATTTCTGACAATTTTTTTTTATATTTTACAATAATTAATACCTTCGTGATCATGGAAGTTCATTAGCTTTGAACGGCATATATTTTATTTAGAGACTTTTGTACAAGTCTCGTGGGTGTTCAAGTGAGATGAAACTACAAAACTGTATTTGTATACGCTCATTTGAGCAAACAAATGAACCCATTCAGATTAGTGTTTTAAATTCCTTTCATACCGTACGTCTCTCAGGATTGTTTCGGGGAATTCACCATCTGATCTGTATTCAGCTTCTCCAACAGATTTCAACCCCTCCAATACTACACTAAACTGTTTGCTAAAAATCTGAACACTTGAAACAGGCACAGGGTGGTTTCAGGCTCACGAGGAATAGATTGGGAGGGTTACTTCATCCCTTGTGTATCTGTCGGTAAAATCAATTTGGCCTCTTAATCCACCCTTCTGCCACTACCACCCTTAATTGTAATTCTGTACGCATGACATCCCATCAATCAATATCTTGAGGAAAGTTTTAGAGAGACGGTAGGAAGGAGGGGGTTGGAGGTTCGAGGGATGGTTTGGTTGATGGCGCAGTGTCGGAAGGACCGTATTTTCCATTGGATCGCCTTTGACATTCCCAGGGATGATAGAGGGATGCAGGGCTAATGTGCTTCATGGGATGTAGCGAAGTGATGCCGTAGCAAGATTGATTGGTCGATGGCTGGGGTGAATCCGTGATTGGAGTTAGCAATTATTATTTACACACCCCGAACTCCTATATCTACGGAAATAACGGTACTTCTATTTCCTGCCATGGTTTCAATATGATTTTGAAACGTAAACCTAGAATAGCAACCCCTTCATTCACCCCTTTTAGTTTAAAACTTCCCCTTCCTGATTGCGAATCGTTTCAACGCTTTCGCTTAGCAAATAAGGGCGGGGAGATATCTAAACAATTTGTTAACTCGAAATCGATGCACAAACCCTGGTTTTATAAATGTTGTACTCAGTTTTTGGTTCGTCTTTCACATTACTTAATCATATACAAAATAATAACGTATAAATTGAAGGAAAGCCGCATAGCTATTACTCGGAATCACTATTCAGTAGGTTGGAAGTTTGATTCCTATTTCACCGACTAATCTACTGTATTTGGAATGATGAAACTCAATTTTACATAACTGAATAAACAAAACCTAGTGTAAGGATATCTTATGCGAAGTTTTACCGTTAGATGCCAGGAGTGTTCCATGCGGTACAACATATTGTAGGGCTATATCATACTGTTGATTACGTTCTCTCCTTTGTTGGTTTTCTGAGAGTGTCAAAATTATATTTATATTTATTTTGTATAACCTAGTATAATTTAATATAATTCAGCAGTTTCTTACCTCATAATTTAATTTAATTTACAACAAATAACGACGTAAACTTATATAATACTGAGCTATTATCCTTAAGATATGAATGTAGAAATGTTCAATATGCAGAATATAGGTACGAGTAAATTGAATGTTCATGAACCTAAACGAGAACTCCGATAACGAGGTGAACGGGGGGGGGGGAAAGGAACTTCGTCGAAGGTGAATATTGCCTTATTAATCATTCCAAGTTCCGTACGCGAAAAACAGGATATGCAGCCACCAAAGTGTTTTATAGGGAAGGGACTATCGACTTGAATTCCTCGTATTTTTTTCTCTAGTTGCAGAAAGATAAAATGCAATTTTTAATAGAATAATGTAATATGATGGCAGTAGTATCACAATCTAGTATATACAGGCACGAAGCTCATTACGTAGGGAATATGCATCCATAGATGCAGAAAGATAAAATGCAATTTTTAATAGAATAATGTAATATGATGGCAGTAGTATCACAATCTAGTATATACAGGCACGAAGCTCATTACGTAGGGAATATGCATCCATAGATAGTTGTTAACCACTAGGATCGCTACTATCGCCTCGTCACACACAATGCGAAATGGTACCGGCACAATCTATTGTTCCTAGTACTCTCATTACTTCAAGTTTCGTGACTGTATATACTAGACTCTGCGTTTTGTAGGTTAAGGTATGCAGTTTGGAATATGTAGGAAAATTGTGAAAATTCGAAGTTAAAATGTGGTTTTAATAATATTAGTCTACATTAAATTTACGAAATGGATTTTTGGAGTCAAGATTCCCCTACTTTCTTATTTTATACATAGATTATATTATTTATAGGCCTATTTTTTTCACTACGGATCGTCCTGGATAATATACATCCCAATTATTCGAGAGTTTACTGTATGCTTAGTATTGTCACACTGTAAAATGCGAGGCTAAACTTCGTAGAATCCTACAAGTACAGAACTCTAAGCTAATGTAGTTAGCTCCCGAGGTTGCATATTATGTTTTATCACAATTTTTGTCCGCTTTCAAAATGAAACTGTAGCCAGTTATTCCTTACTCGAAGTACTGTAGTTATTTTTGTTAAATAGCTAGCACTTTGAGGCGCAAATTAATTAGTTACATTTTATAAGGTTAAAAGCATATATTCAGATTGAAATAAAGGTGCATCACCTAATATAGGGGAAGTCCACAAGAGTAATAATAATTCCATACTAATTATAGTTGTTTCAAAGATCTCTCTGCTTCATTTCAGCCACTTGTGAAACTTTTCACAGATAGTAAACCTCATGGACTAATTTTTGTTTAGGAAGTGTGAAATCGATCGTATTTAATTAAAATTTTAAAACTCATTATACGATGCAGGCTTCAAATTACTTGAAAAACTATTTGTTTTATTTATAAAATGTGTTATTCGGACGGGTGATGTATTTGTGCTGTCTGCTGTGAATTAGAATACCGTACACAAAAAACAAAGAGTATCTTGTCAAAGTGACATTGAGTGACAATGACATTGATGCAGCAGCACGTGAATGTGTGGCGATAGCAGGTCTGAGTTAGCTGTTAAAATCTTTCAGGATCTGATTGCAAGCAAAAGGCTTTACCTGGTTTTTACATATAACAACAGAACAAGAAATTGGCGTTTTGAGTTGTTTTTAACAGTATTTGAGCCGTTCAGAGCAGAAGTGGTGTAAGTCAAAATTGGGTAATGAAGTGTAAAGTATAAATACTGTAAAATACAGCGCAAAGCATCAATTAATATGTCCTTCGTGCTCTCCACTGAGTACTAATAGTTTAAATAAACTGAATATTAATTGCTACTTTGGTCAATATTTTACAGAATGTTTACTTTAACCCTCATTACCTATTTTTGACTTACACCACTTCTGCTCTCAACGGCTCATTTAGTCATCAATGTTTATATAGGTGTACTGGAATACAAACGCACACGGAAAGTGCATTTCTCAAAGTACATGCGCGCTATCTCTTGGTGCTATTCAAGATATCCATATTTCCATAAGTCAGCTTTAAAGATATTATTTGTACATTTAATCATGATTAAAACCATAAATGTTCAATTAACACTTCAGTATTCGCGTGGGGACACCTGTCAACCAGCTTGTTTATTTTCATTGCTGTATTTCCTAGAAAGGGTTTACAACCGTGTGGATTTAGGTACCTTCAAAACAAAGCTCACATAATAATAACAACTCGACAATGGATGCGGGATGACTTAAGGAAAAGTGAAGTTGTTTCGTATCGGAGTATATGGCACGTGCCGCGTCGTCCGTCTTTTGTGTACCTGGCGAGTACAGCAGCGTACATAACCAAGGAACTCCGGTCCACATTGCAACGCAATGTGTGCAGTTATGTTATCCTGCTCAAGTATTTAGTACGAGTTGAATAGTGCAGTGCTAATCCATTCATAATGTCGAAGTCAAAACGTTAAATTCGCTTAGAGATACGAAATGCAATTAAGAAGTATGAGAGTGACATTTTATGTATTAACGAAGACAGTATCGTGTGTAATGTATGTAAAATTGAAATAAAAACCAGAACAACTCAGGCTATAGAGAAACATTGCAACAGTACATCGCACAGGAAATGCGTTGAAATGAAATCTGAGGAATCATCATCATCGTCATCATCATTTAGTTGTGAGGCTCTAAACGACACGTGCAACATGATGCTCAGTGTAAATATTCCTCTAAAGAAATGGAGTGATCCCCATTTTAAAGTTTTGATTCAGAAATTCTCTCGATACAAAAACTATTTTAGCGATAGGCGAAGACAATTCAGCTTCGACAAATTACGAGAATATATCGTCGTTTAATGCAACGCTGGTAATTGCATCAATGATGACGAGGACTGAACTTGCAAGGTATGTGCTACACTACTACAGTATGTTTTCCTTTTTCGTTTGGCTTTACAGAGATACAGTAGCATGTTGACGTCGTCTGTTTACGTTTAAAACCTGTTGAGCCAATGGTCTGAATGAAAAAAATGTGACATATAGTAAATGTGCACCTACATTCAACGATAAGTCATCCCGCATCCACTGTCTACTAATAACATAGTTTCAGCCTTGAAGTTGCCCCTTGTGTAGCTAAGGTTTTATTATTCTGGGTGACAACTGTCAACCACGCGCCCTTTCACGTTACGGTTTCTGCAAAGTTTCGTTAAGAATTCATCATCACTTTTGTGAGTTATATAGGCCTACTATATATTTAGGGATTTTTTTTTATTGAACTTCGAAGAATTGTAGATCTACGTTTTTCAAATTCCTTCAGAGATTATAAAGCGTTCTCAAGCATTACTAGTCATTCAAGAATCCGATACGCCAGCCCCAGAACAAGGAATTGGATCCAGGGGCCGTTGTTACCAATTTGGTTGGTCTGGAGACAAAACGACTGGAAATATTGTGTGAAATGTTTAAAACGGACATATGCCGACCATTTGAGGAATATCTGTGTAAATTGCTTGTAAATAACTAGGCATTTGAAAGATAATGCAAGGAAAATAGGGCAATAGGTTACAAGCTATTCATGTATTATTGTATACAAAGATTTTCATAACAAAGCAAGGATTATAAACGTGTTTCCAGTGTTAATTGTATAGTTAAATGTAGAAAGTGTTTGAAATTTACACATATACATACACAGTAAGGGCTGAAGGTAAATGCAAATAACACGAAGAGCGTGGTCATAGGAAGAAAAATACAGAAGATAAACATGCGAATTCTAAATGAGGCAGTAGAACAAGTGGACAGCTTCATATACTTGGGGGGTATTATAAGCAGTAATATGAGTTGCTGCCAGGAAGTCAAAAAGAGGATAGCAATGGCCAAGGGAGCATTTAATAGAAAAAGAAGCAGCTTCTGTGGACCTCTGGAAAAATAACTTAGGAAAAGACTAGTGAAGTGCTTTGTATGGAGTGTGGCATTGTATGGGGGTAGAAACGTGACATTATGACGAAGTGAAGAGAAGGGAATAGAAGCATTTTAAATGTGGATGTGGAGAAGAATGGATCATGTGGAGTGGACAGACAGGATAAGAAATGAAGCTGTGTTGGAAAGAGTGGATGAAGAAAGAATGATGCTGAAACTGATCAGGAAGAGGAAAAGGAATTGGTTGGGTCACTGGCTGAGAAGAAACTGTCTACTGAAGGATGCACTGGAAGGAATGGTGAACGGGAGAGGAGTTCGAGGTAGAAGAAGATGTCAGATGATAGACGACATTATGGATCATAAGAAGAAACAAAGAGGAAGGCAGAAAATCATTTACATAATTATCTGTTACTTATAATTTATAAATAAACTAATTTTGTTTCAAAACTATTTTATATTTATTTATAAATAAACTGTGTATACTCCGAAGTAACACAAAATGATGTAATCATTCGTATTGAAAAGAATGTTCAAATTCATTCTCTGCAGCAAGAATATAACTTGGGTGACAGCAACTGAATAAGTTACGAAAAAGTACGCGAGTATTGAAAGGTTAATTTAAAGGTTAAGATTCTTTTTTTTTTTTTAATTCCGCAAAATTCACGTAACAAACTCCATAGAAAACTTACAGACCTACATGCTTCTGAAGTTATCCGCCACTGATGAAGGGGCGTGTCTGTTTATGACTCTGGTTCAAGAAATACTCACGTGTCTTAGTAATTCGAAAACGTCAATAGTTCACCTTTCCTTTACCTTCTACTCCTTGATGCTTATCTTGAATATATTTCGATCCCGTCACGGGCCGGTCATGTGACATGAGTGGGTGTCTCACTGGAAACGAAGCCGAGTTTTATTACAAATTAAATTGAATACGATTCCTGGAAGATGTCTGCAATAATTTAACCTGAGCCGAGATTTTAATTTCGAAGGATTGTATGATGAAACAAAGGTGTAATATAACACGTGTTCAAATGAACTGGAGTTCCTCTATGTATTTATTCATTTCAATATTCCCTTGCATTACAAGTAGACTACATAATACATTATACCCCGTGCTCAATTTTGAATAGAAGCTTCCGATGCTTGTTTATATATATATATATATATATATATATATATATATATATATATCCATGAGGTCGTCATCACGGAGCGAGTTCAATTCTCAAGGCCTAGATAAAGGATGCAGAACAGCCTGTTGTTGACATTGGATATTGTTCTTTGCTTTCTCAACAAATGAATGTAGCGTCATCCATGTGAAAAGGAAAAGGTACAAGTGATGCAATTGGACTACTACGAACAATCGGCGAAAGGTACCTAGAGAAGAATAAAGAAATGTATATAGTATTTGTGAACTTAGGAAAGGCGTTTGACAGAGTGGATTGGAACAAACTGATGGATATCCCGAAGAAAATAAGTGTGGATTGTAAAGACAGGAAGCTGTTCAGGCCTATATCAAGCAACGAGTCCAAGTTAGGATAGAAGGGGGAGAAATGTCAGAAGGAAGCGAAATAGGGAGAGGAGTACTTAAAAAGATGCCCTTTATCACCTACCCTGTTCAACATCTACTTGGAGGATATGGTAAAGAACAGTTTTCACAACATGGTAGAGGTAAAAGTAGGAGAAAGAAGAATAAAGTTGATAAGATTTGCTGATGATATGTCGTTGATACTAAGGGATATGCTACTTGAGCTAGATGACAGCTGTGTGCAGTATGGAATGAAGATAAATACAAACATGACGGAGACGCAAGAAAAATAAAGAAGGTAAACTTGTAAATTCTAAATGAGGCAGTAGAGCAAGTGAACCGGTTGTTCCTTATGGTTGTAAAACTTGGACTCTCACTTTGAGAGAGGAACATAGGTTAAGGGTGTTTGAGAATAAGATGCTTAGGAAAATATGTGGGGTTAAGAGGGATGAAGTTACAGGAGAATGGAGAAAGTTACACAACACAGAACTGCACGCATTGTATTCTTCACCTGACATAATTAGGAACATTAAATCCAGACGTTTGAGATGGGCATGGCATGTAGCACATATGGCCGAATTCAGAAATGCATATAGAGTGTTAGTTGGGAGGCCGGAGGAAAAAAGACCTTCGGGGAGGCCGAGACGTGGATGGGAAGATAATATTAAAATGGATTTGAGGGAGGTGGGATATGATGATAGAGACTGTATTAATCTTGCTGAGGATAGGAACCAATGGCGGGCTTATGTGAGGGCGGTAATGAACCTCTGGGTTCCTTAAAAGCCAGTAAGTAAGTTAAGTAAGTAAGTAAGTAAGAGCAAGTGAACAGCTTCAAATACTTGGGATGTAGTATAAATAGTAACATGAGCTGTAGCCAGAAAGTCAAAAGGGGGATAGCAATGGCCAAGGAAGATTTTAATAGAAAAAGAAGCATCTTCTAAGGACCTCTGGAAAAAGAACGAAGGAATAGACTAGTGAAGTACTGTGTGTGTAGTGTGGCATTGTATGGGGCAGAAACATGGATATTACGACGAAATGAAGATAAATGAATAGAAGCATTTGAAATGTGGATATGGAGAAGAGTGGAACGTGTTAAGTGGAGAGACACGCTCCTGTTCACGCGGACTTCGTCAGATCTGGATGCTGTGGCTGAATCGATTAGATGAATCACGTCCTTGATGAGCGATCCTAAGGACTTGAAAATCATCACAATAAAGGAGGATGCACTATACGCCTAAGGCTGCGGTGCTTGCCTACGGACTCTCCTCCGAACGAAAAAGGAAAGTAAATTATATGATTTATCTTAATATTATTACACGTTCACAAAATATTTTTCTTCTTTTTAGTCCGTTATTTTACGACGTTTTATCAACTGCTGTGGTTATCTAGCGTCTGAATGATATGAAGTTGATAATGCCGGCGAAATGAGTCCAGGGTTCAGCACCGAAAGTTATCCAGCATATTCTCTTACTGTGTTGCGGGAAAACCCTGGAAAAAGCCTCAACCAGGAATATTCTTATTAATTATAAAGCAAGGTTCTCAATTTCGTTTGGTACATTTAAAACATATATGAACTGATAATGGAAATTACGGAAAATGGATGAAGGCATTTTAATGAATGACCCGTCATTTTGAAGCTTGGCATAGAAGGATTTTCAGAAAAATAGTAATTTTCACTGTAGCGTTAGTTTTCCTACATAATTTTCCTATTTTCCAATTGTATTTCGGAATAAAACAAAACACACAATACAATAAACTGTAGGTTATTACACGAAGGCCATGACCTTCAAGATTGCTTACATATTTAGAGTTCAAATTCAATTGGTTATTAAAAACTTCAAGACTTACTAAAAATAATTTACAGATCTGGTTCTGCGGTGTGTAATTTTCTGAATACAGCTGTGTACTGGATATTAAAATCTAAAAAAACTTGAGGTTGTTTGATGACATTATTACCATTGTAAATGAAATATTATTATAGTTAATGCCATAATGTTAATATATAGACCTATATATAAAATTACAAAACTTTCGTAAGATAATAATATTGTTGTTAAAAATCAAATATTTTATAGTTATTAATCAAGTGGGGTTGGGTCTTTTTCATATACTTAATGGCGGTGTGGTGTAGATACTTACATGAGTCATTCTCTTCAGTACTGGCTTGAGAGAGCGCAGAAGTTACAGTTCCTAAGGAAAGAAGGTATTACTTAGTAATGAAATAAGAGGCCTACACAATTTTGTAGTCTCCCGATCATTTCAGCAAGATCTCTTAGCAGGATAAAATTATTTTACCCCCTACATTTCAAGCTCTACATGCAGCAGCTATACCAAGCTGCTATGTCCATTGTTCGCAAGCATACCAAACCTGACTATTTTTAACTTTCACCTACAATCCACAATGACCTGAAATAGCTATTGCTTTACTCCCACATGAAAAATCCACTGATCGTTCTGACATTGATACTTGCGTTTTCGCGTTAAAACTCAAAAACTGAAGGTGGAAAGGTTCAAGAAAAGTATATGGCATAAAAAAACATTCAGAGGGAGTATGTTTCACTATTATAGAAGCAAATAACTTTCAAAAGTCTGGTATTTTTCATTGAAAATAAATCTAAAAAAAAAAAAAATTATTTCAACATCTAATGAACTTAGTTTGCAGGATTTGCTGCACAAGTCACTAGTATATTATGTTTGCAATTGAGATCACAGATAACTGAATTTGCGATTTCGAAAAAAACCAAGAGTTCACTCTTTAAGGAAATGTTACTTTTGCTGTCTGTGGTGACACTCCTGTCACCATCTTCGTCGTCACCACCGTCATTCTCTTCGCCTTGTATTACATCACAAATATGTTCATTTCAGAAGCTTTCACCGTTATTTCAGCGCTTTCATGAGGATTCCAAATTTCCCTTTCATTTGGAACATAATTAAACAAGTTAACGAACAGTGTGCCGGCTTTGTGGACGCATGCTGCTTTCAATTTGTTCGTTAGTTTCCAATTATTTCTACGAACTTAGCTCATTTCATATTGTTTCGTATTTTTATCTGTAACATGCTACATCTGTTAAGGTTAAAAAACGAAATACTAAGAATAAATTTGATGTGACAAACTAAAGAGCATAGGATATAATTGCATTATTGTTTTTCTGATTTGTACAGTATTTGAAGTCACTGAGTCCGAAAGGTATAACTGCAGCCATGGATGTCATTGCAATATGCATGTATTGAAGCAAAGAGCACGGTAGTGATCATCAGTCTACTTCTGTTTTCGATTTTGTCAATGTATGCTAATTTAATCGGCTATTTTTCAAACCCCATATTTCACTCATTTTGTCATTTTCGTTTTATGTGAAAAATGAAAGTCGCAACCTAGACGCATCATTTTATGTTGAAGCTCCGTACGTCTGCTGTTTAGAATGCTTGTATGGACAAAGCATATAGTTGCTTTAGTTTTGAAACTCCTTAAGTCACGGACTTACATGGATTCTCGACATACAGTGTGTGTTCCCTGTAGGCAGGAATCACACCGACAGTGGAATTGCGGCGAGAGGTGACAGACCAGTAGTGAGTGATTTCATAATCAGTGTATCACAGTAGCAATGCCCAAGAAAATTGAGTCTTTTTGGGACGAGTACATAACAACCCTTTCCAATGCCAAGTACAGTTACATGAAAATCATAGGAGCCTGCAGAAATCGTGGTTTCGTCATTTCTAAGAAAGGCATTTTGTGTGTACCTAGTAAGACTGGCAAAGCTCGGATGGGATTAATTCCATAACGGAAAAAGCAAGTAAATCCTCCCCTCCGTCACAAGTCGCCGATAACCACGAGATGATACAAATTAATTCCATTAGAGCTTTACCAATCTTATTAAGTACAAATAAGATGCCTTTCTTGGAAATAACGAAACCTCGTTTATTGCAGGCGTCTTTTATTTTCACTTCACTGTAGTTGGCATCAAAAAGAGTTATGTACCCCTCCAAAAAATAATCGATTTTCTTGGGAATTTCTGTTGTGAGTTGCCGTGCACTCTGACGATGAGATCACTCACTACTGGTCTGTCACCTCGCGCCACAGTTCAGCTGTCGTGTGACTCCTGACATACATGATGCCATTCAAATTCGTTATCAGAGATCGGAAACAACCCTGCAGTTAATAAAGTAATCATATAATTTAATTTGTCATCTAGTTTAAGTAGGTATTTAAGTTCGATAATCTTGTGGCTTATGCATATTTTTTTTCTATTTTTGACCTTGTCTTAGGTATATCTTTAACTTTCTGTTGTACTCACATTATATTATCATGTATTTCCTTTTTATCCTGTAGTTAAGGGGAAGAGAACTCCTCACGGCATTAGCTCAGCCAGAAAAAATAAAGCATTATTATTATTATTATTATTATGCCTATTATTATTATTATTATTATTATTATTATTATTATTATTATTATTATTGTCAGTACTATCCGAAATTCGAAACGAAGTTGGTGAAAGAAAATTCAACCTGAGAGCTAGAAAATCACTATAATCCATTAGCACATGTAGTAATAGGGAAAATGGTTAGGTTTCACCTTTAGGGTATTTAGTAAGCTGATCCGGACTATTCTCGGGAAACAGCATAATCACAGGTATGCTATGGTTAAGTTTAGCTTTGTGTTTAACGAAGAGTTTACTTAATTGTCACAAATTCATCGTTCTCTCATTTCTACTCGAAAAACCATGGTTTACCAGCATTCATAGACTATATTTTTCAGGATCTAGATTAAATAGAAATAGACACGCTTCAAGTCATAGAAAACACATTTTATGTTGTTTCGTACGAAATGTGACAGTCGTAATTGAAGTGATAATTCAGAATTTTATGACATAGTGAGACCATCTTCTTTACGGGACCTGAAGATCATTAAATTTCCAGTTATAACAAGGCAATGCCAATAACTACTACATTATTTCTACTTGCAGCCATTAAATGTGGCCAGAACACAATAGGCTAACAATTCTGTCTCCCCTAACTAATGTGTTAAGTCAAGAAATAAAAGGGCACAATCACTTTATAGCTCCTTGAATTTTCATTTGCAATGAGGTATGACAAATAATTTATTGCTCGGAAACTTGTTTCTATTTCTCAATGTCTGTATCTCTGGAGTCAATATACATTTCACGTAATTGACACTGAAATCTCTTTCCGTTCTATACCATCTCAGTAAAGAGTACGTGACACTCAAAAGTTGCGTTTCTAACTTGTGATAAATCTATTACATTGAAACTCTTTCTAAGTTTATTATATCATTACTTTTACTTGTTTGATCGAGTCATTGCTCGATGTTCGTCTGTACTATAAAGATTAATTTATTATGGCGACTTAAAACTTCCGGTAAATAAAACACTGAAATGCCTTTATACTACAGGGTCTTTCATAAGTAACGAGGCTATCAAAAATTAACTATTTTGGATAATTTTTTAAAAATAATGTTCATCCTCACGAGAAATAATCCTTCCCGGTGCCGTAAAGTCGATCTGAAAACAAACACCCCATCCTCTCGTCCCAAAGCTGTTAAACGAAAGAATGTTAATGTTTTAAACCTTTATTAAAACACATAAATGTACAAACAACTTCAATTGTTGACAAATTATGGTGTTCAATTTTCAAAATGACCTCCGTTCTGCTGAATGCACAAATGTAAGCCATGTATCAACTCTTCATGGACTCTGGTGAGCATGTCAGGCGTAACCATTTGTATCGTATGTTCAATTCGTTCAACTAATATTCAGAAATGGTGCATGACTTAGTCGCATAGACATGATCCTTGATGAATCCCCAGAAAAAGAATTCCAGGGAAGTCAAATCAGGTGATCGCGGAGGTCAACGGAATGTGCCTATACGACCGATCCACCTGCCTGGAAAATACTTCATCTACGGAATAAACGCTTAATCTGAGCGACACTGTTTCCAAGTTAAACCAGGCAGCAATTTTTCTATTCTGCAATAACGTTAAGCGGCTGCGTGGCATTTTATAATTCCAGTCTATCACAACAATGTGTATAGGAATGGCCGTGTGCCATTATCCTTAGAGTATAGAAGACCATGCTCGAGGTCATTTTAAGTCCTTGGCGTATATAAGGCCATGCTCCAGGTCATTTTAAGTTGGCATCATATACACGTTACACATGGATAAGTAACTTTCTATGGTGGCGGGGAAGGGGTGTTTGTTTCCAAATCGACTGTACGACACCGGGAAGGGTTCTTTCTCGTGAGGATGAACATCATTTCAAAAAATTATCCAAAATAGTTGATTTTTCGATAGACTCGTTACTTATGAAAGACTCTGTACTATGTAGGCTATATGACCAAGAAAGGCCACCATGGCATATTTTCGTCAAAATTTATTCTGTGAAGTTTATAGTAATCACCTCACAGAACTGGTATCCTACAAAATCAAAACTTCTTGCTATGCAGACTTGGAGGAAAAAATGGGCAGAGAACGCGTTGAAGAATACTTCGTTCAATACAACTAATCCATTACAGGAAAATACTAACAAGACCAATACCAATAATATGTCGCTTGAGTCAATAAAATCAATGTAAAGAGTGTCCACTAGTGAGGTTGATCCGACAGTATTTTGCTTCGGCGAAGCTCTAAGCCATTCGGAGTTATTTGAATAATTTTTACTCCAATTACTTGTTAGAAATAATCAATTGGTACTCGCCAATACATCAGATTATCGAAGTGTTACGTCCTTTACACTTAAACAAGTGTCAATACTATTGAAAAGATTTCGGGAAACTGATTGAAGTCAATTTTGTTAACAATGTCCTATATCGTCAAGTTTTTCTTCTGTTAAAACAGGATTTGGCATGTATATAATGTACAGTACTTTTATATAAGAATATCATGTATTTACACTTTTCACTAACTTAAACCAATGTCTGTGATTATAGAACATGTACCCTAGAATAATTATGAAGGCAGTCCCTTTACGGAAATTGTAACAAAAATGTTTTCCCACAAAACTGTCGTCAGCGAATATTCTTTGTTCTAATTCATATACTATAACAATGAATGAAATTCATTTTATATGCATGTACAAATAGACCTCCATTACATAAAATTATTCAATTGTAACTTAAAAAAAATAACAAGGGAACCTCTTTTAAGTTTTGCGTTGAAGATTCTTACTGCATTCTGACATATTCATTTGAATTAGTTTATTCTTTGCTATCCGTCTTTTTCTTCTAGATGACTTATTTAACATTATTACTTACTAACATACTTACTGGCTTTTAAGGAACCCGGAAGTTCATTGCAGCCCTCACATAAGCCCGCCATCGGTCCCTATCCTGAGCAAGTTTAATCCAGTCCCTATCATCATATCCCATCTCCCTCACATCCATTTTAATATTATCTTCCCATCTACGTCTCGGCCTCCCCAAAGGTCTTTTTCCCCTCCGGCCTCCCAACTAACACACTATATACATTTCTGGATTCGCCCATACGTGCTACATGCCCTGCCCATCTCAAACGTCTAGATTTAATGTTCCTAATTATGTCGGGTGAAGAATACAATGCGTGCAGTTCTGCGTTGTGTAACTTTCTCCATTCTCCTCTAACTTCATCCAAATATTTTCCTAAGAACATTATTCTCAAACACTCTTAACCTATGTTCCTCTCTTAAAGTGAGAGTCCAAGTTTCACAACCATAAAGCATACCCGCTAATATAACTCTTTTATTAATTCTAACCTTCAGATTTTTTGACAGCAGACTGGATGATAAAAGCTTCTATTTAACATTCTAAATAAATTAATTTTTGTATTTTGTTTGAATGTTCTTGCATTAAAAATTTATATTTTCTTAACTGATTTTTACCAAGGAATATTTCATTGAATTACTTTTAGGTCGTAGTTCTGAATGGAATTCTCTTCAGACTATTTTCATTGTTAACAGCAAGGAAATACTTGTATCTAACAATATACGTAGATGTATTTATTTTTACTTTAGTACACTTTTGTATTAATCACAGCCCTATTGATGAGGGAAGTTTCAGTATACAATGTAGCACTAATAGTAACCCCACATACAATTATAATAGGATTTACACAATGACACCCTTTATTTACATATGTAATCCCTTGTGTATTGGAAGGATTTTGGACGTATTACATTTTAACTTTTAGGGACAACGTCTATAATTCTGCTATTTGCTATAGTAAAGACTTAATGAGAATTTTTTTTTTTTTCCAGATTTCTCGCAATTGCCACAAGAGAAAAGCTGCATGCATTGGATGGGCTCCAACATTTGCATTAAAATCCTGCCATTTACTTCTTGGCTACAGTTTGGCTGATGTGAGGACAGTGCCATTACAGAATTGTGAAGGAAAAGCATGTTTCGAGCTCCGTGTTTAGCGCTTTGTCTTCAGTACTTATCAAAAAGACTGGCGAACGATAAAGAAAAAGTTTCTATTTGTACAACAACAAAAGCAAAACAAAGGCATACTATGCGAACTGAGTCCAGTCTCTCATATTTAGGTTTTTTTAACTATTTCTAAATTGCAGCTTTTCGTATTTTATTCTCTCGATATGTCTTCAGGATAGCTATGGACTCCACCAATTTTTTAAAATAAACATAATATCATTAATAATTTATAGAGGAACTAAATTCTTACATAAAAGGTGTCATTCAAGCTATTCAGAAGTTGTTTTAGGCATCACGCAGGGCACGAATAGGTTCGGACACAATACAGGGAGTTCCTATGCAGACCGGTCCCATTCCAATCTCTATCTAACAAAATCTTTTGAGCGCCGAATGGTCGTACACCGGCGTACGGACAAGTCCGTGCACCTGTGATCGGGAAAGATGACATCATATGAAATACAGCTCGCAAAACAAAACACAGCAACGGTGAAGATGGAAGGAGGGAGGAGAAGTAGCAGAACACCTTCACTATTCCAAGTTTCGCGTTCGCATAGACGAACAGTGAACATATCAATATCTACTTTTCATTTCTTTTTATGTTTGTTTCATTTGATTTATATTTTTTTGTTGTTTTATGTAGGCCTACAATTTAAACACTAAGATAGATTTGTAATTAACACATTCAAATTAGGAGTTTAGCTGCATGGAGCAAATTTTAACTCAGCAACGAGATGTTGCACTTTACTTGAACACTTTGAATGAACAAGTGTTGGCGAAGGGGAGGGAGGGATGGAGATCATGCCTTACCCCTTCAATCTCCACCCTGCTTATGTGCCGATTCGCGAGTCAAGAAATGCTGACCACTGCCTTGCACACTTCCTTACGCAGACCGTCCTACTTCACCCCTTACCGCTTAGCTTCCTCGGGACAGACGCCCCCTAATACCGTCATTAACCCGACGGAATATTACTACCTGGGACCTGTCTCCATATGAACTCTGTAGTTGAAATTCTCTACCTCGCAACGCTTGTACTTTAGCTTAAGTAACAACTAAAAAAGTTAAATTATATACAGGGTGTAAACGATATAAACTCCAAAATGATAAAGACTGTACATTTCGATCTACTAAACATGATTTTTAGTGAAATTTTGTTTCTTTTTCTTATTTTTTTGTTTTTATTTCCTAAAATATCATATTTTTAGGATTGATAGTAGTCTAATATTTATTTTTCGATTAAATATGAACGTCATTGCCAATGTCCTTCCGTCCAAACACGCTAACACCACCATAACAGAGAGACAACAGAGTGCCCTGCTTTGTAAACAATGATATCTCCACAGTAGCAATGTATGTTGCGGACCGAAATAAATAACAGTCTACTAGCATTTCCAAAAAAATTAGACTCACAGACAAAATTCTTTTCTAGGGAAACCAAAAAAGTTACGGGAATATTTTATTAGCATTTTTTGTTTATTAATTTATATTCTATCATCAGTAATTTTTTGGCAGTTTATATAACTTTTCTCCTAACATAGTCACGTCATCCGCATAAACAAGGAGCTGATGTAACCCGTTCAATTCCAAACTTTCCCTGTTATCCCGGACTTTCCTAATGGCATACTCTAGAGCAAAGTTAAAAAGTAAAAGTGATAGTTCATCTCCTTGCTTTAGCCTGCAGTGAATTAGAAAAGCATTTGAGAAAAACTGGTCTATACGGATTCTGCTGTATGTTTCACTGAGACATATTTTAATTAATCGAACTAGTTTCTTGAGAATACCAAATTCATTAAGACTATTCTATAAAACTTCTCTCTTAGCCGAGTCATATGCATGTTTGAAATCTATGAATAATTGATGTACTGTATGCTTATGCTCCCATTTTTTGTCCAATATCTGTCGAGTACAAAAAATCTGAGCAATAGTCAATCTATTACGCCGAAAACCACACTGATGATCCCCAATAATTTCATCTACATATGGAGTTAAACTTCTGAAAAGAATACTGGACAAAATTTTGTACGACGTCAACAAAAGTGATATTCCTCGAAAGTTACGAGACCTACAGTTAGTCTTATGCCCCTTCCTAAAAATAGGTACAATTATGGACTTCCAATGTTCTGGTACAATGTCCTTTTCCCAAATATTAAGTACAAGCTTATACATTTTTAGCTTGAATAATGAACAAACTTATGTATAATATTAAATATAGGTTTTACTTATATAACTTAACCATTTTAAAATTCAATACTTGAAGATCTTGATAAATACTCGATATCTTGCATTTATAGTAAAGATAGAATAAGCCAACTTTATACAAACGCACTGTCTATGCATAGAATGTCTTCAACAGTTGAAACACTGCTCCATAAATGATATCAATCCAAATCGGTGAAAGATCTGAGAACTATACACATTTATTGAAACCAGTATGTTTAAATCTAAGATGACCATCTAGCGGTCGCTTACCAAATGCCTTTATAAAGGAAGATTGTTACTATGGTGTATTAAAAATTAGAATGATATTGTCATAGACTTCGTCCTAATGATGATGTCTGATTCGTGTTCATTTTTTGAAAAACGAATATTCATTTGAGTCCTAGTAGAAAATGGCCATATTGAAATGACATTGTAGGCCTACGGTTTTACTTTAGTGTCCTCTGACAATAAGTAGTTATAATTTCATTGTCATCAGAACTATAGAAAATGAATAAGCTGCACTAATATACACTATGTAATAAAAAAATCTAAAAAATTAAATTAAAGATATATATTTCTTTTTATTAATTTGTCCTAATTTCTCCTCAAATATTAATTAAATATTAACTAAAAAATTAAACTTGAAGTTTAAAAATTAATTTCTGGCTTACAATGCAGCAGATACTACATAATAGGTTAATTCAACAGTAAAGAGCAATCATTAGGAGGAAATCTATGGCAATCGTATTTCAGGAATTTTTTTCTAATTTTCCATACACCATAACAACCATACCTCCTTAAAAAATATAAAAACGAAATATTTCAAGTAAACAATTTCTGTGTTAATGTATTTAACAAAGGTGGATGTTAATAACAAACATAAATACGTGTTTAGTGTCTAATTTCTTGATAATACTCGTATATTTCTTTCAAGAATTAGGTAACGTCATTATATTATTGAAGTTATAAACAGATAACATTTTATTCGTTCGGCATATTTAAGTTAAGTTTGAATTGAACAAATAATTATTGACTACAGTATTGATTATTATTGTCTGTTTAAAATATTCAAGTTTTGCTTTTTGCGGCAGATTAGATATTACAACTTGACGTGACATAACTTCACTCTGACATAAAGAAATAAAATCAAATACCTTGTTTAACGTAACTGAGATTTCATACAGCTATTTATGAACCTTATCTCACTTACCGTTCTCAAGATGCAGCCTCCGTCCATCTTTCACACCACCCAACATCTCAACATCAGGGTAGGTCATGTCTGAATTATTATCCGTAGCAGACGACGCCGATGACGTGGATGAGGACGACGTCATTGTTGCACCGCCTTGCTGCTGTTGCTGCTGTGCTGCCATCCTTCGGCTATTAGCTGAAACTCGGCCCCTACTACCGAGTGTTCCAGAGCTCCCTGCAGGTCCGTAACTTTGGCCGGCGGACTGCTTCGAGCCCACGCTAGCATCGCTGCGGCTGAGTGACGACTTCTTTGTGGGGTAATGGTGGTGATGGTGGCCGCCATGGTGATGCCGCGACGTAGATGAGGAAGAGGGCATGTGTGTTGGGAAGCGGGGACTCGTGGAGTTGACAGGTGTCGAGTTGCCCGAGAGATTAGTGGATTCCAGCGGGTACGGGGACGCCTGGCGATGACCCCCTGCCCCTCCGCCAGATGAAGACAAGTTCGGACTATGTTGACTGCTACTCAGGGGGTGATGGTACATAGTAGGGGATGCACACGTGGGGGGTGGCGTGGGGAAAGGGGTTGTGGGGTTGTCTGTAGTGGTCGCTTCCTCGGTGTCGGATCCTGTTCGGTACGAATTGATGCCCGAAAGAGAAGAGCGCTCGGCGCCTGCAACAAGAAAACCAATAGCCGAACATTACTGTTTAGCTTACAAATATATCGATAATTTTCTTCTGTTAATTCTTAATAAATGTTAAAAATTTAAAAGGCATGATAAGGGCCGATAAACTGATACAATAACAATAAAAGTTTTATCATGACCGTCAGTGCTTATCTATTTAACAAATTTCTTAGTTTACAATAATTTGTTACATTTATTTGGTTTTAACGTTTTCGGTTTCATTAAGGGTATACGTACGCGAACGACCACAAATATTATCAGAAAATGCAGGCTCTAAATTTCTAAAATTTTTGGAAGGGAATGAGCTCACAATTGGACAAAAATTACAAGACTTATTAGAACTTAAATATATGATAAAAGTATAAAAATGGTTACTAATAATACTTTTTAGAATTCACTTTCTACTTCAAATTAAATTTTCCAAAATTTGAAGACTTTCACACATATGTATTATTTCATAACTCCACAACCATTAGAGATAGAGTACTGAAATTTTGTACACTGATTTAACATGCATTTATGCAAAAGGTAGACTACAATAATGCCCATTTCTTTGAAAAGAGAAAAATTAGATCACAAAACATGATGTAAATTTTAATATGTTTTATACGGGACAAATAAAAAATTAATTGTATTAAAATAAACAACTCTACATGTCTGAGAGTAGTCCACTTTTCAGAAATAAGTGTTTATTACATGCAGGAAAAATATTAAAGATGTCAGACAGACCATAACAATGTTATGGTTACCAAATGATGTAACTGAAGATTTCTTTTTTTTTTTTCATACTTTGATAAAACTGGTTTGAAAAATATTATTAGTAACCTTTTTTTATACTTTTATGAGGTATTTAAGTTGTAATAAGTCTTGTTGTGGTACCTTGTAATTTTTGTCCTATTGTGAGTTCATTTTCTTAAAAAAAGTTTAGAAATTTAGAGCTTGCATTTTTGGTAATATTTGTGGTCGTTCACGTACATATACCATTAAGCCATCTTCAGAAAAGTTTATGCCTATATGCATGAAGTTGGTACATGTATATGTGATACAAATAAATAAACGAATTAACATGTCTCTCTGTAGAAGTAAATGAACATACAACGAGATTAAAACATTACTATGTTAAAACTAGGCTATGTGAGCCATGATCAAAGTTATTAAAAGTTATTACAAACTGAATTAAATTAAAACATGTGCGATACAGCTGTGATTGAGACAGGTTCGTATCTGTATTGAAGTCCAGATCTGACTGAGAATTGGTGAATCAGCTGTGGGGGAAGAAAAGAAATATGTATCAAGTTGTGATACCTATTATACCAAATTATAATGCAGGGTTATTAATAAATGTTGCTTTATGATATATTCTAAAAATAAGACAGTTGCTCAAAATTCGTATGAAATTAAAGGTGTGAAGTTACCTAGAGTAGAATCATTTAAGGATTTGGGTATTTATTTTACACACAACTTATGTTTTAAAATGCACTTAAATCACGTGGTAATTGATGCATATAAAAAATTAGGATTTATAATCAGAAATATAAAAGAATTAAAAAATATAAATACTATTGATACTCTCTATAAAACTCTAGTTAGAAGTAAGCTAGAGTATGCGTTTGTAATATGGTCACCTCAGTTGCAGTCCCATCAGATGCAAATAAGAAAGGATACAGAAAAGATTTTTACGTTATTTATATTTTAAAAAACATCATGTGTCGTCTTATGACAAGCAAAATTTCATATAATCAGTTGCTTTTTGAATTTAATTATAAAACTTTAAAATCTCGACGATTAATAAATACCCAAATTTTACTCTATAAGACTGTTAACGGCATATTGAATAACTGTGATTTTCTTAAATTCCTTCAGTTTAATGTAAAAAGAACAGAATTACGTCATAGGCAACCTTTTGTTCTTCCTATTCCTGGAACTGTTTTCTTCAAGAACTCTCCATTGTTTGTTATGTGTAATACTTACAACTCTCTGTCTTTAAACTGTGATTCTCAATTGGATTTCAGTTTAACAATTGAAAATTTTCATACAATATTAAAAAGAATTGTATTTCCTTAGATATTTAGATTATGAAGAAGTGTATTATAATGTTTTCTCTCTAGTTTTTAAATAATTTTGCATCATTATATTGACATTTGGCACTATATTCACTGTAATATTATATTCTAGCATCTATTATCATTATGTATTTTCTTTCTTTCGTTTGTGTTGTTTGTTTTGTTGTTTTTTTTTTCTTTTATTATGTATTTTGTGTATATATCTATGTAAGCCACCTGTAATTGGAAGCCTGCTTCTGTTGGTGGTGGATTTAAAATGAAATAAATACATCTAAAACGTGGTTGAATGATGTTATAGGGGAACAACTTAGTTCACTCCGTTGGTCTGTGCATGCGTCAATCTTTAATGTTATATGTAAGTGAACGACCACAAAAATTATCAGAAAATGCAGGCTATATGTTTCTAAAATTTTATAAGAAAATGAACTCACAATTGGACAAAAATTACAAGGTACCACAACAAGACTTATTAGTACATAAATATGTGATAAAAGTATATAAAAAGGCTACTAATAATAATTTTCAAACCGGTGTTATCAGAGTATAAAAAAAAAACAAAAAAATTCTGCAGTTACATCATTTGGTAACCACAGCATTGTTATGGTCTGACACCTTTAATATTTTTCTTGCATGTAATAAACACTTATTTCTAAAAAGTAGACTACTCTGAGCCATGTAAAATTGTTTATTTTAGTATAATTAATTTTTTATTTGTCCTAAATAAAATTTACATAATGTTTGTGACCTAATTGTTCTATTTTCAAAGAAATGGGCAGTATTGTAATCTCCCTTTTGCATAAGTGAATGTTAAATCAGTGTACAGAGCTTCAGTATTCTATCTCTCATGGTTGTGGAGTTATGAAATAGTGTGTGAAAATTTTCAAATTTGGAAAATTTAATTTTAATTAAAAAGTGAATTCTAAAAAATATTATTAGTAACTTTTTTATACTTTTATCAAATATTTAAGTTCTAATAAGTCATTTTGTTGTACCTTATAGTTTTTGTCCAAGTGTGAGTTGATTTCCTTATACAATTTTAGAAATTTAGAGCCTGCATTTTCTGATAATATTTGTGGTCGTTCACGTACATATACCCTGAAGGCTGACACAATTATACTATTCACCTCCTTCCTAATTGTCAGCCAATAACGGAAGAAAGCGTTACTTATTTAAACTTTCAATGAAGCAGAATATTTCAAAATTTTATATACTTAATAATAACTCAAAAAGTTGTAGTCAGATTCTAATAAGGAAAAAAGCACTTTTAAGAGTACTGTTTGTAGATTTTTAAGATGTCTGAGTCACCGCAATATAACAAATGTAAGACTTCTCAATTGATGTTTATTTTATACTATTGTACTCTGAGAAAATATGTTTTTGAAATACAAAATCGGTCAGCGATAAACTTCTTTTCTTGAAGAGATAAGTGGATAGTTTCAGTTATGAAATCGTCTAAATAGATTCTACTTTATGTTGGAAAAAAATCATGTTAGAATGAGTCAACACGATATCACTTGTAAAGTATATGTCTGACTGCTCTCGGTCCGTCAAATAGCGCGTACATAAACATTATTTACCTTCAAAACTCAATCATGCTTTAAAAATAAGCATTTATTGTTTGATTGGTTTGATTTACTTAAAAGGGCAGACTAAAATGTTTAGTCAGTTGTCTCCAGTCTTTTCAATTAGAATTTTGTAACGCAAATTGGGTCCCCACAAATGATGTCTATTTTCACAGTGTTCATTTTCACAATAATATGATAAACACAGCGAATTCAGCAGCACGTAATTCACGAAAGCTAAAGCCAATAAATGTACTGCATATAAATGATTATCTAGATTAAGAAATTCAGTGTTATGGAATTACAAATATTTCTTTATTTTCAGTTTTATGTATTCTGCCACAATTCAGTTCTTCACTTTACCTGTAACATTCCTGCTTATTGCTTTTTTTCTTAAACTCTCACTCAAAGAACACAGAAAAATAAAGAAAGTAAGTTGTGGACTTAAATATTTAGATCTTCTTCTGCATGGGATACCGAAGATTTTACTATTTCAAAAAGTAAGAAGTCTGACGTAATATACAATGTAGGCTATACATTTTATCTTTCCACGCTGGCATATGTGCATCTGCGCTGTACATCGCCGCGTTCGCTGTACTTCTGCGAGCGCGGAAAGATAAAATGTATGCACTATATAAATTGTACGATGTCAGCGCATACAACTGATTAATGTTACAAGAATTTACACACGTATTCATTTTATCATATTGTAATCTTTTATGTTATATTTTCATAATTAAGAGCATTGGAATTTATAATTGAAACGTACCAGTCGTTTATAATTAGGGTGTTAATTACATTATTAGTCAAGAAACGAACACTGCTGCGAAAGCAAACTTTATTGTAGACAACCACTCGTAGGTACACAACCGATTAGGTATAAAAAGGTTTAAGGAATTTGTTGTAATAAACCAACTTCGACTCGTCCTACTTGGATTTTCAATCATTAATGGCAAGAATAGAACAGAATTTTGAATGTGAATTTGGTACCGTCCATAGCTGATTGAAAAAGACAGAATAAGGACAAGAATTAAAATACTGAAAGTCTTGCTATTATGGTGGAAATATACTATTTTAAGTATTAGGAAATGCAATCTATTTCATAAATAAAATATTTTCCCTGATATTTTTACTGTCAAAGCTATAATATCTCATAATATGCAACAAGTTTTACTTGAATCTTCAAAATCTATGACAATTGACTTCTTGATTTACTTCATTTTACACAAGATATATTACTAGGTATATTACTTCCCGTAAAAATCATCGCCCTGGTAAGAATTTGAAGCAACGAACGTTGGACAAAACAAATATTTCATAGATCTTACATTGAACACATTGTTAGTAATCAAATCTGCTGTCAAACATTCTGAAAGTTAGAATGTATAAAAAAGTTATATTACCGGTTATTCTGTATGGCTGTGAAACTTGGACTCTCACTTTGAGAGAGGAACAGAGGCTAAGGGTGTTTGAGAATAAAGTTCTTAGGAAAATATTTGGGACTCAGCGGGATGAAGTTACAGGAGAATGGCGAAAGTTACACAACGCAGAACTGCACGCATTGTATTCTTCACCTGACATAAATAGGAACATTAAATCCAGATGTTTGAGATGGGCTGGGCATGTAGCAGGTACCGGCGAATCCATAAATGCATAAAGAGTGTTATTTTGGAGGCCAGAGAGAAAAATACCTTTGGGTAGACCGAGACGAAGATGGGAGAATAATCTAAAAATGGATTTGAGGGAGGTGGGATATGATGATAGAGACTGGATTAATCTTGCTCAGGACAGGGACTGATGGAGGGCTTATATGAGGGCGGCAATGAACCTACGGGTTTTTTAAAAGCCGTAAGTAATAAAAAATATTAAATTTTGTACAAAGTCGGTTCACGGATGGCTAATTGTTACATTTGTGAGAACAAAGATACGTGCTGTCATCAGAAGGTAGTTTTATGCAGTTCTTTATTGCACATGCGTCTAAAATAGTATTAAAATACAATCCAATAAAAATAACGTGGAACTTAGCTTACAGCGTGTGCATTTCAGGTCTGCTTGATGGGGGTTAAGCTTATAAATTGAATTACTACACCTACTTGTATTGCATTTTATATTTTTGCATAGTTCAACTGATTGCTGCGTATTGTATATTCTTTTGTATAGTTCAACTACTTGCTATGTATTGTATATTCTTCTGTATAGTTCAACTACTTTCTATGAATTGTATATTCTTTTTTATAGTTCAACTGCTTGCTACGTATTATATATTCTTTTGCATAGTTCAACTGCTTGCTATGTATTGTATATTCGTTTGTATAGTTCAGATACTTGCTATGTATTGTACATTCTTTCGCATAGTTCAATTACTTGCTATGTATTGTATATTTTTGTATAGTTCAACTACTTGCTAGTATTGCATATTTTTTGGTTTAGTTCAACTGTTTGCTATGTATTGTATATTCTTTAGTATAGTTCAACTGCTTGCTATGTATTGTATATTTCTGTAGTGCCACCAACGTGGTTCAGTAGGCAAATTCGCTTGCCTGTTCATCCGAAGCTGCGCTCGGGCTTCGGTTAGATTTGTGCTTTATTTGATTACCTGATTGGGTTTTTACCAAGGTTTTCCCCAACCGTAAGGCAAATGTCAGGTAATCTATGGTGAATCCTCGGTCTCACCTCATCTGGCCAAGATTTTGTATAACACTTGTCTTGTTCCATATCTTAAAGCTTCATATGTACATACTCTTTTTGCTGGTTGAGTGGAAGAGAAGGCCTTACGGCCTTGACTCTGCCAGCTAAAATAAATCATTATTATTATTATTATTATTATTATTATTATTATTATTATTATTATTATCTTAAAGCTTCAGTGCTATTGTAAGGTCCATGGAATACAATATTTGAAATGAAATAAAGTATTATTTACTGTTCATTTGAAGTTTTTCTCAGTTTATTTCTTTCGAGAGAAGTCAAAACTTGCAAAACACAAGTCAGGAATACATACTATATTAAAGCCTCTCAGGTCCATTCCCTTTACATTCGTGTCTCTTGTAGAGTAAATATGAGTGCAATATGAACTATTACATTTTCCAACTGTCGCTTCACATTGAAATATTAATAATTCCTGAAATAGCGTAACTAACCAGACAAGATTCAAACTTTTTTTTTCGTAAACTTTCATAAAAGGGGAATAAACTTTTTTCCCTAGCTCCGACACAGAGGCTAAACGTCAGTTCTAGTCACCATCACGCGGGAGTGTAAGTAACGATACATACTGCGTAATTAGGGATGAAGGGCAGACAGGGTCTTGGAAGGGCGAAGGGGTCGGGAGATAAGCAACCCGTTGAAAATTTCTGAAGCAATTTCATACAATAGAACTCGACATCGCAAGAGGGGGGGGGGCACTAGGAGATAAGGGCAGTGGGGAGGGGTGTTGGGCGTTCCCCCACCACCATGCCTTCTTGCCCCGTTGCGTTGCTTCTAGTCTAGTCTCCAGGGGTAATGGCAAGTCAAGATTGAATATGAAAATTTAATAACGCAATACCACCACCGAGGCACGGCAGAGCAGAGCAGTGAAGGGGAGTGGGGGTAAGTCGCTTCCAATCAACCTCTCTTCTTATTTCCAAAAGAAGAGAGAGAGAGAAAGCCTCAGGAAAGAAAGACGAAAAAGTCACGGGGGAGTGGGATAACAGCGGAGGGTGGAGAAACAAACCACCCCTTTCTACAACTAATAGTTTCAGAGTAGAACTACGTAGTAACTTTCTTGTCTGGCATTTGCTGATGTGGTATTATGAAATTTTAATACTTAAGAGACGGAGCATTTTAGTTCCCGAAAAATTTCAATTGCAAAGTCCAAGCTGCTACATGAACAACAAGTGGTTTTAGTACAACTTCTTGATATCAAACACTTTAAAAATTTTGTATGCACATTTTCTGTACCGTTCAAAGATTTTATAATGTCCAATAGTCAACAGCTTCTCACCAAGTGTTCTGGGATTGATTATCTGAAGTTTGAATACAAAGCTGCTATGCAAAGAGTTTTTCCTTTTACTTATACAACATTTCAAGAGGTGAGTTTCAAAACTTGATAAGTGCAAAAATAACAGTGTCTATTTCCAGTAAATGATTTCTTAACATCGCCATAGATACACTTGATTGTACTTGTCACTATCTCTGTCACTAGAGAGTTCTTGAAATTTATATTTTCCCCGCCATTCATAAAATATTTTGATATGATACCTCTTGCACAAAAGGGGAGATCTATAACTTAAACTAGATTAATATATTTCAGTATTATTTGTATTTATCCTGGGAATAATGAACAGTTTGACTCGTAGACATTTTGTTTTTCAGCATTAACTTCCCGTGATTGTATGTAAAGATTCAAAGAGAACGTCAGGATGTAGACCTTCGACTCCACCCTCCTACCAATAATGCATAACACATATCAATACGGCGGTTGCTGTCGTCTGCGATACAACGAATTTTTTTTGTTGATTTTCGAGTTTCGTTATTTTTTTTCTGGTTATTATATGCTTATTTAAGTTGTGTTAACTCTCGCTAAGGGGTTTTATATTTTTTTATTATTGTTATTATTTTGTTTTTTTATTATTATTATTATTATTATTATTATTATTATCATTAATTCATTAATTAATTTGTATTACTATCTTTTTATTATCTCCGTCACGGTTATTATTATTATTATTATTATTATTATTATTATTATTAATATTGTTACTGTTATTTCTATCAACAACATTATTATTGATATCTATAAAATTTATGTAGACTCTACTGGACTGTACCCGAGCACGAGCATATGCTCATTTCGGGTATCTATTCATATATAACATTTCAAATGTAAATTGCGAATAAATTTGAATTTTGATTTAAAAATTGAGATATCTATTTCAGTCAATTCAGACGGTACACCTGCATCATAACACATGAAGTGTTTGTGTCAAAACTGGTTATTTTAGAAGGTTTTTCTAAGATTGAAAATATGGATTTTGCTCCAAAACTTTATAAGACGTTCAGTTATTTTGTTTCATAACTCCAAAAATGAAGAATTACCATTTTCAGTCAATACTTCATATATTCTCATTTATTTTTTTTTTATTATTTGACTTGGTTATTTAACGACGCTGTAACAACTACGAGACTATTTAGCGTCGATGGGATTGGTGATAGCGAGATGATATTTGGCGAGATGAGGCCGAGGATTCGTCATAGATTACCTGACATTTGCCGTATGGTTGGAGAAAACCTCGGAAAAAACCTAAGCGGGAATCGAACCCGCGCCCGAACGCAACTCCGGATCGGCAGGTAAGCGCCTTAGCCGACTGAGCTACGTCGGTGGCTATATTTTCATTTATCTAGATGACATAAATACTCAGTTTGTTCTAAAACTTTATACATTCTTACTACATACTGCTGCCAACACAGAAACTGTACTCTTAGAAAAAAAAAAGCTTTGTTGCACAGATGCTTTGTCCCAGAAAGGAGGCAGTGCGCATGATCAGACGACTAGCGATCTGGTTCACAAGAGAAAACTAGTTGAGGTAACGAAATTAGTTTTGTTTCGTTGTATGTCTGATCATGCGCACTGTCTCTTTTCTGGGACTTATAAAGTATCTGTGAGACCTAACTTTTTCTAAGACAGTGCAATATCAGAGTATGATTTTAAGGAAACAAACTTATTTGGTATTTTTCCTCATATTTTAAGGCAAATGTGTATTTTCTTGAGGTCTGAATTGACAAAACTCAAAGTGATTGAATGATTACTTAAAAGAAACACTTATGTGATGAGTGGCTTGAAAATGTAGCTCTCAAATTCTACAAGGGCATTATTGATAGTGAAATTGACTTAATTTAAGAAAGCTTTGTGGAAAGTGATCTTGATGATTATGAAAATCAAGCTGATCTTGACTTGAGGGTGTAATAAGAGAAGACTCAACTACACATATTTTCAATAACACTTAATTGAAAATGTTAAAGAAGATTAGCCTTTCATTACTACTTACTTATGGCTTTTAAGAAACCCGGAGTTTCATTGCCGCCCTCACATAAGCCCTCCATCGGTTTCTATCCTGAGCAAGATTAATCCAGTCTCTATCATCATACCCCACATCCCTCAAATCCATTTTAATATTATCCTCTCACCTACGTCTCGGTCTACCCAAAGGTATTTTTCCCTTCGGCCTCCCAACTAACACTCTATATGCATTTCTGGATTCGCCTATACGTGCTACATGCCCTTCCCATCTCAAACGTCTGGATTTAATGTTCCTAATTATGTCAGGTGAAGAATACAATGCGTGCAGTTCTGTGTTGTGTAATTTTCTCTATTGCCCTGTGACTTCCAAATATTTTCCCAAGTACCTTCTTCTCAAACACCTTTAACCTCTGTTCCTCTCTCAAAGTGAGAGTCCAAGTTTCATAACCAACAACTGGTAATATAACTGTTCTATAAATTCTAATTTTCAGGTTTTTTTTAGAGCAGACTGGATGACACTTCATTACTACTGTTTGTAATAAATTTAAAAAATATATTATTTCAGGTTTGGATTAAATAATGAAACTATAATTTCGTTTCAGTCATTGCTTTGGACTCACTAAAGTCTGTTATTTCTTTTGTTGCAACAAAACTTTAAATTTACATAAAAATTCGTATCAAAACTTGATACATTCAATATTTTGCATCAAAACTTGATGCATACATACTTGCTCTTAGTAACTAATTATTTCATTTTTTGTGGCAAACAATTCAAACTTTGCAGTTTGGCAAAACAAAATATTAAGTTCTTCTTGCTCCCGAAAAATGAAGTTAGGTGTACTTATGGAATTTTGGAACACATTACCTCATTTGTAAACAGTATATTGTTCTGAGATTCAATAATTTACAATAAATGATAAGTTAAATTTTACAAGTGTGTGTAGAAAACCAAAAGAATATTATTATTTGATATGTTTCATTTGTGAAGAAAATTACTTGCAACAAGGTCCGAAGTTTAAATTTAGATTATTTCAAAATTAATTTTTATGATTTATCTCCATTTACCGAAACACCATCGAATTATTCCATCACTCGCTATCCCATACCTTACGCACTCCGAGAGTTATGATCAGACAGTGTATGGGGGATGACTTAAGGAAAAGTGAAGTTGTTTCGTATCGGAGTATATGGCACGTGCCGCGTCGTCCGTATTTTGTGTTCCTGGCAAGTATAGCAGAGTACATAACGAAGGAACCCCGGTCCACATTGCAACGCAATGTGTGCAGTTGTGTTATCCTGCTCAAGTATTTAGTACGAGTTGAATAGTGTAGTGCTGATCCATTCATAATGTCGAAGTCAAAACGTTAAATTCGCTTAGAGATACGGAATGCAATTAAGGAGTATGAGAGTGACATTTTATGTATTAACGAAGATAATATCGTGTGTAATGTATGTAAAATTGAAATAAAAACCAGAACAACTCAGGCTATAGAGAAACTTTGCAACAGTACATCGCACAGGAAATGCGTTGAAATGAAATCTGAGGAATCATCATCATCATCATCATCATCATCAGCAGCAGCAGCAGCATTTAGTTGTGCGGTTCTAAACGACACGTGCAACATGATGCTCAGTGCAAATATTCCTCTAAAGAATTTGAGTTTTTCTTCAGAAATTCTCTCGATACAAAAACTGTTTAAGCGAGAGGCGAAGACGATTCAGCTTCGACAACTTACGAGAATATATCGTCGTTTACTGCAACGCAAGTAATTGCATCAATTATGAAGAGGATGGAACTTGCAAGGTATGTACTACAGTACGTTATTTTTCTTTTCCTTCTGACTGTACGGAGATACAGTAGAACGTTGACGTCGTCTGTTTACGTTTAAAACCTGTTGAGCCAATGGTCTGAATGAAAAAAACGTAACATATAGTAAATGTGCACCTACATTCAACGTTAAGTCATCCCGCATCCACTGTCTAGTTATGATGTTGGTTTTGTGTAAGTACACCTATCACAAATGGAACAAAATTATGAGAAATCTTGAAGATTAATAGGACTATATTTGTAACGGACGTCGTCGCATTGTTGTTGAAGAAGAAGAAGAAGAAGAAGATGATGATGATGATGAAGAAGAAGACAACGATAATGTTAAAGAACGAAACCATTTTCATAGTAAGAAAAACTATTTGTTCGTGGGGCAATAAATCTTATGGAAGCGATGCACGTTAATGGAAAGTACCTTAGCAAACTTCGAGTTTTTCTCCAAACAATTGGCTATACCAAAAGTCACTGCTGATTTTAAAGCTGGTAATACTGTAAGATCCTTCACATCAGATTCAGTATTAAGAGATGTAAAGGGCTTGTCTGTTACGACAAAAAAAAATAGACTTCCGTTATTGAAATTCTTATACAACAGGGCATTCAGAACACAATTTCCTATTTCCTTCCTCAATCCCTAAAGGCTGAGACAACTTCTACCCCTTTTCCGACCCCCGCCATTAGATTGTATACATTTATAGAGGAAGTCGAAAGGAGAAACCATTGCTAATCCTTTTCTTTTTGCTATTGCTTTCTACCTTCTCTTTGCAGTAATGTTGATACAGCAAACTGAGGACAGGAAAATAGAACGTTAGTGTGTCATGGAAATGGAGTACGGAAAAATAAAAGTAGGGGAGGCGGTCATTAAAAAGGGCAACTAATGTGTACAGAGGCACATTGTTTATGTAAGAGGAATTTAAAAAGACAAAAGCTGGTGAAATGAAACAAAAACAATATTATTTTGCGTGAGTACAGCTACTCTTTGTTTTTGGCTGTTAGCAGAAATGAGTTGTGAAGGAACTTACATAAATGAAGCATGTAGGTAGCTATACAGAATGTAAGGGGTATAAGTGCCGTCGTTTTCACAGTCGTCGGGGACGGTCTACAGCAGGCATGTTAATTGAAGCCCACAGGAGCAAGCGCGCGCTTTAGAGCCCAGGAGAGCCTGAGCGCTTTACAGCGGAAAGGAAAGAGACAGACGAAAGAGGTGGTATAGCGCTTGGTCGAGCTATATTCAGGGATGGCCAGCACTGATTCAATAGAAAAAGGGAAGAGAACTTATTAAAACTGTATCCATGTTAATTTTTAGATTTGCCTGAGAAGTATAAGTGCATTATAAGAATGTAAGTTTTAATTTTAATGCTCATTTTTCACAAGTTTGATTTTTTTATTCAAAAGAAATATTTTCTCAACTTTTCGTATTGAAAAGTAAAAGTTTCAAGTATAGGCCTATTTATTTAGTAGCCTTACAGAATATTTTCGTAAATCTAATATACCGTATATACATATTACTGAAGATAGTAAATTGAAAATTTTGAAAATATTCGCATGTAAATTGTTTGTAAGGAAATGAATTAACAAAGCAACTACTGTTACATCATAAGCAAAAGATACGTTCCCATGTGTTGTAAAAATGTCACCGCTATAGCTTCAGCAGATTTCGAGAAAATAATTTAATATTCTGATGATAGGAAGTTGCTCACAAATATCACCTTAAAAGCATAATGCGATAAGAGTTTTGTTACGTAATATTAGCTACACTTAAAACAGATACAGTACCTAGGTAACTTTGCTTTGTACTGTAATATTGTTTTGATTAGTTTATTGATTACTTTTGTAAGGCTAAAGATACCATCAATATCAATTCCAACTTATCATGTCATACTCAATCTCTTTCTTTGGAATACCACTTTCTTTATGAATGATGTGTTTCATCCACTTAATACAGTATAATATTATACTACTATGTAATTTAAGTGAATATTCCTTCTTATCTGTCTATTATGTTATTAAGATTTAAAACACAAGTGCAATATTAAGAAATCAGTGTTAGTAGGCCTACGTTTGTTTTACAGACTATGTAGATAATATTAAACAGAAAGAAGCCATATAAAAATAACGACATAAAATTTCACGTTCCGTTTGAAGTTTGTGCACCATTGTTTTCTTAATCCAACAAGTTGCTTAAGTTGCTTATTCATATACACAATCCTTCCTCTTTCCATACTTAGCGCTTGCTGCCCGCGCACGACTTCAAGGTCAGAAAAATGCGCTTGCTTTGACATCAATGGTCTACAGGATCAAAAAATGTCCATACAACATAGGGTCAAAACTTCATAGTTTTCCCAGAAAAAAAATATTTCTTCTCTTATTTTATTCACGTTATACTGCTTATATCGTTAATAAAATTACAAAAACAATTACATGAGTAGGTGTATCTAGCAAATAGTTAATATTAGTTTAAATACATATTTGTGTGTCCTATTACGTTTTCGTGAAATTAAATACAATTTCATGCTTAAATCTGTTAATATTCTGGCGTGAGAAACGTGGCAACGTGTTGAGCAGGCAGTACTCTGCACAGATGTAAGTAAGAGTCAGCTGAGTTCAAGTTCCCTGCCCATAGGTCTACTGCCGAGCGGATGACAGTTCGGTACCAGGTATTCGATAAACAACTTACAATGTCAATCACAGTTTAGGAATATCATATGTTATTAATTTATGGAGAAAGTCGTCGTAATTCAGGTGAGACAAGAAGACGTACCGTCAGTGTTTTCCGCAATGAAGTTTAGACCTACCTAATCGGCGAACTTTTGTAGCAGTTTCTCAACGATTATTAGAAACTAGGAGTTTCTTATCTCGTTTCTAAAATCACACAAAAAGAAATTTCTTTAAAAATAGTACTGTTTTATGGAAGCAGGAGAGATTAAAATGTTGCATTTAAAAAAGTTCCTGTGATTTTTTGCACAAAACCATTACTTTCTTTTGTAGACGTGCAATAAAAAATGGACCAATAATATTAAATAAAATGAGATTGAAAGTCTGTATTTGCTGTTCGTTTTATGTAAACAACGGTCCGCCCCTGCATCAGAACAGAGCATCTGTTTTGTACCGGTACGTCTGTATCCACTTGAGCTGTACTGTGTAAACACCCTCCTCCCCATGCAGCAACGTTGCCAAACGCCTAATATTATAAACTTTAATAATTAGTTAAATATTGCAATTAGAAAAAATTGTGAGGACATTTTTTCTCCCTTATGACAGAACAAATCTTATCGATGACAGTCACTGTCTGTTGTTCATGAAGTATATACACTGTCTTCCCGACCAACCCACGATTAAAGTCGTTGACCTTACATTCTTTCGTCTTGGCCTTTCTTTCTTCGGCGTGAGATAATATCTACAGAAATTATGAACTTCACTGTTGTTCGTGACACTTCCATTGCTTCAACAGTGTCTCATATGAGCAAAATACTGCTTCTAGTTTGTACTGTATTGTATTTATTTACATTCCACGGTATTCGTCCATCGCAGCTAGAATATGGAACATCTAAAAATATCTTAATAGTACTGCTACAAAGTCTTAGTTATAGTTACAGTCTAGTTGAAATCTATACTAGTACAACACAAGGAGTTAGAATCGACACAAATATTTATGCAGCGTTGCTGATTGTCATAAATTCACCTAAAGAGTAGAAGACGTGAGAAATTAGGTGGATACTTTTTTAATTTGGCCCTACATAATCTTATGTTTTGAGTTTGATTGTTTTATACCCATAGGGAGGCTATTAAAAATGTTTGCTGCCATATATAACACACATTTTTTGATAGCACGGTAGTCTTGCCGATGGAGTATGAAGGTCATCTTTTACGAACACTTATGCTATGCACTGTTGCATTAGTTACAAAGTTTTCACCATTACATACGAGGGAGTTTATTAAGGAAAAAATATACTGACAAGCCATGGGTATTATTTGTAGCTTTTTTTAAATGGTCCTACAAGCCACCGACGTGGCTTGCCTGCCGGTCTGAAGTTGCGTTCGGGCGCGGGTTCAATCCCCTTGGGCGGATTACCTGGTTGGGTTTTTTCCGAGGTTTTCCCCAACCGTAATGTGAATGCAAGGTAATCTATGCCGAATCCTCGGCCTCATCTCGCCAAATATCATCTCGCTATCACCAATCTCATCGACGCTAAATAACCTAGTAGTTGATACAGCGTCGTTAAATAACCAACTAAAATAAATATTTAAAAAAATGGTTCTACACGATTCCCTATATTAGGCATCTACTATTATTATAATTACTGTTTTTATAGTAGGAATGTACTGTCACTATCTGTAGAATTTCCCCACAATATTATTCCAAAACTCATTACCGAGTGGAAATATGCAAAGTATATCGTTTTTAAGGTATTGATATTTACTATCACTTGCATAGATCTAATAGCAGAACATGCTGAATTTAGTTTAGGGGTAATTTATTTAATACGATTTTTCCAATTTAACACACAGATTTGTAAGCCTAGAAATTTGGTTGTTGTTTATATTAGAGACCTATTATTAATTATTGAGCTTGAAATTTGCGAAGTTGAGTTCAGAAAGGATTTAAATTGGATTATAATAGTTTTGTTACAATTTGTAACATATTTGTAGACATTTTGAATTACATGCATCGCTTAAATTTGAACAGGTTTTCCACGAACTATCGGTGAAACTTTTGAGCCACCGAGTGGTTTACTGGTTCCTATATGTAGTAATCTTTGTTGTTATCGCTATCAGTACTTATATCACTATTAGCAGGAACCCTTTCTGTTAATTCACAGAAAAGTCTTCCCATGGACGCCACGTAACACTAAACTTTCACTACGTTTACCTTCTTGGTACGTACATCCAATCTGCTCCAACATAACTTAAATCTTGCACCGCTGCTGTCTACTGTGTTTACTAGAGACTCGTGGCATCGTACCTGCCTCCCCCTCCTTAACACTCCCCTCCACTTTTTTTTTTTTTTTTTTTTTTTTGTTTTCTGTTTGTTTACCTTTTTTTTTACTAATACAATCACAACACCCATGCCCGAGGCGGGACTCGAACCCACAACCCTTCGGACCAAGCGATAGGGACATGCCGTGCCCCTACCGCTTGAGCCATCCGGGCCGGCTCCACTGAACCAGTCGGTCGAAGTAACTCCGTTCGTGCTGTGAGTTTTTCTTTTTTACAAAGTTTATTAACATCTTGTTTTCATGCAGGCTGAAAAATTGATGAAAGGATCTATATTTGTCGTCTTCCGCACGTGTCGGTCATATCTTATTTAATAATTCTGAATTCTTTTCCATTCTTTGCTTGTCTTTCAGATTTTCCCTATCTGGTTTATAATACTTCCTTTTAATATTTCACTCAAATAAGTCTTAAGAAGAGGACTTCTGATGTAAATGTTCTTGTAGCAAATTGTAATTCACTCGTTTAAGGAAAGAACAATTAAAAGTTACAGCTAAAAATGCAATTACCTCAAAGGGAAAAGACAAATTCCGTTTATTATAATTTGATTGTGAAAACAGTACTTATTATGAGCAAACAGACCAGAAAGTTAATTTAATTAATGAGCAGTATTTATAATTGAGAGTAAAAGTAATTACAACCTGAAGTTAAAACAACGCCATCTACGTACTGAGAACAACACAACGGCAGGCACGCACCGCCTCAACAGATTTGCATTTTTTTACACTTTAAGAAGGCTGTTTATACCGACTATACTCTTTCGCTAGATCCTTGTGGCTGTTTCCCGAAGTTGAAAACTTTTCTTAGAGATAGTAAAAGGGGAGAGGAAAGGCCCTTCATCCACGGCATGATGTTCCGAGTTTTCCCAATTAATTATGACGTCAAAAAGAATCTTCACCCCAATATAGGGATGTAAAAGTTAGGAGCAAGTGAAGGAAAAAAAAGGATGGGCGAGAGGGAAAAGAAGAGTGATAGGGCGAAAAGATCTAAGGGAGAAGGAGACGGGAATAACAATTAATGTTCGGCTGCAGAGCTCCTAGTCGTCGTGCTGGCCTACGGAATTTCCCCTCAAACTCTTTATTTCTTTAACAAAGAATGTTATGAACATAGCTTCTGAGTTTTATATCGTGCATAAGAAGTGTGTGTGTGTGTGTGTGTGTGAGTGTGGGTCTGTATATGTGTAGTAAACACTGTAACAATACAGCATTTCTTACGTAAAATTCGTATTTAATCAAAGTGGGTCCACACCTGTGGAGTAACGGTCAGCGCGTCTGGCCGCGAAACCAGGTGGCCCGGGTTCGAATCCTGGTTGAGGTTTTTTCCGGGGTTTTCCCTCAACCCAATACGAGCAAATGCTGGGTAACTTTCGGTGCTGGACCCCGGACTCATTTCACCAGCATTATCACCTTCATTTCATTCAGACGCTAAATAACCTAGATGTTGATACAGCGTCGTAAAATAACCCAATCAAATAAATAAATCAAAGTAATTTTTAAGCGTCCCAGTATGGTAGAGAAATGGCTATCATTTCCGCCTTATATTCGGTAGGTCCGAGGTTCGATCCCATGGAACAGCAATTCTGACTTGTTTTTCGTGGTTTCCCAAGTCTAGGGTGATCCGATTCACATCGACAGAAAAGAGGACACAAAGCTTCAAAAAGGAGGGCATTTTTCGGGAAAAAAAAAGGACAAAAATATGTACTTAGATTTAGGCTTAGGCCTCAAATTACATCAATATCTATTTTCTTACAAAATATTCACAGTACAGATTTAGGTTTATATCATACTTAAAAGCATGTTAATATTACAAAATAATTATAATAAAACTTAATAATATTGATTTTACAGATAGCTACATATAAAAGTTAAGGGACCTATAATTATCAAAGAGGACAGAAAATATCATTTTAGATTTAGGCTTAGACCTATACTATATTTAAAATTATGTCAATATCTATTTTATTATATCATAGGCCTACTTATGATAAATCTTAATAATATAAAATGATATTGCAGTTAACTACATATGAAAGACAAGAGAACTATAATTATTATCAAAATACATAAAAAAGACCGCACAAAATGTGAATTTAAAATTACTTTGTAAGAAAAGAGTTATGATCGTTGGCAAAGAGTTTATTCCGTTGATGCTGCTGCCACCTATAGGCAAATTACTTGAAAAGGGCGTCAAATCAAATAATTTCAAAATATCAGGCATATCTACAAATTACGAAAATGAGGTCATCGCTTGATTTTTTTAGAACTCGCCAGGTCTCCGCACAAAAGCTTAAAAGGAGAACATGTCCCATAGTTTGTAGGCTATTTATATGAGTATTTATCTATATTTTTATGTTCTATTTTCCATTTTTTATGTGTAAGCAACTATTTGTGCTGTCTATTGTAATTGTGTATTTGTCCTGTTATAGAGAAATAATCAAATAAACATCCATAAAATAAAGAAGGCAAAAAGCGAATTCTAGACAAGGCAGCAGGACAAGTGGACAGCTTCAAATACTTGGATGTACTAGAAGTAGTAACATGAGCTACTGTCAGGGAGTCAAAAGGAGGATAGCAATGGCCAAAGAAGCTATTAATAGGAAAAGTATCATTTTCTGCGGACCTATGTAGAAGGAACTAGGAAGAGACTAGTTAAGTGCTTTGTGTGAAGTGTGGCATTGTATGGAGCATAAACATGGACATTACGACGAAGTGAAGAGAAGCGAAAAGAAGAATTTGAAATGTGGATATGGAGAAAGTTGGAGCGTGTGAAATGGACAGACAGAATAAGAAACGAATCTGTGTTGGAAATAGTGGGTGAAGATAAAATAAATGCTGAAACTGATCAGGAAGAGAAAATGGAATTGGTTGGGTCACTGGCTAAGAAGAAACTGTCTGCTGAAGGATGCACTGGAAGGAATGGTGAACGAGAGAAGAAGATATCAGATGATGGACGACATTAAGATATATGGATCATATGCGGAGACTAAGCGGAAGGCAGAAACTAGGAAAGATTGGAGAGTGCTGGGTTTGCAGTGAAAGACCTGCCCTTGGGCAGAAAACTATGAATGAATAAATTAATGAAATGAATGTAATAATATCAGAAGAACACCTGATATATGTAGATGTAGGCTACTTACTTTATCCATTAGGTATTTATAATTTGTTTTTCTTTTGTGTTTACTTGAAATTTTTATTAAATAGTTCTATACTTACAAATTTTTCCGTTTTAAAAATTTGATCGTATGGTATGTTAGGTAATACGATTGATTTATCTTTGTTTTATTCTGAAGTATTAATAAAGAATTAATAAAAAAAATAATAAAAATTGTATTGGATTTATAGTTTGGGTTTAAACATATTAAACACTATGTTATCTGTATTCACTCTCAATTTTAATTTTATTTTTGTCTGTATTGGAATCCCCTCCTGAGCACGAGTCTTACTATTCAGAAGTGGGCTAGTTTATCTTTCATTGTATTTATTAATTTGTATTCATTTCAAACTTACTAGCAATAATAAATAAATAAATAAATAAATAAATAAAGTTGCGGTGGGGTTACATTAGCAGACCAATTATTAAGATAACAAGTAGTACCAAAACAAGCCGCTTGACTGCGCGGTGGTAGCGGCTTCCCGCATACTCGCAGAGCACATGAAAGAAAACAGGGCCTAAAGGCCTGCCCGTGAAACAACACCGTCCTCCTTTACACCCGAGCGAAGTTTTTTTTTTTTCATGCCTACCTCCTACCAGTTTCGAACCCTCCCATTACCGCTTGACTTATTTATGCCTTTAACTAAGTGAGACTTTAAAAACACGCATGCACAAAGCTGAGCAACGTTCGCTGTACCTTTGAACAAGGGAGAGCCCCTAGTTTTTTAGCTTCGTGTAGCTCCTGTGCAAACAAATTTTCCAAGGTAGAGTGTCCTCCAGGTACGTTAAATTACATAGGCCTACACATACCTAGGGCAATGACAATAGTTGCCATAATACTTAACCTTTCAGAGACGCTAATGAATGGCTAGAGATAGTACAGGGACATCATTTTATTTTTACTAACATTTCTAATATTAACCTGGCTATACCTTTGGATCAACGATTAAGAACCGGAAACACCGTTTGCTACCACCTTCCACGACTGGAGTTCGATGATACTGGCGTAATATACAAACATATCACTTTACTAGGTATAGGAGGGAAGAAAAGTAGTTCATCCATTTACGTAAACTAGGAAATATCGCGATTTTGAGTTTGATAATTTTCATTAGGTTTTTGTTTGATGAAAATACAGTACACTATGAACAATGAGTGTTTTTATTCACGAACTGAGCTGTCCATGCGGACGTATTCATTATACAGTGTATATTATACTGTCTACAGCACATTAGCGTACAATATAGAGAATGAAGTTAAATTGAAAAATAATCATAATATGGATATTTAGACACATTTTTGAAAATGGTGTCCGTTCATTTCGATACAGGCTTCAGTTCTAATGTGCATATTATCGCACTATAGACTATTGTACCTAATTCCAATTACAAGGTTCGTACTTCGTATCAGTAACTCAAGTTGAAATAATTCTGTACCTACTCTATAAAAGAGACTTTAAGTACTGTAAATTCAATCTTCAGTTCTGCCCGAACCGAAAAGATAAAATTACTCAGACATGCTATCTACTGTCCGTCCAAGTGGTTACGTCGCAGTGTCGTAGAAAGGGAGGAAATTACGTGACAGTTAATTACTTAACGAGGCCCTTTTATTTAAGTTACTTTAAATAATTGTATGGGTATAATATTACGTAGACGTCCAAATCCTAACAGAAATTAACGTTCTCAGAAAAGAGCTAAGACAGCCCAGCCACTAGCATTTACAGAGAGGCGAATAGAAGCAGGTGGGGGGAAACCGGGATGCGACGTAGGCAAATGGAAAATGATGCAATATTGAAAGCTCTTTCGTCACTGGAAAACGCGAACATATTTTTGGAACGTACTGTTTACTATGACCGTAATGCTACTATGACTGTATATGAGGTTTTGGATCTGTGTGGAGGACGGCTGAACTTCATTAGTAGAAGGGGTGGGAGTGAAGTACATTCAAAAACTCAGGTACATTAAAAATTGAAGTAAAAATAAAATGATGTCCCTGTATATGTACATACAATCACAATCCTTACTGATGCAAAATTCTGCGTGGTCTACGCCAGTAGCCTCACATGCAGACTAACCGGATTCGAGTCTATATCGAGGCTGTTCTGACGGACAAGGTTGCAGTATGTTAATTTCAGTTTCAGTGATTCTCCGTGAAAGTGATTAGTAAGGTTCGAATAAAGTAGCTGTATCAGGATAGACATGCTTGGTCCATGCTTTTTGTTTACAAATATTATTATTATTATTATTATTATTATTATTATTATTATTATTATTATTATTGTATTTGCTTTATTATTATTATTGTATTTGCTTTATTCACTTATTTTGTAACTAAACATGATCTTGTCTTTGATGAATAATTTTTCACTTATTGATTCAGAACTGTCTGTGCTGACCTGCTGACTGCTCGTGTAAAGTGACTTTCAAGACTTTTTCTCCTAGAGTTGTAAAATGGCATCAACCTCTTCAGGTAGTTCGTCACACAAGTTAAGACAATACTTTTATGTCTCTCTTGTTGGCTACATCTTCAATCAAATCATTGGAGCCAAACTACCTTCAAACCGGCAAGTTTTAAGCATTTCCTTCTGCAATGTACAAGTTGTAAATCTTACAACAAAAGGAAAGTATAGCATTGGTGATTCAAGAAGTTTTCATTTTTTTGGCAAAAAGCACGAATCCCTACTAGAAAAAGTGACCATTGTGTTCATAAGTTATTCAAACTCTATGATGAATTAAAGGGTTTATAGAAATATTTGAGTAGAACTGCAGGCAAGGAAAAAGAATAAAAGAGATATTTTTGTGGAAATTATGGACGATCTCTTTCACATAGCTCATTCAGATGTTTTGGGACAGATGAAAAATGAAGAGGATACGAACTTTTAACAATGATTTTTCTTGGCAGCATTCCAAAGAACGGGATATCGTTTCATATACTAAGAGCTGGAAGTCATGTTAGGTGAATGGCAAAAGCAATTTTTGCATTCAAGATATACTTGTTTCAAGATCAATTTCAGTTAGGTACCTCATAAGGAGAAGAACTCTTTAAGAAGAATATGTATTTTTCTTGCTCGAATGTAGGTTATGTTCGAGCCTGGTTTCTGTTAGAAGCAATTGAAGCACTTTATCGTGATTTCTTATTCATGCGTGAACTGATAAATTATCAGGATATTGATCCAGAAATCAGTAAGGCTGCTGCAAATAAATTTTCCAACCATCTCTGGTACTTGATTACTGAAACTGTGGCTCTATCCTTATTTGATGACTATGTTCTAACAGTGGTTAAAGCAAATATGGCTCAAGTTATACTGGAATCACACGAAGGTGAAGAAGAGAAAGAAGAAGAAAATAAACTGAAGAGCTACATTCTGCACCAAAATGATTTTTCTTCCTTTACAAATAGTGAGTTTTCGTCTTTTGTAACTTCTAGTACTAAAATTTCCTTCACGAGATTTTCTATCAGCACCGATGTCCTTGACAAAGACCCTTCAACTTGGAAGGATGATCCTGTTTACAAAAGTGGAATTGAAAAACTTTAGAAGATAGTTGTTGTGAATGACGTTGCAGAAAGAGAAGTGAAATTCATTCAGGATTAATATTCTCACAAAAGATGAAACTGAAAAACAATTTGTTTTACAGATTGTTACCAGAGACTGTAAAAAATACCCAATTGCTACTAAATCCTCCTTTAGGAAAAAGTAATGTTCAATGTTCGTTCGTTTACATAATGTTTTGATTCTGTAGAAATTATTCTTGTAAATAAAAATGTGTTTCTCTTATAGAAGTTGTGTGCGTTATTAAGAAAACCTAATATTTCTTAAATTTTTCATTTTATTTCAGGAATTTTTCGAATTAACTTTTGGGAAATATCGTTAAGAATATTTTTAAACAATTGCTGGGGTTATCAGAATGTCTACATAAATTTCTCTAAGAAGAAAAAAAGAAATGATCGAGATAGGGAAGAGTGTTCCGCTTTTGTATGGAATTAATCGTTCCGTATACTATGTTCCAACTTCAGAGCATTTGAGGGTTGCCAAGCAGTTGTCCGATTGAGCTGTAAATTTGCACAGATCATTTTTTTGTTGATTGGAACAAGATAAGGGGGTGGGAGCAGCACAATTTTAATTTTCGAAAAATAACCTATAGCTAAGGGCCACCCTAGTATACATACTGTATGTATGTGCATATGTATACATGTCATGTAATGTGTATGTATGTAATGACGTGAATATGTTAGGAGAAAATCTACAAACGATTAGGGAAAACATGGAAATTCTACTTGAAGCAAGTAAAGCGATAGGGTTGGAGGTAAATCCCGAAAAGACTAAGTATATGATTATGTCTCGTGATCAGAATATTGTACGAAATGGAAATATAAAAATTGGAGATTTATCCTTCCAAGAGGAGGAAAAATTCAGATATCTTGGAGCAACAGTAACAAATATAAATGACACTCGGGAGGAAATTAAACGCAGAATAAATATGGGAAATGCGTGTTATTATTCGGTTGAGAACCTTTTGTCATCTAGTATGCTGTCAAAAAGTCTGAAAGTTATACTTTATAAAAGAGTTGTATTACCGGTTGTTCTGTATGGTTGTGAAACTTGGACTCCCACTTTGAGAGAGGAACAGAGATTAAGGGTATTTGGGAATAAGCTTATTAGGAAAATATTTGGGGCTAAGAAGGATGAAGTTACAGGAGAATGGAGAAAGTTACACAACGCAGAGCTGCACGCATTGTATTCTTCACCTGACATAATTAGAAACATTAACCCTAATCTGCCTGGTTTTCTGACACGTGGCGAATTTTTGTAATTTCTTCAACATTTGTTCAAAGCCAAATAACTTCAAAATATTATTTTCCTAACAAGGACTGGAATGTCAGTGAGTAAACTAAACAGTGAGAAATTGTAAAAATAATCCATTGTTGCCAACACAGCGACTGGAAAGTACTATATGTACAGCTGTCAAAAGAAAAAGTGGCCGCTCTCCTGAAACAAAGTTCCCTTCGGGTATCTTCGCTACAATTCGGAGACAGGCGATGTTACATGTTGTTGGACCATGTTGCCTGACATCTACAGTTATAATTGAAGTATTTTGTGTGTTATTCGATAGCGTAATGGTAGCATTCCGGCCTCTTATTCATGAGGTCCTGCGTTCGACTACAACCTTGTGCTTTTTATGTTCTTTTTTGTTCTGTTTTTGAGAGAGACAAACTATACATAATGGCTCCTTTCTCTTTTACGATTATTTTAGTAATTAACATCAGGTTCATTAATATATTCTGCCATGACTTTATCATTATGATATTGTGGCTACAAATGGAAAGAAAAAAGATTTTATTCTTAATAAAAATATCTTTCATGGCATAAACGAAACAAATTTACTGGCGTCGGCCTTAAAACATTCAAACAATTAAGCGTTCAAAAAAAAAAAAAAAACAAAAAGCCACAATTCAATATTTAGTCTATGTTCCTCTTATCTCGATCATCTTGCAGTCGAGTGGGCATGGAATTGACTAACTAGTCTTTGCAAATAGCGACTGTTCTTAGACACGATATTCCAGGCATTCTGAACAAACATACATAAGTGTTCTGGCCATGGGCAGTCCTTTCATTGCAAACCCAGCAATCTCCAATCTTTCCTATTTTCTGCCTTCCTCTTAGTCTCCGCATATGATCCACATATCCTAATGTCGTCTATTATTCTTTTCAACCAGAGACCCAAACAATTCCCTTTTCTCTTTCTAATCAGTTTCAGCATCATTCTTTCTTCACTCACTTTTTCAAACACAATTTTATTTCTTATTCTGTCTGTCCACTTCACACGCACCGTTCTTCTCCACATCCACATTTCAAATGCTTCAATTCGTTTCTCTTCATTTCGTCGTAATGTCCATGTTCCTTCCCCATACAATGCCACACTCCACACAAAGCACTTCACTAGTCTCTTCCTTAGTTCTTTTTCCAGAGGTCCGCAGAAGATCCTTCTTCTTCTATTAAAAGCTTCCTTTGTTCATGTTTGCAGTTTTTCTTGTGAAGGATAGGTTTAAATGCGATAACATCCCGTTGCTTTCCGCACACCACTATCTATTTCGCATCTTATTAAATTCCAGGGGGTCCAAGCGTGGAGATGAGGAAAGTGGATTTGACTAATTGGACCCTCCGGACTTCACCGAAAGTCACGGCAAGGGTTAAATATTAATTCTATCAGGATGTTTGACCCAATCAGAGACCGGGACCTCTCAATTAGCCTTTGCCCCCGCATCCTGGACTAGCTTCTACGAATCATCAGAAAATCTTAGAGTGTGATTGGGCCAATTTTTTCCAAAATGTTTCCACACTTTTGCCCTCGTAGCTCAGCGGATGAACGCCGGAATTTAGATGTCAACGTCTCGGGTTCAATTCCTCGTTACTCCTTTTCATTTTATTGTGGTTCAAGATAGTATAATGTAATAATACAAAAAGAAAAACTAATACCAGTATTATGCAACTGGATTTTTCCAAACCTAATATTAAATTTATGTTATTTATATCGCTAAAGAACGATTACAATATAAATAACTTGAATATTATTTATACAGTATCACTAAAGAACGATAACAGAATATAAATGATAAATATCGGTTTGTTTAATTAATATAAGATATTATATAATACGTATTTAATTATCTAAATAAAATAACCTATTTTACAAAGAAAGATGGTTATTTGTGTTATAATTACTTAAATAAAATACAGATTATTTATATTGCGAAAGAACAATAACAATATAAATAACTTGAATATTATTTTATAATGCTAATGAAGGAAAACAGAATATAAATGATAACTTGAATATTATTTATATCGCTAAAGAACGATAACAATATAAAAAACGTGAATATTATTCATATCGGAATTTCACAGATTTATTACAGATGTATTTAAGAAATTGTAGAAGAATAGTAAATTAGTAACAGTGTCCTATTTATTCTTCTTGGAGCCAAATTTGTAACTTTTAAAAGTGTGGTTACTATGTTGATGTGTATGTGTTGCAACGGATGCTTGATTTGTTATGTATGTGAGTCAGTTATGGGATGCTTGATGTCGTCGCAATGTCGTAATTATAGTTTGATTGTGTTTGTGTGACTATTGTGTATTAATTTATTATGTATGGTACGGAAAGCTGCATATTTTTGTGTTATAGAAGTGTTATGTATGTGTGTTGTTAATGTTTTAGTATGCTTCAAATTGATATCAGATATTTGTTTTGCAATCGCAATGCCTAATTTACGGATTGTTTATGTTTTGTTTACATCGCATAAGCTAATTTAATTTTCTTTTCCATTTCTCTTTATGCTTATCTTTTTTGTGTATAAAACTATAGGCCTAACATACATATGTAAAATAGGGCTAACCCCCATTGGAGATACAATAATAATAATTATTATTATTCATATCGTTATAAAACGATAACAGAATACAAATAATGACTTGAATTTTATTCATATCTCTAAAGAACGATAACAAAATATAAATAACGTGATATCCATAAAGAACGATAACTGGATATAATTGATAATTTGAATATCATTTACATCGCTAAAGAACGATTAAAAAATAAAATGAAAACTTGAAGAAGGCCCGAACTCACAACCTTTGAATCATTAAACAAGCACTCTACCGCTGGTTTACGAGGCACAGATATGGAACACTTTCATAGTTCCAGAACTGCTTGTACAAGCACATGCATCGTGTAACATCGCCGCGACCCGAAGTGGACTTTGAAAATATTCGCTGTTCACGAGTGCGGCCACTTTTTTTTTTTTTTTGACAACTGTACCTGTGGCACCATACGGTACCGCTAGGCAGATTCGGGTTAAATCCAGACGTTTGAGATGGGCAGGGCATGTAGCACGTATGGGCGAATCCAGAAATGTATATAGAGTGTTAGGTGGGAGGCCGGAAGGAAAAAAGACCTTTGGGGAGGCCGAGACGCAGATGGGAAGATAATATTAAAATGGATTTGAGGGATGTGGGATATGATGGTAGAGGCTGGATTAATCTTGCTCAGGATAGGGACCAATGGCGGGCTTATGTGAGGGCGGCAATGAACCTCCGGGTTCCTTAAAATCCAGTAAGTATGTATGTATGTATGTATGTATGTATGTATGTATGTATGTATGTATGTATGTATGTATGTATGTATGTATGTATGTATGTATGTGTACATTGCTTTTTGCGACAAGCAATTTTGTGTAACTTAAAAAATAATAATGGCAGCAAAATAAGAACTGAAAATAACTAAAATATATTTTCTTATTGTAATAAAATTGTGGATATAGACAGAGCAACATTGAAATTATGAGAATACCTTCAGTACTATTAAGCATTCAGTAAAGCTCAATCTAAATTAAAGGAACGTAACGTAAAAGAATGTGGGAAATAACTTATATTCAGTGAGTTTTGCAAAATAGTCACGTAAATTCCACCCACCAGTTTATGAAACGCACGAAATCCGGAAGTAACTACATGAAAACGAATATTGTCATACTTACTCCAGTCTGTAAGAATACAAGGCATCTTTTATGATTTAGTGACAGCGAGAGAATCTAATTAGCTGAAGAAAGTTACGTAATCTTATTAAATTAATGGTATTTAACAGGGAGAACTTTAACGAATATTATACTCACGTTTTCCCCTTCATAATCACTGGATTGAAACAATTTTGTTCCATATTCTTGTCTACCATTACTGCTGACGTTACGTCCGTCTTTCGCCTCTTCCCTACGACGACTATGTTTGACATTGGCGTCCGAGGCGACATCTACTGTCCAACTTACAGGTAGTATAAAAAGTAATCTGAATCAAAGCGATCTTGTATACAGTGAGCTGCTGTTCTTAATGCTGTAAGTTAACTGATGTTCAGAGTCAAAATAAGTATGCTGAATTAATAGGCTTACTGAATATTCATTCATTGCCTAAAGGCAGGTCTTTCACTCCAAATCCAGCATTCTCCAATCTTTCCTATTTTCCGCCTTCCTCTTTATTTCTTCATATGATCAATATATCTTAATGTCATCTACAATCTGTCATCTTCTTCTGCCCCGAACTCTTCTCCCGTTTACCATTCCTTCCAGTGCATCCTTCAGCAGGCAGTTTCTTCTCAGTCAGTGACCCAACCAATTTCTTTTCCTCTTATTGGCCAGTTTCAGCATCATTCTTTCTTCACCCACTTTTTCCACATTTCAAATGCTTCTATTTGCTCCTCTTCTGTCCATATTTTTGCGCATACAAAGCACTTCACATTACTGAATATGTGAAAATACTAATTAATTGCATTGTAATGTGTATGAAATTTAAATATTTGAAACAATAACTAACTTTACTAACAATAAATAAAAGTAATTTATTTCGGTACTTAATCTGCTAATAATCGTGCTTTAATACTCTTGGTGTAATATGAATAAGATCGACAATTCCCAGTTACAAATATAATATTGTCATGTCTTCACAATACCAACAATCAGCTTTATAATTTTAAATATTAAGCTCGTTCTCACAGAAGTTGTCACGTAGTATTTCCAGTTATTTGCTTTCATATTTTCAAATCCTACTGTTACAATTTTGTGTTACACATGTTTATTATTGTAGGACAAAGAAATTTGAGTGAAGAACCGTCAGTTATTGTCGGGTGATAGAAGGTATAAGATCCGTTAGCTAGAATGTCTAAATTCAGTAAACCATTGAAAAGTAAACTTCATGTTCACATTAGTGAATTTGGTGCCCATGTGTTTCCAACCGATGGAACAGTATTGTTATGCAAGATTTGTGAAAAGACGGTTAATCACGAAAAAAAAAAAAAAAAAAGCATTTTATATGTCAACATGTGTCACTTACGATGTAAATATGTGAGTTATGTTGATATAATTTAAATTTATTGCTAAAATATATTATGCCTTTTTAAAATTTATAGTGTCTTTTTCAAAGATTATTGTACCTTTTTTACATTCACAATATGTCTATTACGTTCAAGGAACTCTATAATCAAGTTGGGCGTACATTGGTTGCTAAAGTGTCCCGATCCTAAGCCTGCTAATTATCATGAAAATATTTTTATTGACAATGAGTTGGTAAGCCTGTTGTTTAGCAGTTAAGATTTAAATGTTCATTTTAAAGGCGGTCATAGACATCGCTCTTTTACAAAGTTCCATCGAACGGAGGAAACAAAATAGGTAAGAAAGGCCGACAAATAATAATTACTGAGTTTTTTATTATTTTAATACCCCTCTTTGCAGAAAACATTCAATTCACACCCTGCATATATCTCTCATAACGAATTGGAGATGGAGATACTGGGATACAGGTGTAGGGTTGAACAAGTGACTGCATTCCGTTTGACGTTGACAGCAAGAATTCGAGATCCGAAAGAAAATTAAATGTTGGAAATGGAACACCCTTCAAGGTGCAACATGCTCAGAGTGGAAGACAGAACTAAAATGGCCCTACTGACTTATAGAAAAGGAGAAGGTTATGAAACGCGTACTTACAACGAGATAAACTTGATATCTGACGACCTGACTGCCTCTCTCTGCCCTCACACATCAGCAAATATAAACTTCGTTTTCCTCCTAACTAGTGGACACCGTTAAATACTAAACTTGTTAGATATTACTTGTAGTTTTCCCATAAAAATTAAAAATAATAAATGCAATATCCTATAAATTAAAATAAATATATATCATATATTATAATAGGCCAATCATTCTTGGTGGTCTAGTGGCTACAAGAGGTCTGCATCGGACGTTTTCGCTCGAGCGCTCAGTAGTTCATAGCATAATCCGATAGGTAGCGCACATGTATGATGGGTAAAATTGTCGCGAGCGATAAATCCTCGAACGGTATAAGCCGAGCGTTAGACATTCGTTCTTGTTACAATGATGAACTGTGTAGGAACATCATAGATGTTTATCATTTCAAAACTTTGCAGTGTTTAACTAACCTCTCCATAGTACAACTACAAAACTTGCTTTAAAATGTAATATAAATGTTGTAGGTAATTGTTTTTTCCCCCCCCCCACACAGGAGTGATTTTGTTTTTGCCACATCTGTTAGATGTTATTGGATGTAAATGTAATTATTATAAATGGAGAACACAATCACGATAATGCAAGAACCGTATCAAGTTTTCTAGTAATAATAATAATAATAATAATAATAATCTCTAATAGTTAGTGTATCAATCTTTGCGTCTGTAACAGTTGTGCAGCATGATTATTCGTTTTATTATATTTTCTGTGACGTTATCTCTGTAATAATATTGTTATTAATCTACTGCTATATCAATAATATTTTGTAAAACGTTTCTACATTGTCGCAGTATATAGGCGGAACACTATGTATGGACCTATCATATTATATATGTGGTACATCAGATATTGAATAATTATTAATTAGCAATAATAACGGTATATCGAAGTTTTTCATACTATTTTATTTATAACTTCATGTTACTGTTTTGGTACGTTCCATTAAACGTTTATCATAAACGCAGAAAATAAAGTCTTATTTTTACCGTGTGAGCAAAACATATGTGTATCTTATCTGTCACCTTCCATACAAGATAAGACATGTCGGTGCTTCTATTTATTACGAGCGTATCACGACCGATCTTATCTCACTCGAGGGTGCGACATTCGACCGAGTTCAAGCGAGCGATTTAACTCCAATGCAGCACTCTGGTTGCTACCATGCTAGCAGCTGTATCTATTATTCGCGGATACAAAACTGTCCGAGAATGATGGAACTTAACGGCGATAACATCTTTATCATGTGACTAAACTTTCTTTGAGAAAAGGGGTGTTCCTGACACAGGGCACGAGGAAAATATTACAAGTCTTTGTCCACTTCTAAATTTTGAGGTCGCACAATGCGCCCATACTAGTGGACAAATTGCGCATAGGCTTTTTCACATTTCATCGCCCATACCAGGGATATCAAGGTCGCTGCCACCAGAGTGGCGCTGTGGTATTGGTGGCACCACCGGTGGGATTGCACTGGAATAGGACCTGGTTACGCTGTGTGTTGTCTGGAGGGCATATGGCTGTTCTGAATTCTTTCTATTTCCTAAACTTACTTCTTTATTGCTATATTTTGATGGAATCAAGTTTTATGCAAGACAAGAAAATGCGTACACTATTTTTCAAATTAATATAACTTAAATTCGCTTTTTGTTGGTTTTTTAACAGTTGCATTACAAAAAGTGCCCATGTGTAAATGGATGGTTTCCGGAAGGTAATATAGGTCTATATTATTTCATAATTAACAGTTAATACAGCTCCAGGTGAACATGGCCTAAAAATAAATAAATAATTTTATCATAACTAAAAAACAGTCGATTGTATTATATTAATATATTAATTTTTCGTCGCGAAAATAGTAGTTAATAGGTGTTAAATTACTGAAGTTGTGAAAGGGAATCATTAAATTTTTTACGAGATGCCTAATATAATAACTAGGGAACGGAATTTGGAGTAGTAAAAGCTAATATTGGCATCTACACAGTCATTTGTTTACAACCCTTTATACCAAGTCCTCCCCTTCATGACATACTCGCAGGTCTCTGCACGTCAACAACAGGTGAACGGGACAGTTGTCGCATAAGAACTTCAACATGCAGGTTTGCAGTTCAGAGTAGTGAAGTGCAGGTACAATGCCGAAAGTGAAACCAACTAACAATACAAAATTGAAAGACTATATTTGTAAAACCTCCAGATCAGATATCAAAATTCAGGAAACAATTCCCTAAATTGTCGCTTCCCCCATGTCCAGTTCCTACGAGATGGGGGTCATGGTTAGAAGCTTGCAATTATTACGCACGTCACCTCCAATCTGTGAAGAAAGAGGTCCAGTCTTTCGATACCGATGACGCGGCTGCGATTCAAATACGTCAGGAACTGCTAAATGATAGAACAATCGAGAAAGAAGTCACGGATATTAAGTCAATTTTGGATATTTACCGGATGCCATTATTCAATTAGGAAAGTCAAGAGTAGAACTAGTTGAGCAAATAAATATTATCAGGACTATTGTAAATAAACTGAGTGCAGTAGAAGGTGAAATAGGAAAACGTGTTGGTGAAAAAATGAACAAAGTTTTGATTAAAAATGATGGATACGATATTCTTAGTCGGATTTCAGATGTACTAACAAAGACGTGTCCCAATGACGTCATTCAACATGTGAATTTAATTTACGTATCTTGTTTCAAGTACTCTCTAATTGTCTCTGCAGATGTAGAGCGGAGTTTTTCCATGTTAAAAAAGTTCCTTCCTTGCAACAGAGCAAAGTTGTATTTTGAAAATTTGAAAATAATATTTACAATTTATTATAACAAGGGATAGCATTAATTGAAAATGCCATTTCGTTTGGTTCTACATTTTGTTCAACATTTAATGATACTGTATTAGGCTTACTTACTTACTGGCTTTTAAGGAACCCGGAGGTTCATTGCCGCCCTCACGTAAGCCCGCCATTGGTCCCTATCCTGAGCAAGATTAATCCAGTCTCTACCATCATATCCCACCTCCCTCAAATCCATTTTAATATTATCTTCCCATCTACGTCTCGGTCTTTTTCCCTCCGGCCTCCCAACTAACACTCTATATGCATTTCTGGATTCGCCCATGCCCTGCCCATCTCAAACGTCTGGATTTAATGTTCCTAATTATGTCAGGTGAAGAATACAATGCGTGCAGTTCTGTGTTGTATTAGGCTACATTGTAAATATTGTAGTATATTGAAAATATTGTAAATACTGTAGTATACGGTGTATACATATTATCATATTTCATGACATTGCAAATAAAGATTTTAATTTAACACGCTCCTGACAGAAAAACACACATAGTCAGAGGCGAGTTCCATACAGAAGACAACTGTCTATCAACATCAATATGTCCACTGACACGCGATGATGCACAAGTTCATATTTAATTATGTATATTTGTAATGTTGTTTATTGGTATCTTGTGCGTTGCCAAGAAAAGCACATGTAGTTCAAAAAGAAATGCAGATTATGCATGTAGGTCACTATATGTCATTAAACTATTCCATTTGTTTATTCTGAAATATATTTACAGACGTTGCGTGTAAGTTTGTATGAAGTGGACTGTACTCTTCCATGCACCGTGACGCAGCTCGCTTGACAGTCACTGAGCTACGAATATCTATACTACGTTTCACCATTCTTTATAATACTCCAAATCCCTTTCCCTGATAATAACATAATATTATTTCCTGAGATAGCACTTCTCTCAAACGTATTAAAATCAATACTTTTATCGCCTGCCATGTGTTTATAATCGTATTTATATTTTAGATCCTATCGGGGTTAGAATTTGTATCATCATCAATAGCTATCAGGGTTTAGGCCATTTGGCCTATTCCGTCTCAGGTGAAAAGCTGGTCTCTCCATCGCTTCTTTGGGCGTCCACGATCTCTGTATCCAAGGGGTCTGTAATTTAAAAATCTCCGGGTAGTCTATCATTTGGCATCCGTAGAACATGCTCATACCAGTTGCTCCGATACTTGTGGATTGTCTGTGTAATGGCTACGATATTTAGTTCTTGTCGGATGTCTTCATTATATTTATGGTCATAGAGAGTGTAACCTGCTAGTGGTCTTCTATTCTTTTCAGTTGACTAGTTGTTAGAGTCCAAGTTTCTGATCCATATAGCAAAGTTGGAATGGCCATTGTTTTGTAGAATTTCAAAATTGTGTCTTGCCGGACCTTCTTAAACAGTGTATTTCTAATTGTTCTTAGCAGCTGTTGAAATTTGGCTAATTTATTATCTGTATCTCGAGAATGAATATAGGAGAGACTACAGCCAAGATAAGTAAAAGCATTCACTTGCTCTATTCCAAAGTTATTGGTAACTATTTTAGTTCTTATAGAATTTTTACCAATAAAGGCCATGGTTTTTGTTTTGTGTATAGAAATTTCTAAATTGTACTCTTTTGCTTTTTGATATAGCCAATGAATTTTTATATGAATACGTATTCGTTTGATCCGTTTCCATTAAAATTTTGTAATACTGTATATTTACAAATAATGATATTAGAAAGAAATTATATAAAAGAGATATTATTCTCCATATTAGGCCATATTTATGGGTATAGTGCGTGTTTTACATATTTAGGGATAACTCATTTATCTCTACAAATATCAACAGTTTATTTCTATAATTTATGGTTTCAAAATTCTTGTCCCATAATATTTAAAATTTGCATTACTAGAATCAGAATTTCCAAGATTTTTGTTTTTTTCATGAAATGTGGAAAGCGGACTTTGGTTTATTTTAATTACTGCACAGAAAATACCGAATACTTTTAATGTCAAACTTCGTTATTTTAAATTTATGTTTTTTGGCTTGTCATATTTACGCGATAAGCTCTTCAATTTTCTTTTTTTTTATTACTTTTATAGCATGAAAATAATTTACAATCAACTGTTAAAATACACACGTCATTTGTATTATTTGGGTCATTCTTTTTATAAAATTCTTAATCCATAGTTTGATCATGTTCAGTCCATTTTAGTTGCTATAAATTCTAGTTTATGTCATAACGATTCTTCATACCATCCTAGCATTATAAACAGGTTGTTGCTACATCCAATATCGTTTGTAATCGGCTTATTATGGCACGCGTGCCGATAATAGCAATGACGTATTCGCTATGACATAATACTGGAACGCTTGAGTCGGGATGCATGCAACAAGAAATGAAATGCAGGACAGAAGGTAACTTTTAATTTATTTCCAATCTTTAACAATTTTGTATCACTTTTGTAATATCACATAAAACAGTTCTGTGCTTCATAGAAAGTACATTAACAAAATAAAGGAACATAACATAAAATTTGATACCTAACCTATAACTAGAGTTTGTAATACCTGCAAGGTCATACATTTTTCTTTATTTGATGACAATGCCAGGCGCTACTAATCAATATGAACATATGAAGACTGTCAGCTATGAATGAATTATAATTTATTTCATACAATTTATAACGCTAAGATGGCATAAAGTGTTGTATCGAACTCGTGGATAATCTTATTATGACACTCGTGAAAACATTCACTCATGCCATATCACCAAGATCATCCACTTGTTGCATAAATAACTATTATATTTATTACTTGTAGTACTTTATTACTAGGGCCGTGACATCGGTATATTTGTATTAGTTTGAGGTCGATTGAAGGTGAACACACGACGCCGGACAGAATGTAGTCGACATGTTTCAAGTACAGGCAGCGGAAGCGAATTTGATACATCTAAGCAAGCATGTTCCGTGTTTTGTATACGATTATTGCGTATTATAAAATCAAGACAATATAATCATTGTATATAAGGGTTAATATCGGAAAGGTCTAAAATGCTGGTGAGGTTGAGAATAATTGTTGGAAATCATGACATTGGTAAAACATAGCTAAGTCCGAAGATATGTTTTATATATATATATATATATATATATATATATATATATATTTAGAGTTTTGCACGACAGTTTTAGAATGCAGAAATATATATGGCATACAATTTTGCTTTCCTTATACTTAACTCTTACATTAATTTATTTATCACATCTATTCCATGCCTTATTTTTCTTGCATGCCGTTTGCCTGGTTTCGGTTCCTGCTGCAATAAACAACAACATTCATTTTCAAAGTTTCAAATGAAAATGACTACCGGGTGTCGGATAATATAACCTTGAATGCGGAAAAACTGCGTTCAACATCAGTTGAAACCCAAGGCGCATATGTAAAATATTTCACATCATTAATTTCTACATCAAGTTGATAACAATCGCACTTGTCATCTAACAAAAATCTTGCAATTTTGCATAATGAATTTTTGTGTTACTGTGTTCTTTTTCGCACACACCTTTTTGCTTATATCATCTTGCAGATCATTCACTTTTGAGATGAGATTATTTACTATCGAAATTTGCTCCACCAATTTCACACCAGTCTTTTCGAGACATTTTATCGTAGAGGGGATAAATCCAAAATTAGATGAAAAATATTCACACTGTTTTTTTTTTTTTTTAATATTTGGGTCACCAAGAAGAGTTTGAGCATTACGTATGGAAACTGCATCGTTTCCGTCAAACATCTGTATGACTTATTTTACCTTTATGTAATATGATTGTATTGTCTTGATTTTATAATACGCAATAATCGTATACAAAATACGGAAAGTGCTTGCTTAAGCGTCTGTCAAATTCGCTTCCGCTGACTGGACTTGAAACATGACCTTCAATCGACCTCAAACTAACACAGATATACCGATGTCACGTCCCTATTTATTACATAGCAAAAACTTATTTTTCTACCATAGAACAGCTTTCCCAGTCGGAATCAAAATATTTTACAGTATAGCGCCTCATGCACAACCAGTGCTGTACGAGTATCACCAATTACAAGTAATACTGAACGCGGAAAAATTACTTCAGTTTCAGATCAAGGATATGAGCTGATTTTTTGTAGTAGTGAGCCACGGTAGCATGAGGCATGCCACAGTCAACAGTGGGTAACCTTGAGATCCTTGACTCATACCATACTTACTAAAACATAGCCTAGCTCAGTCAGTTACTACACAAAATACTTCCACATCACAATTGTGTTCATCACTACACAGATTAATTTTGCATTATCCACGATGAGTTTCAAGTTGTCTGATGGTACATTTTCTTTGTATAGCCCGCCATCGGCCGGCATTTCAAAACGAACTATCAATAATATTAATTTTATCCTATTGCAAAACGTAGACTACTTATATCGTTATTAAAGAATTTGATTTTCCCTATAGGATAAGTTCAATGTCATGACAATCGATTATCTTCTTTTTGAAAATCGATCCTGCCACGTGACGCTTATTCTGATGTGACTGAACAGCTCGTATTGGAATTACGACAGCACTTCGGATATCGTACACTTCTGTGAGATGGTCATTGGAACGTATGATTCCACTTATCGTTTGTTCCAGGTCACTTGATGACGTGTAATATTGAACAACAGTGCAATGCTTAGCTTCTGTTACAAGTCCCTCCGCTAGCAGACTTTTCCCCCCACATGTTCACAATTACTCTCTTTTGACAAATTATACACTTTCAGGTTTTCAGGATTGTGAAAGTTTTTGCGAACTTGTTGGTGAGTGACATTTGAAGGACAGAATATGAGATATATTGATGGATATATTAAAACTTTTCTTAGCTCGGAATTGCTCAGATCTATCTATATTTTTTATTAATGGCGAGTACTTTACTATTCGTCATTCACCCATATGAAGCCAGTTGCATAGACCAATTTAAAGATAAAGTAGTTGCCACAGTGCTCCAGAGGAGGCTGGTCTATGCTACATCCGCGATGAGATGAGATGAAATGAGGTGAGATGATTTGTTGGGATACTACAGTGGAACCGGTGTTTCTGGAGAAAATCATTGTGCTACCTAGACCACAGCTAGCCTAAAACGAGTCATAAATCGGGGGAACGCTGGGGATCGAATCCGGATCAAAAAATGTAAGTCCAGAGCTCTAGCAACTAAACCACCGTGGTATAGTAGTAGTAGCAGTAGTAGTAGTAGTAGTAGTATTAGTAGTAGTAGTAATAATAATAATAATAATAATAATAATAATAATAATAATAATCCTTGGCGGCCACAGCCCTTGAAGCGCCCAGACCGACAAGCTGGCTGATGGCCTCACGTTCACATGCCGAAACAGAGGTGCACGATCATCCAAACAGAATCGAGGTACTGTGTGGTTAGCAAGATAATCTCCCCAGCCGTTATGGCTGGCTTTCGCAACCGGATTTCGCTACGTATTGTAGCTCCCCAAGTGCATCACGATGCTGGGTAGACACCGGTCCCATACACTGGCCGAAATTTCATGAGAAAATTTCTTACCCAAGAGAATTCGAACCAGCGCGCATTCCGTAACGCCTTAGGATGCCTTAGACCACGACGCCACGGCGCGGGACTACTACTACTACTAGTAGTAGTAGTAGTAGTAGTAGTAGTAGTAGTAGTAGTAGTAGTAGTAGTAGTAGTAACAACTTTTACTGAGTCATTAATATTTAAATCAAAAGCAGATTATCGCACTAGCAAAACAGTGATGATAATAACCATTATAATATTTAATAACCTAGCGAGTTGACTCGGACGATAACGTTTCAGATTCGCATTCTAGAGGTCCCGGTTCACACTCATTGGCCAGCCAATCTGACTGGGATTTTTCGCTTCCCTCAGTCACAAAGCCAAATGCTGGATTGGAAATTTACATACCATGATTCATCACCGCCTCAATAACCAATATCATAAACATTAATCAAAATGAATAATCAATTACATTAATACAAGTCATCTGTAAAAGAGCATCTTCTGCGGACCTCTGGAGAAAGAAGGAAGAGACTAGTGAAGTGCTTTGTGTGGAGTGTAGCATTATGGGGGGGGGCAGAAACTAGACATTACGACGAAGTGAAGAGAAACGACTAGAAGCATTTAAAATGTGGATATGGAGAAAGATGCAACGTTTGAAATGAACAGACAGAATATTTAACGAATCTGTGTTGGAAAGAGTAATAATAATAATAATAATAATAATAATAATAATAATAATAATAATAATAATGTTTTATTTTCGCTAGCAGAGTTAAGGCCATAAGGCCTTCTCTTCCACTCAACCAGCCTTAATAAATACAATACATATTTAAATTAGTAGGTGAAGAAAGAATGATGCTGGAACTGATCAGAAAGAGGAAAAGGATCCCTGGTTGAGAAGAAACTGCCTGCTGAAGAATGCACTGGAAGGAATGGTGAACGGCAGAACAGTTCGTGGCAGAAGAAGATATCAGATGATAGACGACATTAGGATATATGTATCATATGAGGAGACAAAGGGAAGGCAGAAAATACGAAAGACTGGAGAATGCTGGATTTTCAGTGAAATATCTGCCCTTGGGCAGAACATTATGAATGAATGAAGCCATCTGTAACACACTACAATAGAAACAGTAATTCAACACTAGTAAAAACGGCCTACCGATCTACCCTAAGATCCTATGCAAGGGATATGGTCACAAATGTTAAAATATATAATAAATAAACTTAACAAAAATAAACTTAACAAAATGAAAACATGTTTAGAGAATATAATATTACACAAAAATACATACGTCGTTCCAGACATAAACTTACTGTACATAATCTAAACAAAAATATGTACTGGGCCAATTTTATTCTCCTATCTTATTGACTTACTGTTACGTTTTCTTGTGCGTAATCAAAATTACTTATATTGATGTTGGTTTATAGATATTTTGATTTGTCCACAGCTGTTTAGTAACGATTAACATGTCTGACCGTGAATCGAGCAGTGCAATTCTGTGACACAGTGCATGATGGTTGGCCACTAAAGGGAAACTAAGAAGGTGAGCTAAAACTGGGGGGATTCAATGCGGCATCGGAATTGGAATCCGGTGTGGCTTAGTAGATAGAGCGTCAGCACGTAGAGCTGAAAACCCGGTTTCGAATCCCGGTGCCGGAGAGAATTTTTCTCTGCTCCATCGATCCTTCATCATATGATAACGCAGAATTCCTGCATGGAAATGTCATATGTACGTCAGTACATCGCTATAATATAATATTATAAATGTTTAAATGAGACAAAACGACAAAACAGAACAGTATTTTGGTTATCAAAATGTTCTGGTTCTATAATATGATATTACGTATGGTTATATATAAATAAAAAAAACCAATTCTCAAATAAATTTGCATTTCTAAGAAAAATGAAACCTAACGTTAATGTCTTTGCTTGAGATTGCACACTTGATCTCAAACATATGAAAAGAAAATTCCTAGCCTTTTAATAAGGGCCTAGTAATTAAATAAAGACTGGGAAACGGATTATTATACAATGAAAAGTAGAGATGATGTTTCAAATAGGCTACTTAATGTTTATACATACGTGGTACAGTCATTAAGTTCTGACACTGACGCCTGAAGGGTAGGCACCCACAAGAATCTGGATGTCTCAGAAGATGCCGCGTGATACGGCGTACACTTAAACAGATCGACATCCTCCCTCAATATAGTCGCCGTTGGCCGCTATGCACGTCTGCCAACGTTGGTGTAGCTGCTGGAAGCACTGCTGAAAGATGTTGGCAGGAAGACGCCGTATGGCTTCTCTTGTGGCAGTCATGACCTTTTCGGCCGCATAAAAATTACGCCCACGTAGAATTGATTTCATGAGGGGAAAGAGAAAAAAAAATCGCATGGTGCGAGATCAGGTGAGTACGGAGGGTGTGGCAAAACAGCGACCTGTTGCCTTGCAAATTCCTCTTGGACAAGGATGGAGCGATGTGCAGGGACGTTGTCGTGTAGCAACAGCCAATTCTTTCTATGCCAAAGCTCAGGACGCTTACGACAAATTGAATTGCGTAAACGGCCAAGAATCTCTTTGTAGAGGATCTTGTCTAAAGTTGCACCTTGTGGGATGAATTCTATGTGAACAATTCCATTTGAATAAAAAAAACTGTTAAAGCATCACCTTGCCTTTTGACCTGTCTTGTTGCGGATTTTTCTGTCGTGGAAATAATGGCGTTTTCCAGGTGGCGGATTGTCGCTTCAGTTGCGGATCGTAAAGGAAACACCATGTTTCGTCTCCAGTTATGATCGGTTATAGCAGTTTCGCCTAATTTCTGACAGAACGTGACGTTTGCCAGTTGCTCAAACTGCAACATACTCGAGTTCCGACGCGCGCATTCAAATCACCGTCACAGCAATGACCGTAGTTCTGCTTACACTATATGCACGTAACTGTATGATGCTGGGACGAGAGACTAACTGACAAGGTACCATATCACGGCGCCACCTATCCGTTCTAGTGCACCACACCGCCACTATGCCCTCAGTCTCAGAACTTAATGAATGTACCACGTATATAACAGTTGCCAAAGTAGATAATAGTTCAGTCAAGTATAAACAGCTGTGGCGATTCACGCCTGCTTGACGTTCGGGACTTCGAGAGTGATCAATCTCGACGTCTCGAAACACTCACAAGCAGTCTTTACGTCAACGACGCGACGTATATAACATTGTCGTGCGGGTTTTCGGCTTTGCGGGCGCTGTTAGTCTTGCTTTCTCGATCGTTGTTCATCTCTAACAACTATGGTATAGAAGCAAGAATACTATAATAGATTAAATTTTCAAATTTAAAATGAAATTGCAACAACGAACATAAAAACAATACATTTAGACGATTCGCAAATTCTGATATGTACATTTCTTTTAGATTTAAACGAATTGTAATATAGTCTACTTTTCTTATCTTTAATTCTAACGGAGTTTACGTTACCAGAAAATTGAGAAGTATGCTTTGAAAATATGTGACCTAAACCAGAATCGAACATCAGGTATCCAGTTCGGAATGAATAACCCTCCAATTTCTGTATACGAAGTGAATTTTATCTAAATTCCTACATTTGCGGTCTGCAAGCTTACATGACTTGCTATCTGTATTATAGCTCCCATAAAAAGGGGTAATAAAAATTGCTTCCAATGAGTCATGATACATCCCCATCGCACATATGTACCATTACAGCCCGATAGTGTACTCTGTGTCTTTTGTGCTCCAGGACTCTCTGCTGGCCGCATGTAGGGGAACACGAAAGCTTACTGCCGGTGCTCCAATCGAGAGTATATCCACGATATCACATATGAGAGTAGAGAAAGTGGGTTAGCATTTATCACTGATACTTGCCGTATCGCTTGTATTTTATGGCGCGTTTAAATATTGTTTTATATGTTATCTTGGATATTGTCTGGGCATTCAAGTCCTGCATATAATAAAGTTAGCAAAAATAAACTTCAGGATACAAGCTAGCAAGTATACAACATTGCGTCGCGAGCCAGTAATACTCCCTATCTTGACTTCATATTAACTGCCTATTTTCAATTTTATTCATTACTATAGTCCGGAGTTTTTATATAATTATATGTTTTATTTTGTTCTCAAATATACATCTTAAAAGTATATATTCGTGGATTATGGTTTCAAGTTTCATATACAGAAATACAATCAAATGTCGATATAACGAACACCACTTTTAACGAATACTTCAATTCAACACAAAACTTCGTATTACACGTCCATGTCTCCATAACGAACAATGTGAAATAATTTCATTTGTACGAACCCGGGAATTAGACAATAATACTTAGATCGGAAATAGAAGTCTGTTTCTTATTCAAAAATGTATTTTATTAATTTATTTTATTATTTTTTCAAAATTCAAATTCAAATTATTATATTATATTAATTATAATTGTATTGTATAATTATTAATTTCAATTCAGGAATCCGTCCCTGAGCACGAGTTCTACTCTTTCAGGGGCGAGCTAGAGCTAAAGTTTCTCTGTATATTTTATATTTTATGTTATAATTATTAGCAAAATAATAAATAAATAAATAATAAATAAATAAATTTATTCATAATTTACATTTTAAATAGTACATTTGAGTAGATACCCGAAATGATCATATGCTCGTGCTCGAGTACAGTCCAGTAGAGTCCACATAAATTTTAGACACATCAATAATAATGTTGATGACAGAAATAATAATAATAATGATAATAATAATAATAGTGACGGAGATAATACAAAGATAGTAATACAAATTAATTAATTAATTAAAAAAATAATAAAAATCATAAATCATAAATATTAACAATAATAAAATAAAAATTAAGACATAATAGTACATTATGCAACGAGCCTATAATGAAGGTAATTAAGAAGCGAGTATGGGTATTTATGAAACGAGCGCAAGCGAGTTTCATACGACTTTTTATGCTCGACCATATTTCTAACTTGATATTATTAATTTTCTTTGTATCTGACCTTGGCCAATGTCCCGTATGTTGTGATATGTGCGCAGACGCGAAAGTATTGATTTTTTCCGAGGAACAGATGTTCACATTGACCTTGCTAGGCCATAAGAACCTACAGAATTAACATTAAAATTAAATTAGACATTGAAAAACGAGATGACAAATTGAGTTTATTTGAATATTATTTACAATTAACGCTAATTATTATAGTAACAGAACATAACATTCTGCGACAGTATTGGATTTCCAGCCTCCGTAACTTTTCGCTAATTGTCTTTCGATTGCATATCCGAGAATAATCGATACTTGCGGTTTTATAACGGTAGAAAGCTGACCTGTCATTGGCTGAACAGTTGTAACCTGAGTCGTCATTGGCTGAAAAACCTGACCTTTAATGAGTATGTGTACTTCAATGACATACATTAAAGGTCTGCTACCAGGTGTATAATTACTACATTTCGGCATGGTCGAGCATAAAATAAAATTTAAAACCACTTAGCGATAGTTAACACAACTTATATAAGCATATACGAGTAATAATCAGGAAAAGAAGAACAAACTCGAAAATCAACAAAAAAAAAGTTCGTTGAAACGCAGACGACAGCAACCACTTATTGATATTGTGTTATACATTATTGATAGGAGGGGGATCCTTAGGTCTATATCCTGACGTTCTCTTCGAATCTTCTCATACAATCTTGGGAAGTTAATGCTGAATAACAAAGTGTCTACAAGTCAAACTGTACATTACTACCAGGATAAATACAAATAATACTGAAATATATTAATCAAGTTTCAGTTATAAGATCTCCCCTTTGGTGCAAGAGATATCGTATCAAAATATTTTATGAAAGGCGGGGAAAATATAACTTTAAGAACTGTCTACTGACAGAGATAGTGACAAATACAATAAAGTGTATCTGTGGCGATGCTAAGAAAATCATTTATGTGGAAACATACACTGTTATTAATTAAGAAACGGATCTATTTATATTTATTACAATGTTTTATCTAATAGCTTACATGCATCAGATAAATAAAATAAATATTAGTAATATATAATGCTAGTAACACTTAAAATAATAATAAAATTAAACAAATAAATTTGAAGATATTTGTTTTATGAAGTTCTCTTTACTTAACTCCGTCAATTCATGCTGTAGCCTAATTCGATTGGCAGTAGATCTTGGTCTAGGGCAGTGATGGCCATCTTCTTAACCTTCGGGGGCCACAGCTAAATATTATGAGATTTTGAGGGCCGCATATATTGCGTATGAAACATCTACACACTTACAGTTTAGGCCTACATATGTTAGTTATTATTACAGTACACAAGTACACAATAATAATAATTAAAAAAAATAATAGGGAACATATATTTTAAAAAAAATTATCAAGTTACATCAGGCATATCAATTGATGCCCACAGGAGCAAGTGCGCGCTTTAGAGCCCAGGAGAGCCTGAGCGCTTTATAGCGGAAAGGAAAGAGACAGGCGAAAGAGGTGGTATATGCCGCTTGGTCGAGCTATATTCAGCAACGAGTTAGAATCTAGCTCGTTGATATTCAGGGATGGCCAGCACTGATTCAATAGATAAAGGGAAGAAAACTTATTAAAACTGTATCCATGTTAATTTTTAGATTTGCCTGAGAAGTATAAGTGCATTATAAGAATGTAAGTTTTAATTTTAATGCTCAGTTTTCACAAGTTTGATTTCTTTATTCAAAAGAAATATTTTCTCAACTTTTCGTATAGAAAAGTGAAATTTTCAAGTATAGGCCTATTTATTTAGTAGCCTTACAGAATGTTTTCGTAAATCTAATATACCGTATATACGTATTACAGAAGATAGTGTATTGAAAATTTTGAAAATATTCGCATGGAAATTGTTTGTAAGGAAATTAATTAACAAAGCAATTACTGTTACATCATAAGCAAAAGATACGTGCCCATGTGTTGTAAAAATGTCAGCTCTATAGCTTCAGCAGATTTCCAGAAAATAATTTAATATTCTGATGATAGGAAGTTGCTCACAAATATCACCTTAAAAACATAATGCGAAAAGAGGTTTATTATATAATATTAGTTACACTTAAAACAGATACAGTACCTAGGTAACTTTGCTTTGTACTGTAATATTGTTTTGATTAGTTTATTGATTACTTTTGTAAGGCTAAAGATACCATCAATATAAATTCCAACTTATCTTGTCATACTCAATCTCTTTCTTTGGAATATCACTTTCTTTTTGAATGATGTGTTTCATCCACTTAATACAGTATAATATTGTACTACTATGGAATTTAAGTGAATATTCCTTCTTAACTCTCTATTATGTTATCAAGATTTAAAACACAAATGCAATATTAAGAAATCAGTGTTAGTAGGCCTACGTCTGTTTTACAGACAATATAGATAATATTAAACAGAAATAAGCCATATAAAAATAGCGACATAAAATTTCACGTTCCGTTTGAAGTTCGTGCACCACTGTTTTCTTAATCCAACAGGTTGCTTATTCATATACACAACCCTTCCTCTTTCCATACTTAGCGCTTGCTGCCCGCGCACGACGTCAAGGTCAGAAAAATGCGCTTGCTTTAACATCACTGAGTTACACTGTTACAATATCGTACGCACGCACGCACATAGACTGAGGAGCGCTTACTTGAGGCGTGAAGTTTTTAACATGAAGGTTAAGAACACAAAGTTATTCCTTTGTTTCTCCGAAAATATTTTGGAAGAGAATTCACATAAATATGACACTTGATATAAAGGCTATGGCATAGGTTTAACATGTCTGGTCGTGTCTGGATAACACGCTGGAGATTCGAGTTCGAATCTTAGCGCCAGCACTTTTTCTATGTTCATGGACAATAGACGGCTTCATGCATTTTCATAAGAATCGAACTACACACGAAAACACATATACCCAACCCGTAGAATTCGATAATTTCTTGATTGACTGTTCTTCTTTCAAAATTTTCTATTCTACCAATGCACTTTATTTTTCATTTAATTTTTTTTTGCGATTTCCATTATATTTTTAATGAAGCACGTGGTATGGAGAGGATATTACGCAATTATATTACGTATTGTTTATTGAAAATGTGAGATGTCTATTATTTTATTATTACCTTCACAATTTATGATTGAATAATGCTGATGAGATGGATATTTCTATACTAAGTTTTTTCTGTTTCAAAACATATTCTGCCATTAACACAATAATTGAAAACTTTTTTTTTTCCTGAGGCGAGGTCTTCATAAAGGGCTTCCTGCTCCATTATTTTGTGCTTTCATCACGTACCCAATTCATTTCAGTTTTCTAAAATTGTATTATAAAATTATTTAACGCTGTATCAGCATGTTACTTTCCTCTAATTCTTCAAATTTTAAATAATTTCGCCATAAGCCACGAATTAGGTGGTAAATAAAATTGTTGTAACCCGAATCACTAGTTCTTCCTAGGTCTTCTTTTTGTGTGTATCATTGTGGTTTGTAATCTATTCTTATTTTGGATGTTCTATTTTTATTCGTTATCAATTTACCTTAAAGATTTCTCTTTAATCCTTCATTGAAATATATTCAAAATTTTCTGTACAGTTTTAAACTTCTCTTTAATCCTTCATTGAAATATATTCAATTTTGTGTACAGTTTTAAACTTTCGTTGACAATATCAGCACTTATTTCTAACTGCAAATTTTAATGATCTTATAACAGTTTTATATTGTTACATTGTTTTCTCAATTTAAGTATTTTTCGCAATACGATGTGATTTCAACATCCTGGTATTCCTTTTGCTTTGCTCACTTAGTATTTCACCTTATACAGGGACATCATTTTATTTTTAATTCAATTTTTATTGTACCTGAGTTTTGAATGTACTTCACTCCCACCCCATCTACTAAGGAAGTTCCAACTCCACACAGAACCAAGACCGCAGATAGTAAGCAGTACTGAGTTACTGAGTATACTACATTCCAGAAATATGTTCGCGTTTTCCAGTGACGAAAGAGCTTTCAATATTGAATCATATTTTCGCACAGGTACTGTCCCTTTGCCTACGTCGCATCCCGATTTCCCCCACCTGCTTCTGCTCGCCCCTCTGTAATAGCTGGGCTGTCTTAGCTCTTTTCTGAAAACATTAATTTCTCTTAGGAATTGGAAGTTTACGTAATATTATACAGCTGTTTAATTTAACTTAAATAAAAGGGCCTCGTTAAGTAATTAACTGTCACGTGATTTCCTCCGTTTCTACAATCCTTACGGCATAACCACTTGGACGGACAGTAGATAGCATGTCTGAGTAATTTTATATTTTCGGGTCGGGCAGAAGTGAAGATTGAATTTACAGTACGTAGAGTAGGTATAGAATTATTTCAACATGAGTTACTAGTACGAAGGACGAAACTGGCAATTGGAATTAGATGCAATAGTCTATAGTGCGATAATATGCACAAAAGAACTGAAGCCTGTATCGAAATGAACGGCCACCATTTTCAAAATTCTGTTTAAATATTCATATTATGATTATTTTTCAATTTAACTTCTTTCTCTATATTGTGCGCTAATGTGCTGTAGACAGTATAATATACACTGCATAATGAATACGTTCGCATGGATAACTCACTTCGTGAGTAAAAAGACTTATTCTTAATACAGTACTGTACTTTGATTAAAAAAACCTAATGAAAATTATCAAACTGAAAATCGCGATATTTCCTAGTTTACGTAAATGGATGAACTACTTTTCTTCCTTCCTATACCTAGTAGAGTGATTTGTGTTTTACGCCAGTATCATCGAACTCCAGTCTTGGAGGGGGGAGCAAGCGGTGTTTCCGGTTCTCTAAAGGTATAGACAGGTTAATATTAAAAATGTTAGTAAAAATAAAATGATGTCCCTGTACTTCAAGTTAATAATGACATACATCTGTTTGCTATTCATATTTTTTGTTTTCTCTCCTGTTTTTATTACTATTTGTTTTGTTCGTGTACTAAGTTTCTATTTTGTGATCTTTCTTGTTCCTTTCATTTAATTTTATCTTTTGTCCTGGATGTTCTCTAAGACAGTCCTGAAAGTTTTTTAATAACACTTAAGGTACTTGTCCACGGAGCTAGTTTTCTGTCCAGTGCAATGAATTTCCAGCGCAAGGTCACGATTGTACTGTGTAAACTGCACAGCAAGCTGCTAGTTTGCAGAGGTTATGAGGAAAAAGCGCACAAAAGACTTCTGGCTTGCAATACGATCCTTGCGCCGTGTACACAGCATTAAGGAAAGTCTGGCGCTACCTCCTTCTGGCATGATCAGGTTAGATAATATTGCAGCTGGCGTAGCAAGTCTTCTGTACGGTGCTAGATATTCCGTTGTATTTATTGAAGAAAAACTCTAAGTATTGATATAAATGATAATATATATTGTATTATTTATATAATGTATGACTTAAATCTTTATTTATTATAGTATATGATACATATATATTTAATTTAATTTTTGTAGGTTATTTTACGACGCTTTATCAACATCTGAGGTTATTTAGCGTCTGAATGAGATGAAGGTGATAATGCCAGTGAAATGAGTCCGGGGTCCAACACCGAAAGTTACCCAGCATTTGCTCATATTGGGTTGAGGGAAAACCCCGGAAAAAACCTCAACCAGGTAACTTGTCCCGACCGGGAATCGAACCCGGGCCACCTGGTTTCGCGGCCAGACGCGCTGACCGCTACTCCACAGGTGTGGACTGATACATATACAGGGTGCTTAAAAAGTGTAACATATTTTTATAGGAGGTAGTATAGGTCGAAACTAGAAAAAAAGTTCCTATAAACAGGTGTCCAGAAACAAATATCTGTTGAGACATGGCCCATGTTATATTGGGTGATCATTTCAAAGTGTGTCATGACGTCACTGTTGCGAGTCAGCGATTTGAAACGAGTTTCAACTTTAATGTCAGAGAAGTTGCCTATTATTCAAGGCGTTCAATCTGAACTTGAGAACGTGTACGGTATAACTTGAACGTCGTAGCAACAGATCGACCTTAACAAGTGTTAACATTGTAACTCACTTACTTCCATTTTTCAGGAGAAGCAAATGAAGTTTTAAAATGATCATGTAAAACAGTGTATACAGATAATAACAATAAGATTTTACATATGATTGGGAAGGTTCAGAGCTACAATGATAGTACTGGAAGAAAAAGAAACATTTTAAGACCATATTAACTAGCATAACTCAAAACCATAAAAAATTGAGTTACAATGTTAGTATTTGGGAGGGTCGAGATGGCGGTATGCACGGTCTGTGTGCTACCATAAACTCTTTCGAACTGTATTTTGCGCGGGCAAGTCGTACGCAGGGTATGTGTTATCATCGGTAAGGCAACATTCCACAACACAAATCAAATACTCCGTGTCCATGTTGACCGTCGAAGTTAATGTCAACAAATACGCAAGTAATTGTCTTAACCCTCTACCTTATAAAGAAAAAAACTCACCTCAGTACGTGTTTCCAAACAGTTCATATTCCTGCCACTACCGGCAATACCGTACATATCGGTAAGTACTATTCAGAATGAACGCCGTACTTGCTAGGCAACTTCTCTGGCACATAGGTAATACGCCTCTGCGGAAGTGTAGGAAGATTGAATTCTCTAGGCTCATCGACTAGCCACGTGACGGCATACAGCGAGCCATGACACACTTTGAACTGAACACGCAGTATATCATATTTATGATTTACATCAACACACTCTCAGGTCCGTTCGTTTAGCCTCTCTCTGAGCGCTATTGCGCGTTTAACCCTCAATGAGAGGGACAATATTTCTATGATGCGTGCAATTGCGGAAGTAGGATGAGATAGATACCTGTAGGTCGCTCAAGCTAACACGAATCGCCCAGCCCTGCACTAACCCATTAATATTAAATATTATGAGGTTGATATATAATGTGTAGGAATGGTTCTGATATTGTCAATTGACATACAGTATAATCAAGAATATTTTTTATTTTATTGAACATTTTGTCTTACATTTTCACTTCATTTGTTTAAGGTCAAATTGGAAAAAATAATTACAATGGACACGTGAACGAGTAAGGTTACACTGTGACGTCAGTGCTACAAGGTCGAGTAGAATGCTCTTGCGCCAGAGAATCCAGCGCGAATTTCATAGCGACATGTACAGTAAACATGTGCTGCAAAATCTTCCTGACAGCTTCTAGCGCTATACAAAAAATTTCAAATAGCGTGCTATTCTGGCCATGTGTGTAAACGTGATGTGATATTTCTGTTGCGCTATTAAAAATAGCGTGCTGTATAACTAGCATCGTGGACGAGTACCTTTAGATAGATCTCATAGTACACTGAAATAAGTGATAGCGTGAGTTACGTCCCAAGGTTGTTATGCAAATTTATTTTAATAATAAGTCCTTACCTAGGTTCTTTCGAGTTTCATAAATTAAAGAAAAAATTTAAGCAAATTATTTAGTATTCATGTCCTTTTTTCCTTTTTTCTTCTTCTTAATTTCAATACACTATTTATTCATTCCAACTTATATTCTGTTCTTGACTTGATTTTTTACTTTTATCTTTGTAATTATCCCCGTTTGGTAATAGTTGTATTCTTTTTGTAATTTTATTTAATCTTTGTTGTTCTTTAATACAAAATATTTATAGGAACCGCCCCCGAACATAAGCTTGGTCAAACGGGTGTGCGCTACGTCAATAATATCTATTTATTTTATATATTTTGTAGCAATAAATAAGTTACTAAATACTTACTCAATATATTATTTTGAAGTTCCAGTTTGAATTTAATTACTGTGGCAAGCTATTTTGTTGAGGCTGTACTGGCGAACTTAAAAGTTTCTTTTACGTATAGTATAGTATAGTGTATAGTGTAAGTTTTGTAAATGTGTTCCGAGTCTGAATTAAAAATACTGTAAATCATAGGTAAAAGAACTTAAGTGTTATTCATTGTTGCCCATTTCATATCCTGAAAAGCCTTTAATTTCTGCAATAGTGATAATCAATAACATTAAAAAATAACGAATTTAAAATAGGCCTACTCCTTTTTTTGTAGATAAAATATCAATCAGTTTCCATTCTAAGTTTATGCATTTTGTTTTCCTGGACTAATAAGGTTAAGTTATCAGTTTGTTTATTTTGTTTAGTTTCCACAATATACAGACATTTAAATATTAGACTCTAATTAAACCGCCTGAAATTTCCTTAAAATTAAGGCCTACAGCAATTTAAAAACACTATTTAATTGAGAAATATTTCATTTTGGGTATTTCGATATGCCACAATTCTATCGCAAATAATAAAAATAAAATCACAACTTTTCGAAGATTCAATCTAGCTTCGTCTTCAGGTGAAAAAAATGGAGTGAAAAGGGGTTTCTTACTCGTTAGGGTCGTTACGAACAATTAAACCTACTTGACTGACCAACTATATAATCAGTAAGAGAACTTTCTCATTCAAATTTTTGTTCACTTGAAGACAAAAAGCCCATCTTCGAAATGTTGTGATTATATTAATTTTTTCATTGTCATCAATGGAAAATGTACAGACTTAGTTTCTTTTAAATAATTCATCATTATTTTCTCCTTTAATTAGATTAAATAAGTTATTGTTTTTGTGTGTTTTGTATGTATGTATACACATACAGTAGGCTACATATACATTTTTAAATGAATTCCTCGAAGTAACGGCTTAGTCTCTGCATGCACGAATAGGTGTCCTTTCATGTTATTAATGTTATTATGAATGCAGTAATGAACAATGCAATTCCCTGAGAAGATTCATAACTCTAAATGATTTGATGTGTTGCTCTTGTAATGTGTCTTCTGAACGGAGTTTGTTTAAAGTACCGTAGCTGTCTTATTTGACATCTTGATTACACAACTTTTAACACTATATCACTTAGAATATATTATTTTATGATTATCATAAATGTTAAATGTAAACTAAGTTAGTAAATACCTAGTTAACTAGTTTCAGCTTAGTAGTAATCATATTCAGATCTAGAACATTACGAAATATACAGACACACAAAGACACATCCAGAACTAATCCTCAATACACAACAGAATTTCAGAATACACACAATATTTGCCTCTACATTCCTAACACAAACTCACCCCCCAGCAAAAAATTTGAAGAAACCGGAAAATACAAGGACCTCACTAGTTCTGAAAGTGGCTACCACCACCACCACCACCACTAGGCAATGACAAGCTTAGTTTACATTTAAGAGGTTTGGGAGTAAACATGGTAAGTGACGTTTTAGTGTTTTGAAGTTATTAGATAGGTGAACATTTATACATACAACAGTTTGTATAGTTACCAGGAAAGTAAAATCTGTATACTTCTGCCATCTGTTGAGATGTTGTAAAACTAAGTACTACTTTAGACGCAGAATGTAAGATCCCACATTATACGCTACATATCTCATTTTTTTTATAAAAATGTTAGTTACCATGTTTTACATCCGAGCTGCTATTTTAACACGTGAAAGTGATCATAAATTTATTCCTAAGTTTTATTATTTTGAATTTTGTATTAATTACTTAAACATAAATAACCCTGAATCTCTTATGAATGAATGATGTTTCTATTTATACATCATGCCAGAAGGGCGGATCAACAAAACTGCTAGTTTAAATGGGAAATTATTTTTTATTTTTCCTATCCTTATCTACATAACAAGATACTTTTTTATTCTTTCTCACGTGCATTGTAATTTTCAAACGAATTTTTCGAACGTAAATAGGTTCCATTATAAATATTTTCAATAATGAAAAATTTATTATATGCCCTTCTGGTAAGATGTCCTCCGTATATCTTAATTTTTACGAAGTCTTGAGTATTGAATAACCACATTTAATACAATGTCATTAATTGTGGATCTGAGGGAAAAAAAAATATAACCACATCTAACTGGGTTGATTTTCGTAAGGACAGCCATAAACATGTTATGTATGAGAACACATAAATACATGAGAGTTAGGACGTATTTACTCTGACGTTTGATCACGTCCTGTCTACATAGCCAATTTTAATTTTCACTCCCGCGTTCTGTCAATCACTTAGACATTTTTGAAGGGGAATTAAAAGCTCCATAATCCTCATCCTGCTAAAGCAATTGGTGCAGGATATAGGAATATAATTTTTATGTAATTCTGATTACTTTTCAACTTATTTCATATCGTATTTTGTCCCTTTCTGATGCTTTTATTTCTCCCCCCCCCCTCTTACAGTGATGCAGGGTTATTTGTAGAGCCGGGATTGACTGATCTTAATACCTTTTATCCAAGCCGCAAATGTACTTATAACAATCTTCTGAAGGGGATGATATACATCCCAATTAAATATTGAATTAAGTTGAAATGGAGGGTTGTAATAAAATGGAATTAAAAGTTAACGACAGTTTCCAGTCGTGCAAAACTCTGACAGGAGTGACAATGGACGGCAGGTGTTATCGTAGCAAGAGACGAGGGATTCTGTAGGTTCATCTGAACAGATGAGCGGAAATTGAGATCTGGTACTGGTGGAAGTAAAACTCTATAAATTGATTACCTTTTATATAAATAAATTAATTTCCTACCGTTCGCCACACATATACGTACAAATAAACAGTAACATCATTCTCAACATCATCAAATTAATCGTTGTAAATAAGATATAAACATATGAGCGTGAAGGAATAGTGGGAGCAAGTGAAAGTATTTCTGATAAAGCACAGTTTATGAATTATTTATATATTTTCGACGAGGTATTAAGCAGATGAATGAAATCCATAATCCTGGAATTGTATTCTCGGAGGCACTACAGATATGATCCAAGTATTCTCATAACTGTCACCAGAATTATACTATGTAAGAATGTTGGCGAGTCTCGTCAGCAAGACGTCCTTCAACTGACACAGTCATTATACCTCCTACTCTAACGAAAATAGAGAGTTTCCTCAAGAGAGCTGCAAAATAGCGCTTACAGCCGGTCTAGATTAGACCGGTCGAAGTTACAACCGGTTAGGTTGAACATCAACCGAATATTCGATTGTCGGGCGATTACGCCTGATGTATTGCAGACTAGACAGAACACCAGGCGCACTTAATCATATATGAAACTGACATTTTTTGAATACACAACCGGAGTAACAATTGATGGGAATTTACGTTGTCATATTAAAAACAAGAATGTTTGCAAGTACTCCTACAGTCGATTCGGCACTATAACACATCTTATTTTATTATTTTGAACTTCATAAGTATCGTTTATATTTTAAAATTTTATATTTTTACTTATAAAAGTTGCTTATAGATATGTTAAACAATGTATAGTTTTACAAAGAACAAGACGTGCATTAACCATGTATATTTTTCTTACCATTAAACACTACATAGCAGGTGTTTTACTATACCAGTGTTAAACAGTATACATCATAACTTCGTCATAATTTTATTACTCGTAACTCTTCTATTCACATATCGACTGAATCCCGTTCGATTTGTATAACCCGATAATCGATATTACATAAGTGTCTACTGTTTATGTAAGATCGCGGATAGTTTAGGGCACGAATCTCACACAGAAACAAATGGGAAGGGGGAAGAAAATGCGATCTCCAAATTGGGACAAATTAAGTACCATACACAATACTTCAATACCGGTACATCATTGTGTATATTAATAAAATTATTTCATAATAGGTAAGCATTATATTAATAATGCCATGAGAATACTCAACTAATATTTGACAATACCATAAACGTTTTTTTTATCATAAATAACACGAGATACCTACTTATTCTAACTAAAATGACAAAAAAGAGATATTATGGATTATTGTTTAGCCAACTGTCCGAAGACAGGACTAAATCTCACAAGTGATACCAAGAAGGCACTACTTATGTGTCAACTAAGTCAGAAGATAATGGGGTAAGGTGGCCAGTTCCTGTTCCCCTCCATTGCATACATCGCCGACTAGCTACATATTACACTAGTCAAACTTCAGATATAAATGTCTAAAATAAATAATGGTTACTGAAAGGGACAAGTTTTCTCTAATTAATTTATTGAAAATAGAAAGTTTGTTTCCTTTATACTGAAGAAATCAACATTTAACCACTTATAATATCCAACTCCTAAATTTACAGTTACAGGCACTTAGGGTGCTATTCATAGACATTTCGCTAGTCCGCGTTACGAGCATGCTAAACTAGCCCCGGCTATCGACTGGTTACTTGTACAGGATTCATATCATATCGCTAACACTGGTTTATGAATACGAAAAGCGTTAGTTCGCTGATCATCCAACGGAAGCCCGCTCTAAGAATGTCTATGAATACGGCCCTTAGATTTCCACTCGCGCCAGAGCCCTGCTTTCTTATATTAATGAAAACGTGACACCATTTTTGACTTCTTTGGTGTAGCTTTCGCAGGGAATTATAACAAATGTTGATTCAAATTACCTGTGATAATTATTTTTAATTATCCAATGTAGAGGCAAATGCATTTAGTGACGCTTTAATCCATTCTCTACCCCAATAGAACAGGGAAGGATTTATTTTTAAAAAGGCATGGCCCATTCATTTTCCCGAATTCGGACATTGTTGCGAGGAGCTATTTTAGTGACGTTAATATAAAATATATTCAAAAAATTCTAATTTGAAAACTATTAGCCCTAATGGCACCAAATTTTGTACAAATGCTAGTTTTGTAGGCCTGTTTATGTAGTTTAAATATCACATACTTTGAGTGAAAAGTGTGAACGTTTTAAAAATTATATTTATGCCCATAAATGTGTCAGTACCGTAGTTTCCCGTAACTATGGTCCACATTTGTCACATTTTTCTTTGTATATTCAGTACTATTCATACAGATTAAGTGAAATTTTGGCTTCGGACTCTTGTAAGTTTATATTAAATAAATATTGACATATGTGTTTGAAATTATTTAATTACAAGTGTCAAAAAAATAATAAGCATTGATACATAGTTGTATTCTGAGTTGCCCAACTATGGTCCACTCATATATTCATGCTTGAAAGCATGAATGGACTATAGCTGGAGCTGTAATTATTCTTAAATCAATACATTGAGTTTCTAATTTAAGGGTAGAAACATAATCTAGCACAGAAATATTAAAAATAAATGAAAAGTACATGGATTCGTTTTATTCGTACGCATTTCATAAACACTCAATAAACAAGTGAAATCTGAAAGTCGTTTTTCTGCAATAATGAACAACTACACTCACCGGCAAAAAAAACCGGGCCACCTAGAGTTTCTCAATTTTTTATGAGGTGAGAATCAGAAAATTCTTTATGAAAAATGAAGAAAACATTGCTTCTCAGAAAAAAAAACTTATTAATTATCATTTGCGATATTATTTTCAACGCCAAACAATGGATGTAATTAAAATGTGTAAAAACTTACAAATTATATCAATTTTCTTCCAAATGTTCAACTGATTTTGTGGCCACCCAGATGTTGGTAATAGCGGGTATTACCTCCCCGTGACTGTATGACTGTTACCATTCGCCGATTCAAACCTTCGATCAGATTCTGGATGTCAGTCTGGTCGATTCTATTCCATTCTTTACTTAGAACATTTCGGAGCTGCTGTAAGTTGCTGTGAGGAGTTAGACGACTTCTAACTCGCTTCCCTAGGATGCCCCACACATGTTTATATCAGGACTTCTTGCTGGCCATGCCATCGTATTCAATCCAACGTCGTGAAGGAAGTCATCCACTATTCTTGTAGCATGAGGGCGTGCATTGTGATGCATTAACAGGAACGTTTCACCAATAGGTGGGCCATATGGTGCCATATGTTAAATTGAACCTTCTTCGATGTATCTTGGAGCAGTCAAAGCACCTCCATTAATGAAAACAAGTTCTGTGTGAGCGTCATACGACATGCCACCCCATACCATTACTTATCCACCTTGGAAACTGACACGTGAACTGAAGGAACATGAATAAAAACGTTCTTCTTCTCTTCTCCACACTCTTTCACGTCCATCTGTAAACTAAATCTCGATTCATCTGTCAAGAGCACTCGTCGACACTCCCCCAGGTTCCAATTAGCATGATTGTGAGAAAACGTAATCGTTCAACATGATGTTGCTTGAGCAATTCTGGGCCTTTAGCTGGTCTTCTGGAATCAGCCCACATTCATCCAGACGTCTTCTTATAGTTCTCTCACTCACATTAACTTGTCTTATTTTCTGAAACACTCTTCTAGTCTCAATAGCTGTGGAATGGCGATTTCTTAATGTGTTTAGGGCAATAAAATGGTCGTCACGAGCCGAAGTTACTCGTTGTCTCCCTGAACCGGGTCTCCTGGAATAACTTCCTGTCTCTCTAAAGCGATGGTACACTCGTTGTACGGTCGATCGAGGAATCCCAAGAACTGCAGCCACATAACGCTGACTATTCCCACCTTCTATCAATACAACCACTTTTGCTGAATCGGTAGAACTTAGTGACATTTGTATACAATGAAGTACTCCAATACTGCCTCAAAAGAGCTTACCAGTCTGTAGACATCTTCAGCTTAGCTCGAAATGAGTCCGAGAAGTTTACACACAATATTACAAGAAGAACGAATCTTCTTTTCAGATCATTGAGGCTATTATGTATTCAGTATTACAGTGTTACGTATCACAAAATAAATGAATAACTAAATGAACCTCACCACACCTACAATTTTTTTTAAAATTCTACAATTTTCAAAAATTTTAAAGAAAATGTAGTTGGCCCTTTTTTTTTTGCAGGTGAGTGTATATCAAAGAACAAAAGTACGGTATCAAAATAAACTAACACATTCTTCGCAAAATATTAAAAAATAAATTCACTGATAATGTTTATTTATCATACTAAGAACTACATTCATTAGGCTTATTTCGATCCTTTGAATCTCCACTTCTCTTGTATACCTTATTTTATTTCAAGGAGTGCAGTTCGGTGTTCAAAGGAGGCACCGAACTGCACTCCTTGAAATAAAATAAGGTATAATTCTGAAACTGAATCATAATCTGTAGGCTATCCAATTCAACTTCATCGCTCTCATAGTCACTCACAGGGACGGTTGTTTTCCTTCTACCCTGAAGTTTTCATTTTACCGGACCATCATTCGTGCTAGTACCATTGATGCTGGATCAGCCTGTTTCTTTGTTTGCTTGACTATAATATTAAATTATGTTTTAGAATATACTGAGGTACCGTATTTTCAGAAGTAAATAATCACATTGATCACATTTTATTGAAACAGATATTTCAAAATGAAATACAACTATGGTCCACGAAAAATTGTGGTACATAGTTGAGGACTGACTTCTAGCCTTGAGGTTAAACATTTTTCACGCAGAGTCCTTAACCTCTGCCAGTCTAATTATTTCGTGAAAGTAAACACTATATAGCCAGGTTTAATTGTACAAAGAATCATATATCTATAACTTACCAGTTCTACAGAGGATCTTTATAAAACACACAATCACAAATTGAATGATTTCGTGTCTTCACACATTAAATAGAACGATGCACACTGACCTTGTTAAGCATCCTTATCATTGCCAAGTGTAATGGTAGATAGAAGCATCTATGGGGAACATAATTCCATCACAGTGGCGCCTTAAATGGCAAACACCGAACTCTTGGGGGACTAAGTAGTACATAATGCGTTTTGGACCATAGTTGGGTGCCTGGACCATAGTTATGGGAAATTACTGTACTGTTGGTAGTGCAATAAGAGATTGCCTGCTCTCTTGCGGTGTATTACAGCACCATATTCCTGAAGTGGAGCGAAAGCCGTTACCGGTATGTTCTCTGCTTGCAGACTGTTGCGTAGCTTAAAATTGGAATTGTATCTTACTACGACAAAAGCATTAATTAATTTTCAAGGGATCGTACAAAGAATTTTTTTCATTTATAATTCTCACCTTTATGATACACAGCACCGATATTGTCGCTAAAATATTACAAATAATTTATTTTTACTTTTTTAACTATTCCAAGCATATATGTGTTGTCGCTATTGCATAGCAATCTCGCCGTAATGTTGAATGTGTTTTATAAAATAAATTTATGTTTGGATAAATTAGTTCTCATGCGGATATTCTCATAGTTGGAAATTGCCCCGTCACTCATTCTGCGCATCGTTAATGCACGTCAGTGCTCCATGAATGACTGAATTTGACGTACAAGTATGCATCGTAATTGCATATTGATATTCATACATAAAATCCTGTTCACACACCAAATTATTCTCAAAGTTTGCAGCATAACGGAAGAAGCTAAACTTATTAAAAACTGTTACAAGTATAGGATAATGAAATGGTGACAAATTTAAGAATATATCACAATGCAAACAAATACGTTATAGTACGACTCAAAGCAAGCTCTCTTGTAATATATTAGGATTATAATTATCCCATTAATTTACTTGGTTATTTAACGACGCTGCATCAACTAGTAACGATAGCGAGATATTTAGCGAGACGAGGTCGAGGATTCGCCATAGATTACCTGACATTTACCTTACGGTTGGGGTAAACCTCGGGAAAAACCCAACCAGGTAATCAGCTCAAGAGGGAATCGAACCCGCCCCCGAGTGCAACTCCTGATCAGAAGGCGAGCGCCTTAGTCGACTGACAAGCAAACAGTCTGATGGGGGCAGACAAAAAGTTAAACTATTTTCCTTCCACCATGTTAATAATGTCAAAAGAATTGCTTATACAGACGTGGACAGATTACTAGCAAAATTGAAGATGTTTATTATATATTTTTACAAAATATTATTCTTCCATTCAGGCTGCAGTTGACATTTTTGAGTATTTCCAAATTATTACCAAAATTGAAGATTTGTGTTGTATATTTTTTGAAAATTTGACTATTCAATTTGGACTACATTTGATATTTTTGTATATTTCCAAATAATTAGCAAAACTGAACATTTTTATTTTATATTTTTACAAAATTTGACTCTTCAATTTAGACTGCAGTTGTCATTTTTGCATATTTACAAATTTTTAGCAAAATTAAAGATATTTATTATATATTCTTACAAAATTTGGCTCTTCAATTTAAACTACAGTTGACATTTTTGCATATTTATGTCTACTATAATGATAGAAATATGAAAAATTGTCAACTGTAGTGTAAATTGAAAAGTCAAATTTTGTAAACAGAGTTATCATAAAAATCGTCAATTTTGTTAATAATTTGTCCACGTCTGTAGAAATTCTGGCCACTCGACCGCAATTATAAGGCCATCCAGAAAGTGATTTTACCTAGGGCCGTTTCACAGTTTCATGGAAAGATTTATTGAAACAGATACAGCAATTTTTGCGCTATTTTTCAACATATCCCCCACTGGAATTGAGATATTTGTCATACCGTGGGATCAATTTTAGTAGCCTTGTGTCGTAGAAGTCTACCGCCTGGGATCGGAACCTGCGTTGACAGTCGTCTGCACCTCTCTATCGATACCATGTTATGACAGATGTCTCAATTCCGGTGGGAATACTTAAAAAAAAACTCAATTCCTACGTCGTCTGTTCCAATAAATTCTTCCAATGAAATTGTGTATTCTTTCTGTTAACGGCCCCTGGCGAACTTATTTTTTTACGGCCTTCGTAATTGCGGTTGAATGGCCAAAATTTATATAAACACTTATTTTGATATTATTAATATGGTGAAAGAAAAAAATTAACTTCTTTATCTGCTCCCATCAGAATGTTTTCTTATGAGCTTCGCCGGTGGCTAGACCCGTGAAATTCCTTAAAGGCAAGGGCCTCTTGCCTAAGTAATTTAGCTATTTTGACAGTTCCGAATAGATATTTCCCGAAAGAGTCTCATGTTTATCCCAGTGCTTCCTTTAGTTTAGTTGAATTCTTCAGTCTTCTGGATCCTCAGTCTTTGATGTCAAGTTACAAGTAAAACCCATCGTCCTCTCTGTCATCCTACTTTACTATGGCCTGTGTTATTGTTCTGTGTGTCCATCTATTGTAGTCCATTAATTGCCACCATGGTTGTCGCAAGAAAAATAAAGAAAGTAAACTTGCGAATTATAAATGAGGCAACTGGACAGCTTTAAATACTTGGGATGTACTATAAGCAGTAACATGAGCTGCAGCCAGGAAGTCAAAAGGAGCATAGCAATGGCCAAGGAAGTTTTTAATAGAAAAAGTAGCATCTTCTGCAGACCTCTGGAAAAATAACTAAGGAAGAGACTAATGAAGTGCCTTGTGTGGAGTGTGGCATTGTGTGAGGTAGAAACATGGACATTACGACGAAGTGAAGAGAAGCGAAGCATTTGAAATATGGATATGGAGAAGGATGGAGCGTATGAAATGGACAGACAGAATAAGAAATTAAGTTGTGTTGGAAAGAATGGGTGAAGAAAGAATGATGCTGAAACTGATCAGGAAGAGAAAAAGGAATTGATTAGGTCACTGCCTGAGAAGAAACTGCCTACTGAAGGATGGACTGGAAGGAATGGTGAACGGGAGAAGAGTTCGGGGCAGAAGAAGATAGCATGTGATAGACGATATTAAGATATGTGGATAAAATGCGAAGACTAAGAAGAAAGTGAAAATAGGAAAGATTGGAGAATACTGGGTTTGCAGTGAAAGACCTGCTCATGGGCAGAAAACGTATGTATGTATGTATGTATGTATGTATGTATGTATGTATGTATGTATGTATGTATGTATGTATGTATGTATGTATGTATGTATGTGTGTGTATATATATATATATTATTTATATATATATAGGGACATCATTTTATTTTTACTAACATTTCTAATATTAACCTGGCTATACCTTTGGATTAACGGCTGATAATCGGAAACACCGTTTGCTGCTCCTTTCGACGACTAGAGTTCGATGATAGACTACTGGCATAAAATACAAACAAATCACTTTACTAGGTAGGCCTATAGGAGGGAAGAAAAGTAGTTCATCATTTACGTAAAGTAGGAAATGCCACGATTTTGAGCTTGGCAATTTTCTTTAGGCTTTTCTTTAATCAAAATACAGTACTGTATTAACAATAAGTGTTTTCACTCGCGAACTGAGTATTCATTCACGAACTGACGTATTCATTATGCAGCGTACATTATACTGCCTACAGCACATTATCGTACAATATAGAAAATGAAGTTAAATTGAAAAATAATCATAATATGGATATTTAAACACAATTTTTAAAATGGTGGCCCTTCATTTCGATACAGACTTCAGTTCTTTTTTGCATATTATCGCACTATATACTATTGTACCTAATTCCAATTACCAGTTTCGTCCTTCGTACTAGTAACTCATGTTGAAATAATTCTGTACCTAATCTATAAAAGAGTACCTTACGTACTGTAAATTCAATCTTCTCTTCTGCCCGATCCGAAAAGATCAAATTACTCAGACATGCTATCTACTGTCCGTCCAAATGATTTTGACTCAGGGTCGTAGAAAGGGGGAAAATCACGTGACAAATAATTAACGGAGGCCTTTTATTTAAGTTACTTTAAACAGTTGTATATTATTACGTAATATTTTCAGAAAATAGCCCAGCAACTAGTCTTCACAAAGCAGAAAGGGGGGGGGGGAACAGGGATGCGACGTAGGCAAACGGACAACAGTACCTGTGCGAAAACACGATTCAATACTGAAAGCTCTTTCGTTACTAAAAAACGCGAACATATTTCTGAAACGTACTATACTCACTAACTCAGTACTGTTTGTGCTTACTAAGATCGTAAGGCGATTTTGACTGTATGCGCTTGGTTCTGTGTGGAGAACGGTTGGAAGTTTACTAGTAGAGGGGGTGGGAATGAAGTACATTCAAAAACTCAGGTACAATAAAAATCGAAGTAAAAATAAAATGATGTCCGTGTATTAATATACATATATATTTAATATGTTTTTATATATACCATTTAGATTGTAATATGGTTTTTTAGGTATAAATTTGTAAACTTATTGTATAAATAATCACCAAACAACATTACAAGCAAATGTCTTTAAATCTCTCCATGCTCTATTGATAAATTATTTGTGTTTGTGGTTTGAAGTAGTTTTCATGATATGTATTATCAGTTTCTGTATATCACAACTAGTTGAATTGTTTATGCCTTAAATTTAATTAACTTACTTGTTTTGTATTAGCTCAATTGATGAATGATCGTTTGCGTTTGTAAATTTAATAATCTGATTGGCTATGTATTGTATACTTTTAGTAGAGCCATCGATGTAGCTCAGTCGGCAGACTCGCTGGGCTGCTGATCCAGACCTGCGTTCGGGCTTGGGTTGGATCCCCCTCTGGTCTTTGGTTTCTTCCGAGGTTTTCCAGCCGTGGGACTGAAGCCGGATGGTGTATGGCGAGTCCTTGGCTTCAACCCCTTTGATTTGATTACCTGGTTGGGTTTTTCCGAGGTTTCCCCTAAACCAAAAGGCAAATACCGGGTAATATTTTGGCGAATCCTCGGACCTCACCTCATCTCACTACATCTCGCCAAAATATTGTAAAAAATTGCACAAAATTGTAAAAATTGTAGAAAATTATTAAATTGTAAAACTATAAAAATTTTTTAAAATTGTAATTGTAATATTGTAAAATTTTGACTTGTTCCCACATCTTAAAGCTTCATTGCTCATGTAAGACCTATGGAATAAAATGAATGAATGAATGAATGAATGAATGAATGAATGAATGAATGAATGAATGAATGAATGAATGAATGAATGAATGAATGAATGAATGAATGAATGAATGGAATAAATCCCTCGCTCAAGATGACACCTCAATTACGTGTATAATTGCTACATTTGAGATTTTGACGAAGTTGTAATGTAGTGTAGGTTTGAATGTTTCAACGTATGTATGGTGGAGTTCAAACTACTTATTAGAAGGATACAATAGGTAGCAGAAGCGCGTCACACATATTATAGCAACAATCGCCAGTCAACTGGGAAGGTCAACCTACTGAAGTGAACTCTACCTTCTGCTGGATGTAACACTCGTGCCGCTACATGTGCACAGAAAGTGTAACCGACTGATAGCATTAGTTTCGCCTGGTAAACTTGGGAAAACAGGAGGCTGGCTGGTGGGAATTTCAATAGATACAAATGATTACGTATTTCATGTGCAACGTATGGTTGTCCAAACTGCTAGGGAAAATACAAAGCCTAACTTCTCTTACTCAGTAAAAAGTGATATTTTTTTATTGAATTCAGGTATTTCAAACTGAAAAATATGGTCATAATATTGAATTGAAAATCATATTTTGTAATAACTACTATGGTACGTATTTCAAATAGACTTATGATATACTGTATCATATAGCAGCTAAAGTGAATCGCTTTGGCTGCATACACTCTAGAAAGTGAGGTATATTTTAGACGCCATAAAGGCGCAAAGATGGCATGGAGTTAGAGTTCCATGTTTTCTGGACTTAGGTACTAAAAAGACTTAGGTACTACCTAGGTTGGGAAAGACTCAGTACTGAATTTGATAGGTGATTTTGTGAACCTCGGGACCGTTCTGGAAAGTTTGCCAACGAGAAAAATTTCTTGTGAAATCTGTCTATCATGTAGAATCACCTCTTTTGCTATGGACAATTTTACCCCTTCCACAATGTATATAGTTAACATTCACAGTACTTTTAAACGTAACACAATAAAATAGAATATTATTTATCTAATTTTATGAAATATTAGCTTCATCCATCTACTAAAAGAATAAATTAAACAGCTTCTTTTTACATTAGTTACATCATTAGGTGTATCCTTTTCTTTAGTTATGTTTGTCTTTTCTAATTTATTTTGTCCTTGCAAATTTATTTTTTTTTCTAATAAAAAGAATAGGGACCATACTTTGTCCCAGGAGGCCATAATATGAAGCATTACTGGAGTTTTTAAGTAGACGACGCACGTCCATCAAGCAAGCGAAGTACTTGACTGATAGCTCACGCGACTCTCGTTTCGTCAAGTAGGAAAGAACAAAATACTGACTACTTTAACAATTACACTAATATTTACTATTTAAATTATTTACACTATGTACACTACAATATGCTATTTCTACAATTTACATTATAATAAAGGTTTTCCTACAATGATCAAACATTATTTACAATATTAAGCTTATGTACAGTGTTGTGTATTGCAATGTAAGGTATTTTATTTCAGAATACCATAGCCTACTTATTTTGTAAATTATGTACAACAGTGTAAATAATGTTTGATCAATGTAAGCTTTCATTCTTTATCATACTGTAATAGTGAAAATAGCGTATTTTAGTGTAGGCCTACATAGTGTAAAGGATTGTCAGATATTGACTACTTTCAAAAACCGATTGCCAGAAACACTGCTTTTAGTCTCTAGAATATGATATTTCTTCAAATAATACATTTTTAGAATATACTTATTTTTAATATAAGCTTATCAATTTTCCTTCGTTATTTTAGTCAATATATTAATCCAAATTGTCTTATTCAACCCTAATTATAGTTCGTTAACTTTTAGAATTATATGCAACTTAAATAATCCACATTTTGCTCTTACTATTATTATTATTATTATTATTATTATTATTATTATTATTATCATTCCACTGTTTTCAGTATTGATACTATTTCTATTTTCTATGTATTTTTGTACTGGTTGAAGGCCTCTTGGCCTTAATTCTGCCAGGAGCAATAAAAATAAATGAAATAAATTAATGTACAAATAATTTAAATTGTAGGAAAGGCCACCGTGGTATCAGTCTTTATGATTAGAATGCCTTTTCAATCTGACATTAAAAATATTATAATTATAATATTAACTGCAAGAATACTTTTCACGCAAATAAGACATCCATTGGCAATAGGACTCTTATTATTAATTCAAACAATTATTGTATGTATAATAAGAGGTTTACTATCACAAAGATTTTGATTTTCATATATTCTAGTCTCCGAAGTCTAGTTTTAAATCATGCATAGACCGTCAACTGGATCACAAGCAAGATGCAAGTGTTCCCTGATAGTGCCTGTTCCACGCGCCAAAATATAACGTCACGGCAATATAGTCCATGAACAACATATCTCCGTACGCCCTGGGGATAGAATATGGTCCCTAAATATGAATATATGTTTCATGTGGACTTGAGAATATGGACTACAATAATATTTAACATCAAAAACTAAATTGTTTCGAAATGAATAGAATATATGAGGAAGTATGTATCACCGTCATGACATTCAATTTTTATTATCTTGTCCACTGGCGTTCAAAGATACCCAACTCCTACTAATCGATAGCGAACGATAATTTTTGGTGTAAATGTGGCGTCTTTACTTATTATTTCTATGGATAGATGGCGAAGATAATAGTCAGTATTGTCAATCGTACATAAGTATATTCGCATTATAGAATGTAATATTTCATCTCTCTCTACCGATTATAAAACAACATAGGGGTTAGTCTATATGAATCAGGAGATTGAAATCAAACACCTAGAAGCTTCGGACCTCCCCTTCTATTACTTCTATTGTGACAGGTCATGGCTTCACAAGATCGTACCTTCACAGGTTCAAGTTTATTCCAGCACCAACGTGCCCTACAAGAAGAAGAGACAGTCAAGCATATAATACTAAGATGTGCCCAACTGGAAAATGAAAAAAGAATTCTACGAGCTAATATAATACACACAGGTCAAACTTGGCCTCCACCATTTGATCAATTCACAAAAACTTATCTAAAAAGCTTTAAAAAAATTGTGAAACCTGTATAATTTGGCAAAATGTAGGCTAATAATAATCAAAACTAGAAATAATAGGCTACTAACAATGATTGTAACCTAAAACAAAGAAGTACAATTAGGCAACACCTGAATCTATAAATATTGCAAGATCTTAATCAAAATGGTAAATATCTTGTTACGTCTCATGTCATAAAATTATGTAACCATAATATCTTATGTAAAGCATGTAGTATTACTCCAATGTAATGGAGCATGTTGATATATATAAATAAAATAAAATAAAACACTGGGTTTAGCTGGAAACTGCTGATATTTTCAATTATGAGAATAATTATGCTTAATCTACATAATCATTTTCCCCGACGCTTTTTTTAATAGCCCGATGTCACCTACTGAGAACAAGCGAAACTGTTTCAAAGTTTGTCAGTTTTTTTTTTCTATCTTTTGTTCTGATAGAAAGTTCGCTTACACGATCAGAAAATCGTAGGTCAGAACTCTTTGAATGTCAGTGTATGTACAGTAGTGGCAAAAAAAAAAAAAAAACCGAACCGACCCTTGTAGCTGATTTCGGAGCCTTATTCACTCCAGAGCACGATAGACTGGTAACTAAGACTTTCGTGGTTCGAATCCTGCCTGGGAAGGAAACATTTTTTGTTCCTTATTCAAATTTATTCCCAACACTTTTCGATTGCTGGTAAAATTTATGTTCTGGGAATAATAAGTTAATTAAATAGTAAACTATCACTGCAATCGGAAAGTATTGGAAATAAATTTGAATAAGGAACAAAAAAGTTTCCTTCCCAGGCAGGATTCGAACCACGAAAGTCTTGTTTAGCAGTCTATCGTGCTCTGAGTGGATAAGGCTCTGAAATCAGCTACAAGGGTCGGTCCGGTTTTTTTGACACTACTGTACAACAAAATAGCAATGTAGTTGTAATTAATCACTTATAGTGACAGAAGTGTAACAGAAATCTAATGATTTTATTGATACACGAACACATACCTGCAGAAAAAAATACCGGCCGCAAATAAATCGACGCCGTATTTCTCAGCCAGTTAACTTCTCGTAAGGAACGGTTCTGCCCCCGACTGTACCATGTCGACTTCATAACGCCGCCGGTTCCCTCTCCAGTATTATTGGTAGGACAAATGTTTATAAACCGACCACGCCATCCAATAATAACAGCACTTAGGTTCGGCGGGAGAGAACGCAGCGACAACAAGAAGAAATAATTTCGGAAGCAATAAATATGTCTAGTGAGGAAATTGGCTGCAATCAGCGTTTTAGTTGGGGAGGGAAAGAGGAGTGTCGGGAAATAAAACCGCGGCAGCAGGGACGCCGAAAAGAACAGGAAGAGCCGTGACGGCGCAAGGGAAGGAAGCCGCAGAATAATGGCAATAAAAAATAATTAACGTTTTACTATTTTGGTGGTTTTTGTTTGATGTGTTATGGGTGTGGCGGGACAAACTGCTCACTCCGTAGTCTAGAAAGGGGAGCAGAATTGTGTTATCCATACAGGAGTATGTCACCCTTCCTTTTGCGGGCCAAACGAACTTTCATATAAGAGTATCTTCCACCACAACACGTCGAAACAGGTAAATGCTGTATATATAAAATGACCTATATGTACAAAAATGCGGCTCCCAATACAAGCTGTGGGTGATCAAATTTCAAATGTAGCGTAAACTTTAACTTTCTGTAGTACAAGTACCTTTATATTTTTTAGCAAATGCACATCTTACACTATAGTAGAGGCAATATTTTTAACTTTTGTTTAGAAAAGAAAAGACATTTCGGAATACAAATGAACATAAGTACAAAATTACCGTTACACGATATCACTTCAAAATCTTGTCCTAAATATAGCAGTAGGTACTTGGAAAAAATATGAGAGAAAAATAGAAGCTGCAAATATGAAACATTAATGGGATACACTAAGCTGGGCATGGGAAGAATTGAACATTTTTTGGGATCTACGGTATTACATATTTGAAACATAGTGAAGCATATCTTTGTATTGTATTTTTCTGGTAATAAACAACAACAATATATTATTATTACTATTATTATTATTATTATCATCATTATTATTAACCAAGTTAGAAAATTATCTAACGACGAGTTGCCAAACTAACTTACTATTATGACAAGTGTTGTATTGCATGTTTCTACGTATTCACATTTTTTTATCTTCTAGTGATATTTAACTTACTTTGTCTTTTTGATTTCATATTTCCCGATAATGGTATATCTATAATGTGATAACTTGAGCTATATATAATCATAATTTTCCTTCCTGTGTGTACCTAAAATATTGTATTCATTGTATGCTTTGTACTTCACTATTGTATTACTACTATTACTACTACTACTATTATCATCATTATTATTATTATTGTTATTATTACTATTATCAATAATTGTCTCATTTTTATACTTTGTTTGTCTCATTAATTTTGACCTGCTGTTCACACTTTATTATGCTTTTTCCTTTCTTTCTGTATGTTATTATTATGTCTGATTTCTACTTACTTGTTGTTTACATTACATTATTATTATCTTATTCAGTTTTGTGAGTAAAATTGTAATGTACTTTGTAAATGTGTAGCGTTTTTTTGTAACACAGTTTAACTCCTGGTTGAGTGTTAGAGAAGACCGTATGGCCTTAACTCTGCCAGGTTAAATAAACCATTATTATTATTATTATTATTATTATTATTATTATTATTATTATTATTATTAGGCCGTTTCGGACCCGTAGACGCAAGTTTTCACCCTATCGCATTTATTTTAAACATTCAAACTTCTTTACTTGCTAACTTTGAAATTGTCCTTTTTAACTCTACAATAAACAATTGTATATAAATCGTCCCTGCTGCTGTATTCATCCAATTATCTTCTACAACACGTCATACGATATAATAATATACACTACCGGTCAAAAGTTTTCGATCACCTATCACAACTATGGATTTGTGGTTAAAACAGGGATTTCGTTTTGAATATTCTATCATATTATCATAATGCTAGAGAGAGAAAATATTTATCTTGTTGGTCTATTTAGTTTTTCCGATATGTTTGTACATTGAAATAAAGTATATCGTTATTTTCATAGCTGATCCAAAACTTTTGACCGGTAGTGTATATCAAATGATTTATTATAAACAGCGCTTTAAAATGGCATGACAACTTAACTTGTGTCCAGCGAATTTAATATCAACGATTATTTTTAACGTATGCGCTATGACTTTTAAATTAGTCTATAAACCGTTAATTAATTCTCAATAAAATAGAAAAATATTTTGAACATAGTGGATTCAACAGAAGTGCTTAAAACTGTAAGTCTCGCTTTCTGAAAACATGTGTTTTTTTTTTTAATTTTTATATTTTTAACTTCACCATCCTTCCACTCGCAGTAAAAAATTCATTATGTGTCAAAGCATGCAGAGTCATTAAAATATTAAAAAATAGAACCCAATTCCATTTCTTTTATTTTTGGTCTTATTCAGACACGCTCCACCGACGAAATCGTCCAAAAGTCGTTAAAGCACTATAAAAAGTTATTTGATTTCTGTGCGTCTACAAAATCCACGTTATATGAGGTCGCATTTTCTATTGTAGCTGAGGTCGAAGTCAAAGGTTTAGAAAACGGTTCACCATAATATATTTCAACTCCTGACATAGGGAAGCATTTTATGGAGTTGTAAAAAACGATTATGACTGGAAACCTTTTTGCTTTTTATTGCCATATGAAACTTGGGGTAGCTCTGAAAATTCCTTACGTTTAACAGCCTTATGTGTCATTATATAGAATAGGAATTTGGTTAATTAATACATTTGGCGAGACTAAATATTCCTAAACACTCATCTCTCAAAGATAATGCAAAATTCCTTTGCAAATTTACACGTCTCAATTGCCAAGTTAGGTTCCTGAAAATCTTCCTTGCTATTCTTCATTGTTTGCTATATTTTAGTTGCGGTACAAATCTCTTGAATCACCTCGGATTTGTCCAGTAATTATTTGAATACAGAATGTTTCGTGTTGATTTTTCAGAACTTACTACTACCAAGGGGAGGTAATACAATTACCTACATCAAAATCATATACAGGTCTTTGTTAAGCTTTAGAATATTAAAAAGTTATATATTATTCACTACAGACTTCCAGAAAATGTAAAAAAATTAACCATCCTATTTTTTTTAAAACACAGAGTCATTTATAAGCTCCCTTTCATTTTGTTGAAAACCTATAAAAAATTAATGAACTATAGATATGTTACTGGTGACACCATTAGATAACGTTTACAGTAAATTTAAACTTGCTTCCCTTCCATATCAAGACAAACTTCTCAATGTTACATAGTTTTGACTTGATGGAAAACACATTTACGAGTTAAAAAAAGTCACAGCACTATAGCCTAAATTGGAAATAATTTCAGTTATTTCTTGAAATTGAAATCTTCACTACCATATAATACAACCATGAACATTAAAAAAAAAAAGAAAATATTCATAACAAAATAAAATCCTAAAAAACTGTTTAATTACTAAAAATAAATAAATAAAAATATAAACGTAATAAAAAAAATCTAGTTATTTGTTCAAATTCAAATATTCGAACACCACCTATACTGTAATGAGCATCTCGTAAAAACACTACACTAATAAATATTTTTATGCTCGACCATGCCGAAATGTACTAATTATACATCTGGTAGCAGTCCTTTAATGCATGTCATTAAAGTACACCTACTCATTAAAGTACAGGTCTACAGCCAATGATAACTCAGCTTACATGTGTTCAGCCAATGACAAGTCAGCTTTGTACCGTTATAAAACCGCAAGTATCGATTATTCTCGGATATGCAATCGAAAGAGAATTAGCTAAAAGTCACGGAGGCTGGAAATCCAATACTGTCGCAGAAGGTTATGTTCTCTTACTATAATAATTAGCGTTAATTGTAATTAATATTCAAATAAATTCAATTTGTCATCTCGTTTTTCAATGTCGAATTCAATAAACAAAGTTATAATATTATAATATTATCAGGTTTAACGGGACTACGTCAAGGTCAATGACATTATTGTTCCTCGGAAAAAATCAATACTTTCGCGTCTGCGCACATCTCACAATTCACGACCTAGAACAAGGTCACTTCCGATCTTGTCAGTTACAAATAAAATGTATACATCTGAATACCGGTAATTTCAAGTTAGAAATATGGTCGAGCATAAAAAGTCGTATGAAACTCGCCTATAATGGTAATTAAGAAGCTCGTATGAAAATTATGAAGCTCGCTTGCGCTCGTTTCATAAATATCCATACTCGATTCTTAATTACTATCATTATAGGCTCGTTGCATAATGTACTATTAACAGAATAACATTCAGTAAAACCATAACACACAGGCATTAAGCTTAAAAATTGGAAACAAAAGATCACGATAATGTACAAAACAATGTAACATAATAAGTAACACAAAATAAAATAATTTAGACGCAGATACAGTAGGCTTATACTCAAAAATGAATAAAATTGAGTCACTGCCACATAACATTGGGAGTTTTTAATACCGATCAATAGCTTATTCCCTCTATTTTAGTAAACAATTGTGGAGTTTGCTACAAGCAGTGAGGGAAGTGAGACGGTATGCGACGGTATGGAATACCGCCAGTGGTTTCTATGGTCAGAAAACATACCGTTAGTGAAAAATGATATACCGTCACTGAAAAAATGTGATCGTAAAAATTTGTTTATACATTTCTCCACTGCAAAGAGTACTATCTGTTTGCTTCGTAAATCTAAATCACAGCCTTCTGGAACTGTGTTCAGAGTGTATTTAGATACGCTTATTTGATAAGCTCAACCCCTGGAATACTCACAACGGTAGTATTTCAAGTAAAAAAGACTGTGGTCTGTAGCTTGTGGTGGCCATTGTTGCCAATTTAGTGACCGTGTCTTTTTTGTTTCATTTTTTATTAATAATTAAGTAAGACACTTTGAAGATTTAAAATTATTTTAAATGATAAGTTTCAAAGTATATTATAAAATGATCTAGTGAATAATATTTAATTAAGAAATGTTATGTGTTGCATAAGCTACAAAGGTTCACGTCACTGACTGTACGAAACAATTTATTGTATACATAATTTATGTCTATGTTGTAAGGGAAGGGGTATGCCTTTTTAAATCGAGATATGCCAGAGGAAAATCTTGGGGTAGCACACCGCCTCTGGTTTTTTTCCACTTCCTTCACTGGCTACAAGTGTGGAAAAATTAGACTTCTTCCTTAAAAATAACTGAAAATGGGTCGAAATTCAGGAGTGTGGATGTGAAGTGGCAGATTATTAGGATGTGGAAGAATGACTTGAGATAATATCCAGTTTTATCCCAAAATTGAGTGATCTAAATACATCCATTCTCGAGTAATTAATTAATTTTTTTCTACAAAAATGCGATTTATTAGTAAGTTTACATAACAGAAAAATTTAAGACATTATTACAAAAACAAACCTTGTCAAAATTTTATAATATATTAAAGATTTTTTTTTTTATTAATTGAAGAGTCCACTGCAAGAATGATGGATGTCGCTTTCTTGTCGAAAATGAACCAAGACTGTCAATGCATAGCTTAAGACATATAGAATGTACATACAAAGTTATATGGCATTAACACTGATAGTCATTGTCCAGTAATGATCGGAAAATCACAGTTAAGCTTTGAGCGCTAAGCATTTCAAACTTTCAATTGCTTCTCCTGCAAAATGTATTCCAAATGACATCTATCATTCTTGCAGTGGACTCTTCAATTGTCAATATTACAGATATTATTCTGTAGGACAAATTAATAAAAAATATATATATCTTTAATATTCTCATAGCTAGCAGTACAGATTACTGTGCACTTAACTGCGGAATCCCGGCCAAATAAGTCACTCAGCTGAGTGCGCCCCTTGCATAATGGCAGTTGACTTGGACATAAAGCGTCAACATACATGCCTAACTTGGAGTCAGGCCAAAAGGGAAACATTCAAGGAGGAGGGTTCGGTCCGGTGCTGTGGACTGAATTCGGAGTAGCTCAATGGTCAGAGCGTTTGGTACGTTGAGCCAAGGACCCGGGTTCGATCCCCGGCGCCGGAGCGAATTCTTCTCCTCAAATATTACCTGTCAAAATTGCTATTTTTCAGGAGAACAATAAAAGTAAATAGAACAACACATGTCAGCTGTTTCTGTACAACTGGTGTTTATCCTTGTCGCTATTGCACCTGACATGGGTCGTTTTTGGACTCTCTAAACATTTGAAATAGTAGCAAATGTGTCCTTAACTCAATGTCATTAAAATGACTAGGGTGTTCTTGTAATAATGTCTTCAATTGTTATATAATCCACAGTTTTAAAGATAGACAGACTGGGTTTGCAGTAAAAAAACTTCATTTTTCACAGGTATCTGGTCCCTTTATAAACATCAGGGGAAATAACATAAGTATAAGTACAGGAGTGCAACATCTATTTCGAAGGGATGTCCTTAAACTTCTTATAGAACGTGTAAGTTTCCAGTTTCTTATTGAATTTCCGACCTGGGTTCATTAGACTTTTAAGGCTGGTTCACAATAAACCAGGAACGGAAACGACAACGAGAACGAGAACGAGAACGGAAATATTGTTAAAATAAATGTATTTAAATGTAAGCATTCACAATTAACTAATGTGAATGCTTACATTTAAATACATTTATTTTAACATTATTTCCGTTCTCGTTCTCGTTGTTTCCGTTCCCGGTTTATTGTGAACCAGCATTTATCCGTGTACGTTACATTTAAGTTGACTCTGTTGCTTGTTTCTGCTGCAAATCGTAAATGTAGTTGGTTTTGTCCTAGTAACGTAGGCTTTGCAGCGGAAGTATACTAAGATGAATGACCTACACTTTAACACGTTGATGAAGTGAAGTTAGACAATGTTGTTGTTGCACAGAATTCAAGTTCGAGGAAACTTCACTTCTGTTAACTAGACGTTATAAACTTTGTTATTTCTCCTGTACAGTTTCTGTAGTTCCTGCATTTGAACGGTTTCCGTTTCAATAAAGAGGTTTCCTGCATCATAAAAGTCGTCAAAAAATTTTGAAAAAAAAAAAAAAAAAGAAAAACAAAACAAACAACTGCTGCTTGGAGAGAGACTTCTGCATATTCCTCATCCGAATGATGGTGTAACCATGGTTACATTATGCTAAAAAATCGACCGACATTTGTTTTTACATAAATTGTAAAGGCTTGGTACAAAGTTGGCAGGAATTTGCGACGAGACTATTTATAGAGTTTTTTTGTGCAGAGGGCACGGGGAAAAAAGTGTAGGGTTGTGGAGCGCAGTGAGGGAGACACAAAAGTTCTGGACTTCAAAGAGAGGGAGAAAAGATCGACGTAAAGCTTTGTAATGGGTAATTAACTACTAGGCCTTTCATACTGGACTGGCAGGCAAGTTTGGTCTGTCTGTTTTATAAAGGATGAGGAAGAGTGGGGTGGTGGGTGGCAGGGAGGGACTGCAACATTCGCGTACCTGTTAGGCTTATATGACTTCATTGTTCTCATAGTAGCTGAACTTTCCTCCCTCGGTCCCATAACACTTTTTCCCCTTTTTTGTCAGCGATCAAACGTACTCACTGCGACAGGAAATTTTCATGTCAACAAAATTAAAACTGTCATTGTTATAAACTTGTGTTAAAGCTGTGGCAAAACTATGACGTGAAAAAAAAAATCGCTTTGGTGCGATGTTGGTATACGTAGCAAAAAGTGAGACTAGTAATACGGCTCATATTCAATAGAAATACTGTTATATTTCCACAGTTACCTCTCTCGCTCTGTCTCTTTTTCCACTGCGTAAATTGAAAAGTAGAGGAAAGGTGCTCTACTAATTTTGTTTTCTGCAAGTAACTTAGATGATACAAAGCTGTCACAGCCCTTGATTGACGTACTGGAGTTACAAAAGATGTAATGTGCCCGCTCTGAAAAGTGGGTGGCGTATTTTGTGTTCCGTCATCCTTTGGTTTTTTGTTTCTCTTGCAAGTGAGAGAGTTTTATGTTAGGGCGGAAATGAAAACTTATTGCTGAAGTTGCCTCAGGGTAAATACGCCACTTGTAACAATCGATATGCGGGCTTTTAAAATAACTTCCGTAAGCAGCGTATAACAGCTTTTTTTTTCTTCTTGAATAACTTTTAAATTGACGCAACTGACATTCCAAAATACTCATGGTCGTGAGTTCCACTCCCGCCTTATCGTAAGGATGCATTTCAGGTTTTAGCATTTTTGTGGAAAGTTGCCTAATCACCGATTTTATAACTAAATCTAACATTTTTTAAACAAGTGTCGCTTACATTTTTTTAATATCAAAGCTTAGCTACAAATTTGGATATTATTCTTCACAAAGACATAGATGAAAAATACTTTATTTTTTGACGTGGAACTACGTCTTTCTTCCCTCTACGTATAGATGAGAGATACATGAGAATTTATCTTACTTACTTACAATTGGCTTTTAAGGAACCCGGAGGTTCATTGCTGCCCTAACTTAAGCCCGCCATCGGTCCCTATCCTGTACAAGATTAATCCAGTCTCTATCATCATATTCCACTTCCCTTACGTCATTTTTAATATTATCGTCCCATTTACGTCTCGGTCTCCCCAAAGGTCTTTTTCCCTCCGGTCTCCGAACCAACACTATATATGCATTTTTGGATTCGCCCATACGTGCTACATGCTCTGCCCATTTCAAACGTCTGGATTTGATGTTCCTAATTATGTCAGGTGAAGAATACAATGATTGCAGTTCTGCGTTGTGTAACTTTCTCCATTCTCCTGTAACCTCATTCCTTTTAACCCCAAATATTTTCCTAAGAATCTTATTCTCCAACGCCCTTAATCTCTGTTCCTCTCACAAACTGAGAGTCCACGTTTCACAACCATACAGGACAACCGGTAATATAACTGTTTTATAAATTCTAACTTTCTGAATTTTGACAGCAGACTGGATGACGAAAGCTTCTCAACCGAATAATAACATATATTTTCCATATTTATTCTGCGTTTAATTTCCTCCCGAGTGTCATTTATATTTGTTACTGTTTCTCCAAGATATTGGAATTTTTCCACCTCTTTGAAAAATAAATCGCAAATTTTTATATTTCCATTTCGTAGAATATTCTGGTCACGAGACATAATTATATACTTCGTCTTTTCGGGGTTTACTTCCAATCCTATCGCTCTACTCGCTTCAAGTAAAATTTCCGCGTTTTCCCTAATCGTTTGTGGATTTTCTCCTCATATTCACGTCATCCGCATAGACAAGCAGCTGATGTAACCCATTCAATTCCAAACTCTCTGTGTTATCCTAGACTTTCCTAATGTCATATTTTAGAGCGAAGTTAAAAATTAAATTGTGTGATAGTGCATCTTCTTACTTTAGTCTGCAGTGAATTGGGAAAGCATCAGACAGAAGCTAGCCTATACGGACTCTGCTGTAAGTTTAATTGAGACACATTTTAATTAATCGAACTAGTTTCTTGGGAATACCAAATTCAATAGGAATGTTATATAATACTTCTCTCTTTACCGAGTCGTATGCTTTTTTAAATCTGATAACTGATGTACTGTACCCAATATCTGTCGAATACAAAGAATCTGATCAATAGTCGATCTATTATGCCTAAAATCACACTGATGGTCCCCAATAATTTCATCTACATACGGAGTTAATCTTCTCAAAAGAATATTGGACAAAATTCTGTACGACGTCAACAAAAGTGATATTCCTCGAAAGTTACTACAACTAGTCTTGTCCCCCTTCTTAAAAACAGGTATAATTAACAACTCTTTCCATTGTTCTGGTACAATTTCCTTTTCGTGGGAATTTATCTTTACATAAAAATGCACCTCCCTCTTCTTATAATCGTGTTTTACTTATTCTCATATCTTCCACTCGTTTTCCTTGTAATGTTCCTTACTTCTATGATGAAGTTAGTATGAAGTTTTTATCTTGGAGTGCTTTGTAGGTGGGTAAGTAAAAGACCTAAGTCCTTTAACAACCAAGGGTTTCCAATACTAAGTTTATTGATCAAGACAGTTTTAATATATTTCTATGATTGAGATTCTGGCTGATACATCTATTATTACATTATCCATCAGCATGTAGATCCACTTGACAATGTGTGTCAGAGGAACAATAATTATGTTTTTATACGTGTGAAGTCTGATTAGTGAAATACAGTATGTTTCTAGTCAGCAATGTAGCCTATGCAATGGAGTGGCAAAGGAATGGGGCAACCTAACCATTTTCTCCTAGCTTTTTTGCCTCATGAGTGATGCCTTATCAGTTTTAGTAACGAGTTTACAACCTCTATTCGAACAGCTGACTACACAACAACAACATATACATAGTGGAATCAAAAAATTCTATGGTGTTTGGGTAAAGAAAAATGCCATAAAAATGAGTATTGCAATAAATTAAAATTAAATAACAGGCCTTAATTTTCTACACAAATAAAGAAACATAAAATCCTAGTATTCTTTCGTTTTTTGCACACCCTCTTGTAGAATTTAACTTACGTATTCACCTGTTGAATAAAACTCCATTTCCTAAAAAAAATGACTTATCTTCCTTTGCCTGAATATCATGGAATTGAGGTTTCCTTTTTGCAAATGAAATACAAAACAATAGTAACTAATTAAATTAGTATAGCCTATATCAGTTTACTCATCTCTCAGTAGACGTATATATTGACCACCGGGTGATGTCAGCGAACGTTAGAACTAAAGTAAGAAAATGATGTGTTACAAGAGACGCAGGATAACCTTCCTGACACGGAGTGGCGTAGAGAACTGATGTGTTGTAGCTGAATTGTAAAAATCAGTATAACGGGTGCGCAATAGATATTATTCATCTCAGACCACCGGCGTAGCTGAGGTGGTTGCTCATTTGCATACTGATTCTGAATTGCATTCGGGCTTGGATTAGATTCCCTCTTGGGCTGATTAAGTAGTTGGGTTTTTTCCTATATTTTCCCCAGCCGTAAGGTAAATATCAGGTAATCTATGACGAATACTCTTCCTGATCTCGCCAAATACCTTCTCGCTATCACCAATTCCATCGAAGTTAAATAACCCAGTAGTTGATACATCTCGTTAAATAACTCACTAAAAAATCACATTCAACTATCGCTCGAGATAGGCCTATGCCCTGTCCATGCACCCTATTACACACAAACTCTCCAATTGTAATCTGACTCCCCTCTGTTACATACTGTAGATCCGGACAGTGACTCCATAACTTCCATGCTAGTAAGACTAGTTGCGTATTACATAACGCTCGTTGCACATCCACTTGCAAATAGATAACGCACCACTCGACAGATGGCAACAGGTGTTTGCTTTGGTATGTGCAGCATCTAGCTCAGACTTGCTGAATTTCATGTTACTCTGAAACTTTACATTATTTAAAAAATTATAACTCAAACAAAGACCTAATCACGTCGAAAATCATGAGAAAGCAAAAGAAATGTAAAGTAAAAAGGAGAGGAATGGCAAAGAAAAAAGTAGGAAACACTATGATAATATCGTGATAAAATAAAGGGGAAAAATTATTTGAACTGATATAAAGAATCAAGACCTATCCTATGACCTTATCATGTGCCGTAGCTATAGGCAATGGGTATAGATGGGGAAGATAGGTTTTAGTCTGAGATTAACTTCCGTATCTGTAGATTCCTATGATATACTGGTTGTTGTTTAGTCAACTGTCCGAAGACAGGTCTGAACCTCACAAGCGATACCAACAAGGCACCATTTATAAGGTAACTAGGCCAGAAGATAATGGGGTAAGATGGCCAGTTCTTTTTCCTCTCCATTGCATACATCACCGATTAGCTACATATTCCACTAATCAGACTTCAGACGCATACAAACAATTTTATTGTTCTTCCTCTGATACATATTGTCAAGTGAGATGCGCTGCCTGACAAGAGATGTACAGTTGTCAAAAGAAAAAGTGGCCGCTCTCCTGGAACAAAGTTCCCTTCGGGTATCTTCGCTACAATTCGGAGACAGGCGATGTTACATGTTGTTGGACCACGTTGCCTGACATCTACAGTTATAATTGAAGTATTCTGTGTGTTATTGATAGCATAATGGTAGCGTTCAGATCTGTTATTCATGAGGTCCTGCGTTCGACTACAACCACGTGCTTTTTATGTTCTTTTTTGTTCTGTTTTTGAGAGAGACAAACTATACATAATGGCTCCTTTCTATTTTATGATTATTTTAGTAATTAACATCAGGTTCATTAATATATTATGCCATGACTTTATCATTATGATATTGTGGCTGCAAATGGAAAGAAAAAAGATTTTATTCTCAATAAAAATATCTTTCGTGGCATAAACAAAACAAATTTATTGGCGTCGGCCTTAAAACATTCGAACAATTACGCGTTCAAAAAACAAAACAAAAAGTCACAATTCAATATTTAGTCTATCTTCCTCTTATCTCGATCATCTTGCAGTCGAGTGGGCATGGAATTGACTTGTCTTTGCAAATAGCGACTGTTTTTAGACACGATATTCCAGGCATTCTGAACATACATACATAAGTGTTCTGTCCATGGGCAGGTCTTTCATTGCAAACCCAGCAATCTCCAATCTTTCCTATTTTCTGCCTTCCTCTTAGTCTCCGCATATGATCCACATATCCTAATGTCGTCTATTATTCTTTTCAACCAGAGACCCAACAAATTCCTTTTTCTCTTTCTAATCAGTTTCAGCATCATTCTTTCTTCACTCACTTTTTCAAACACAATTTTATTTCTCATTTTGTCTGTCCACTTCACACGCACCGTTCTTATCCACATCCACAATTCAAATGCTTCAATTCGTTTCTCTTCATTTCGTCGTAATGTCCATGTTCCTTCCCCATACAATGCCACACTCCACACAAAGCACTTCACTAGTCTCTTCCTTAGTTCTTTTTCCAGAGGTCCGCAGAAGATGCTTCTTCTTCTATTTAAAGCTTCCTTTGTTCATGTTTGCAGTTTTTCTTGGGAAGGATAGGCCTAAATGCGGTAACATCCCGTTGCTTTCCGCACACCACTATCTCTTTCGCATCTTATTAAATTCCAGGGGGCCCAAGCGTGGAGATTAGGAGAGTGGATTTGACTAATTGGGCCCTCCGGACTTCACCGAAAGTCACGGCAAGGGCTAAATATTAATTCTATCAGGATGTTTGACCCTATCACAGATCGGGAAATCTCAATTAGCCTCTGCCCCCCGCATCCTGGACTATCTTCTACGAATCATCAGAAAATCTTAGAGTGTGATTGGGCCAATTTTTCCGAAAATGTTTCCACACTTTTGCCCTCGTAGCTCAGCGGACGAACGTCGGAATTTAGATGTCAACGTCTCAGGTTCAATTCCTCGTTACTCCTTTTCATTTTATTGTGGTTCAAGATAGTATAATGTAATAATACAAAAAGAAAAACTAATACCAGTATTATGCAACTGGATTTTTCCAAACCTAATATTAAATTTATGTTATTTATATCGCTAAAGAACGATTGCAATATAAATAACTTGAATATTATTTATACAGTATCACTAAAGAACGATAACACAATATAAATGATAAATATCGGTTTGTTTAATTAACGTATTTAATTATCTAAATAAAATAACCTATTTTACAAAGAAAGATGGTTATTTGTGTTATAATAATTACCTACATAAAATACAGATTATTTATATTGCGAAAGAACAATAACAATGTAAATAACTTGAATATTATTTTATAATGCTAATGAAGGAAAACAATATAAATAATAACTTGAATATTATGTATATCGCTAAAGAACGATAACAATCTAAAAAAACGTGAATATTATTCATATCGGAATTTCACAGATATATTACAGATGTATTTAAGAAATTGTACAAGAATAGTAATTAGTAACAGTGTCCTATTTATTCTTCTTGGAGCCAAATTTGTAACTTTTAAAAGTGTGGTTACTATGTTGAAGTGTATGTGTTGCAACGGATGCTTGATTTGTTATGTATGTGAGTCAGTTATGGGATGCTTGATGTCGTCGCAATGTCGTAATTATAGTTTGATTGTGTCTGTGTGACTATTGTGTATTAATTTATGATGTATGGTACGGAAAGCTGCATATTTGTGTTATAGAAGTGTTACGTATGTATGATGTTAATGTTTTTGTATGTTTCAAATTGATAACTGATATTTGTTTTGCAATCGCAATGCCTAATTTACGGATTGTTTATGTTTTGTTTACATCGCGTAAGCTAATTTAATTTTCTTTTCCATTTCTCTTTATGCTTATCTTTTTTGTGTATAAAACTATAGCCCTAACATACATATGTAAAATTGGGCTAACCCCCATTGGAGATACTGTAGCTACAATAGTAATAATTATTATTCATATCGTTATAAAACGATAACAGAATACAAATGATGACTTGAATTTTATTCATATCTCTAAAGAACGATAACAAAATATAAATAACGTGATATCCATCAAGAACGATAACTGGATATAAATGATAATTTGAATATCATTTACATCGCTAAAGAACAATTAAAAAATAAAATGAAAACTTGAAGAAGGCGCGAACCCAGAACCTTTGACTCATTAAACAAGCACTCTACCGCTGGCCTGCGAGGAGCAGATATGGAACGCTTTCATAGTTCCGGAACTGCTTGTACAAGACATGCATCGTGTAACATCGCCGCGACCCGAAGTGGACTTTGAAAATATTCGCTGTTCACGAGTGCGGCCACTTTTTTTTTTGACAGCTGTATATATCAGCCAGAATCTCAATCAATGTGTAATATTAACCATCATTAAACCAACTCTCTTTCTGATAGCTCATTCTTTTCCCTCTCGCACAGCTCACATGCCAGATCTCGCCTCCTCATCTATAAATAATAATAATAATAATAATAATAATAATAATAATAATAATAATAATAATAATAATAATAATAATAATAATAATCCTTGGCGCTGCAGCTCTTTAAGACTACAGACCAATCAGCACGCTGCTATCCTCACGTCCACATGCCGAAGCAGAAGTGAACGATCATTCAACAAAAATTGAGGTATATGGTTAGCACGATGATCCCCCAATCGTTATAGCTGGCTTTCTTAACAGGATTTCGTTACCCAAGTGAATCCTCATCCGTAGATACGAATAAATATGTAAATAAATCTGTACTAATAACACTAGTCAACAAATTTTAACTTTTTGTCTCTCACAGAAATGAAATCAGCTGATTTTTACTAAATCGACCCTGCTGATTACGAAAATGGCAGCGAAAAATCTGTAACACGTAACATTTTTGTGTGACAGAAGGGGAAATATTTTGATTAAAAAAACGTTTTTGCGCATTTCATAATACGTAATTACAACAGTGAAAATAAATAAATTCCTAAGATGCAAAATCTATACACAAAATACACTGACGTTTCACAGAATAATAATAACGCTGCATAAATAATAATTACAATAAGAAAAAATAGCATTATGTTCCTTTTTTCCCTTCTAAATAGGTTTTTACTTTATTAATTTAAAACTGGATCAAATGAACTATATTTTTTTAAGATTTATAAATTAAATTTATTAAAATCTCAAATCAAATAATTCAGGAGCCCTACAATGAAGTAAACAACCATATACAGACTTCAAAATAGATTAAAAAAAAAAAGGATTTAGTTTCTTAGAGTTATTTTTTCCTCTTGTGGTTTGAGTCACCTTCTCTGAACAAAAACCAACAGTAGTCCCCCATCATACTAGAATCCCACCTTCCTTGATATCGTTGTTCCATCCTGTGTATATCTTGATGAAATCTTTCCCCTTTTTCATCGCTTGCAGCTCCTAAGTTCTCTGGGAAAAAGTCCAGGTGGGAATGTAGGAAATGTATTTTCAATGACATTCGACAACCAAGCTTCTGGTAACTATGCAGGAGTTCTTGTACAAGCTGTTGGTAATTGTCAGTTTTATTATTACCTACAAACCCACTAACAACACTTACAAAGGCATTCCAAGCTTCTAGTTCCTCAAAACTTATTTTTTTTTCAAAGCTCTCATCTTTCAAAAGTTTCCTAATTTGAGGGCCAAAAAAAAATTCACTCTTTCACTTTAGTCTCACTCAGTTTCGGAAACATATACCTTACATTATGAAAAACCTTCTCCATTTTTATCCATAACTTTAAAAAAACTCTTCATTAAACCAAGCTTGATATGTAAAGGAGGAAGCAGTACTTTTTTCGGTTTTACTAAAGGGACATACTTGATATTATGTTCTCCTGGGACATAGCTTTCTCTGGGAAGCCAGTCTTTCACTACCTATGTAGTGTTTTTCAGTCGCTCTACTACCCCACAAACAGAGAAAGCAACAGTATTTTGTGAATCCATCCTGAAGTCCGAGCAATAAGGCGACAATTTTCAAATCTCCGCAGAGTTACCAGCAGTATGTTTTATATTGGACTGCATCTAGTAACACTGAAAAATGTGTATAAGTTTCCTTCATATCTACTGAATACGCCACTGGAATTGATGGTTTAGTGTTTCCATTGTGCAATAACACTGCTTTTAAATTTATTTTGGAAGAATCTATGAATAACCTCCATTCCTCTGGGATGTGCTGAAATCCTAGTTCTACCATTAAGCCGTCTATATTAACACACACGCACATAGAATTCTTCATTATAAAATACTTTGAAAACCGTTCATGTCTCTTCCTGTACAATGAAATTTTAGTATCTGTTGCTAGCAGGTTCCATTGTTGCAGTCTAAATCCTAAAATCTCAGCTTGTTGTTTAGTGAGAGTAAGATATCTTATTAAGTCACATTGTTGAATTAAATGGGTTCTTTATGATGTTCTGGACTATAGGACGGATCAGAGAATGTTGGTTGAGCCAAGTCATCTGTTTGTTTTATTGGAAGAACCAATTCCGAAGGAGGATTAGGAATAGGAAGTTTTGATCTAGGTGGTACAGGTCTTATTGCAGATGGAACATTAGGATATCCCGGGTTCGATTCCCGGTTAGAGCACAGGAATTTTTCCTTAAAGGGGATTATTCCTGTGTTCGTCCATGCTCTCAAATTTAGGTTAAGTTTAGATTTAAGATCTCTCCTGGCACCACATTATCATAATCATCCTATCACATCATTGGGGTAATGTAACTCCGCCTTCCAGGCGCCCCAACCTCAGAAGTGGGTTACAACTAAGCCATGGCCAGGAGAGAAGACCAGAAATGTCGAAAAAACAACCTGGTGGAATTGGATAAAAAAACATTAGGACATTCAATTTTAGATCTTGTTTTCTTTGAAAATCCGGTAATCTTTGTTAAACAGAAATAACAGTCTTCTGCATGACTTCTCGGTTTACGCCAGATCACTGGAACTGCAAACGACATACTTCGATTCTTCTCTCCATTCATTCAGTTTATCAGTTTTGAGTAACATGTTGTGCAGCATATATGGGGAGCCCATGATTTGTCCTCATCACACACATTACATTCAAAATAGTAATAATATGCTTGTTTTAATTTATCTGATAAAGGCCAACGCTGCGATTTTGCCGTAAATTCTCCACATACGTAACAAAAGGCTGCCCGGCGAATTTATAAACGCACGACGAGACTTTTTTCATTCTGAGAAAGAGTAAATGAATGCGAAGATGAACACTTAAAACCAGAGATGCAACCTGTCACAAGCTCAAACAATATTCAACTAATCCTAAAATGCAATCTATTTCACTCTAAAAGCCCACCCTCTCAGTGCTTTCTGTCGGTCTAGCGCCATAAAGCAATAAAGTAATACAGATATATAACACCCACTAAGAGCCTTATTAATGCAGACACAAGTATTTGAAAGAACCTATTCCTTAAAATACCCTTCTAGTATATCCAGAGCAACAATAAGTTATAAAACGTATGAATATGCTGTGTAACCGTTTAAATAAAGTCCATAGTTCGATACCCGAGTTCTTTGGTAAATTCATTCTTACTTTTTCACAATTTTCAATTTTTCTCTTAAATGGTGCTTGTTGGAAAATTTTCAAGTTTAGATCTACTATCAGCACACAAAAATTGTTCTAAAATGACCATTTTCACCCTTGTGACAAAAACCTTGTTGACTAGTGTAATAAATCTGTAGCCGAAATTTTTCTGGTAATTTTCGGTTTTCCAAAAATAATTAGTCCTAACATATATAATTAACCGCCCTGAAACCGAAAATCGCTTTTTTGAAATTTTTGTTTGAATGTCTGTCTGTCTGTCTGGATGTTTGTTACTTTTTCACGCGATAATGGCTGAACCGATTTATATGAAAATTGGAATATAAATTAAGTTCGTTGTAACTTCGAATTTAGGCTATATGGCATTCAAATATTTTATTCAAAAGGGGGATTATAAGGGTGCTTGAATTAAATAAATCGAAATATCTCCCTTATTACTTTTCATGAAAAATGTTACATAACAAAAGTGTCTTCAAAAATAATTTCCATAAGTTTTATTCCATGCAAAATTTTCATAGGACTGATATTTAATGAGATAAATGAGTTTCAAAATTACAATAACGCCATCTAAGGCGGTGTAATGAAATAAAATACAGTTGACTTCGTCTATAAGGGGCCTTGGACAAAAACAATCGAAAGCTATGAAACATACGGTAGCCTACAGAGAATGTTCCTGTGTTTGTATGAAGTAATATCGGAAGCTAAATTAACCGATTTGTATAATTAATTATTAATTCACCATTGGAAAGTGTAGTTTCTCTAGATGGACATAATGCTATAATGTTATTACAGTAACTTCTGAGTGAATCGAGGAGAGATAAGATTAAAATAGCTTCTTATGCACAGAAAAACTTGATATGCATTCGTTTTCTGTATTTCCTAAAATAATTTTTATGACCAAACGAGTGGTCTCTGGATCAAAATGATCGCATTTTAATGTTTTAATACAATTTAAATTAAGTAACATAATAAACGATTTATCCTTCTATCAAACACGAATGTTCCCTGGATCAAATGTCCTATTTTAATTATGTAATTACTTTATATTTATTTGTAAAGGGTGCAGCGGAGCGCAAGGGTATGGCTAGTAAGTAAATAAATAAATACATGAATAAGTAAACAGACAGACAGAGAGACAGACAGAAAGACAGAGAGACAGACAGACAGAGAGGATAGATGGATGGATGGACGGACGGACGGACGGACAGACGGACAGACGGACAGACGGACGGACGGACGGACAGACAGACAGACAGACAGACAGACAGACAGAGACAGACAGACAGACAGACAGACAGACAGACAGATAGATAGATAGATAGATAGATAGATAGATAGATAGATAGATAGATAGATAGATAGATAGATAGATAGATAGATAGATAGATAGATAGATAGATAGATAGATAGATAGATAGATAGATAGATAGATAGATAGATAGATAGATAGATAGATAGATAAGCAAATAAATTAATAAACAAACACATTAATAAATAAGTAAGAACAAAATAAGTTAACAGATAAATAAATAGATAGATAAATTGATAAGTAAAAATAAATAAATAAATATTTAAAATAAATAAATGTGAATATATTTCATTTCTCTGTTGAGATAATAATTGTCAGCCCTTTTCTTGATTCTACGACTTTGTATTACACAAGGCACATGATAGAATTCATGTGATGTAATAGCATGACATCGAGTCTTCACCTGAGTAACAGCAAGAAATCAAATAGGCAGGTCAGAAAATTGGAACTTACGAGCGTGACTTCCACGCAACGTTAAAGCTGAAGTAAATAGTCTCACATAAAAAAAAATCATTAACATAAAGAAATAAAAGGCAGAAAAATTAAGACATATATTATGTAAATATTAAGTAAAGTATTTTTAACTGAAATTGAATGGAAAAGGCAAGAGCATTAAATTTATAGCATAACAATTAACTGATTAACGCAAATTTCACTCATTATGAAGGAGTAAGGCACCGTCATGTTTATGATATTAATTACAATAGAATAGCTGAGCGAAAAACGTCGCAAGCCAAAATTAAAATTTTCCAGGAACAGTAAAAGAAATACTTGATGCTTAGCGTTACAATGTTTCCCTACAACCTCCTAGCCTATATTCTAGGTTGTACTTCCATATTCAACCAACAGAGTTCACTACATTATAAAGCAGAGTATACTGGCGTTCAAACATACTTGATCCTTACTAATCGATAGTGATCGATAATTTTCTCGTGTAAGTATGGCTTCTTTAGTTATTACTTCTTTGTCTAGAAGTCGAATAAAACAGCCAGTGTCGCCAATAGTACATAAAATAGAATTCAAAATTTCATCTGTCTCTAATGATTATAAAAAGTACTAAGTTTAGCGAAAAATCGCTGATACTGGCAATAATCTGTACTTAATCTACATAATTATTCTCCCCAGCACGTTTTTACCCGCCCAAACAATAGTGTCACCTATTGACAACTAGCGGAACTACTTGTTATATCTTTGGTTGTGACTTCTCCCCTGGTCAGAAAGTCCGCTTACAAGATCCGAAAAATGTAGGGCAGATATTTTTGAACGCAAGTGTACGTGAACCGTGTTTATCTTGTATTAAAATATTGCAATAGCAAATAAATAATGTCCCTTGCAATGTTTTCCCGCTTAGTTGTATTCAATATCATAACGTAGAATTGTTTATGCGACTCGTAATAAAATATACACAAAATAAATCTTATGGGCAAGGAATGTTTTCATAAGCTGAGCTTTCATCTTTTACAGAATAACTGCAATAACATGCATGAAACATTCTTCATTGGTCTACTTTTTTCCTGTTTCGATTTATAACTTCAATATTTATCATACAAAATAATAGTGTACGAGTGTATTGAAATTCTAACTGATTGCTAGCCAACATTTCATGACACAGGCGAGAGAATAATGCGTGCAGCCCAAGTGTAATATCATGTACCTGACACATTCAATTCAACATTAAAACGTGATGCATAGATTCACACGGCGAAGTCCGTAATCCCCGCTGTTTAATTCAAAGGCATGCTTGGATTATCAATATGATTGGATTACCGGCTATTTATTATTCATAAGGCCTGGCCAATTACACGTCACTAATCTTCAAGATTCATAACTCATGTAACACGTTGCCACGCATCATAACATTCAAATATAATACTTTCTATTTATTTGCTTACGATATGTGTTTATTTACTATGCCGCTCTGTCGTGGGAAGCGTGTAATACATTTCAATCAATATTTTTCTACCTACCAACTTGGCAAAGTATAATTTTTATATTTATAACGTAAGTTTCCTTCGAAACATAGAGGGAGTAGAGACATCAAATTAATTTCAATTTCAATTTTATTTATTTCAAATATACAGAATAAAGAAATATAATTACAAAACAAACAAAGAGAAATACAAATAAAATAATACAAGCAATATAAAAAGAAGATACAGTAGTATTAACAAAATTTGAGACCGAATGAGCAGCGCTCGTGCTCGGTCGCAGTTCAGATATAATATTAAAATAAAAAATAATAATATAAATAAATAAGTAAAATAAAATAGGAACTAAAATATAATTACAGCGGCAATGGAATTATATAATATAATATTAACACTAGAGAAGAATAATATCGCACGTGAAAAGTAGGACTAATATATATTTCAAAATTATAGAATACAAATATAATATAGGTTGATTAATTCATACACATAGGCTATACATTTATGTAATCAAATTGAAGATATTAACACGTTTCTAATTTTCTTGCTATATGTTAGTGGGTTACATTTTAGAAGTTCTGGGTGTAATTTAGTTAAAGCATTGTACAACCGAGGGCCAAAATTTATGCTATGCTTTAGACCAGCAGATGTGAGACATTTAGGTTCTACTAATGTTGAATTAATATTTCGTCTTGTGTCATAATTGTGTGTCTGTAATACAAACTTATTACGATTTTTATGATAAAATTTTAACAGCGTATACTTATAAATTTGTTCAATATTAAATACATTAAATTCAGAATAAATTAATTTAGTTGGATAATCGAAACGTTTCTTCAAACAAATTTTACTTATTCGTTTTTTTTTGTAATAAATTTAACGCACTAAGATTAATTTTTGTACTTCCACCCCAAACAATTATACCATATTGAATGATAGACTGAATAATGGCCAAATAAACATTTCGTAGAACTCTAATAGGTAAGTAGCATCGAAGATTAACGAATTTATAAATTGTTTTACGAAGCCTCTTACAAAGATAAATAATGTGATGAGGCCATTTTAAATTCTGATCAATAATGATACCCAGTTATTTGACATACGTGGCTTCTTTCAAAGGTGGACATTTACAACTTTTGGGATCTAAACAATTTTCACTGTGTATTATTAGTCTATATTTATCGCTAAATTTTAAAATTTGAACACTGGCAGCGGTTAACGAAAAAGGAACTAAAGTTGATTTAGATATATTTAAAGAAAGGAAGTTGGAATTAAGCCATTTTTTAACAATGTTAGCAAAGCTTCTATTTCAGTACTTTTCCCGCTTTTTATTATGACACATTAAAATAAATACATTTCGAATTTCAGAAATATTATAAAGCCTTATATAGGTTGTTAATTTTATATTAATTTCTCTTCCAGAAATTTTGAAAGCGTGTTGCAAATAACGCATACACTTTTAAATGATTATAAATAATAACTAAGGGATTTTTTCTGAAAGTTTTAAAATTATATGCTTCCTCCAATTTGATGAAAATATTACGTTGTTAATAAAATACAGCATATAGCAAAAATGAGCAGACCAATCAGCAAAATGAATTGGTCTGTATGAAAAGACTCGGTAATAGTAGAGTACAATTCGAATTCTGCATACAATTTTTCACAGAAAGAGCTCACCTCTTTTTGTTCACTAATATCGCAGCGATGCAAGCGCATTAGAAAACATCCTTAAATAAAATAGTACCACAAATAAATACCGGTGTGCAGAGTTATTCTACAGTAATGTATATATAATGTAATATTTGATTTAATACTAAACACAAATTATGTCTTCATATATATAATATCGCATACAGCTTTTTCATGAGCTGTAATATTTTTAGGACTAACAGAGTTCCTAACAAACTTACAGTCTTATTCTGTTCTTAAATAAAAATAAACACTATTTTACAAAGAGATCTGATAAGAGTCATGCCTGCAGCATAATGACTTGTAAGATGTCATTATTCATTCATTCATTCATTTATTTTATTCCATAGATCTTACATGAGCAATGAAGCTTTAAGATGTGGAACATGTCAACATTTTACAATATTACAATTACAATTTTTACAAATTTTTATAGTTTTACAATTTAGTAATTTTCTACAATTTTTACATTTTGTACAATTTTTTTTTTTTTGGCGAGATGTAGTGAGATGAGATGAGGTCCGAGGATTCGCCAAAATATTACCCGGAATTTGCCTTTTCGGTGGGGGAAACCTCGGAAAAACCCAACCAGGTAATCAAATCAAAGGGGGTAATCAAATCAAAGGGGTTGATGCCAAGGACTCGCCATAGACCATCCGGCTTCAGTCCCACGGCTGGGGAAAACCTCCGAAGAAACCAAAGTCCAAAGGGGAATCCAACCCAAGCCCGAACGCAGCTCTGGATCAGCAGCCCAGCGAGTCTGCCGACTGAGCTACATCGATGGCTCTACTAAAAGTATACAATACATAGCCAATCAGATTATTAAATTTACAAACGCAAACGATCATTCATAAGTTGAGCTATATTATAATACAAAACAATTTAATTAAATTTAAGGCATAAACAATTCAACCAGTTGTGATATACAGAAATTGATAATACATATCATGCAAACTACTTCAAATTACAAACACAAACAATTTATCAGTAGAGCTATATAGATTAATATTCAATTTAAAGCATATACAATTCATCGGCCAAAACTATACAAATATATACAATGCAAAGTAGCATACTTTCATTAAGCTATACAAATTTGTGCAATTAATAGTAAGTAGATTAATTCAATTTATAATCATAAACAATTCATCAGTTGAGCTATACATATTACCATTCAATTTACAGTAGGTCTATATACAATTCATCAGTAGAGCTACACAGACTAGTAATCATTTTAAGAACATATACAATTCATCAGCCAAACTATACAAACATATACAATCAAATTAGTTCAATTTACAAACTTATTTTCGTTAAGCTATACAATTCATATGATGTAGATTAATTCAATTTATAAGCTTAAACAATTCATCAGTTGACCTATACAGTATACTATTCAATTTACAGTACATACAATTCATCAGTTATGCTAAACAAAAAATACAATACATAGTAAATAGATTAAGTCAATATAAAAACATATTTTAGTTGAGCTATATAAAATTGTACATGTCATTTAAGTAGAATAATTCAATTCACAAGCATAAACAATTCATCAATTGTGTAGAAGGTATGAGTATGTAGAAATTTGGTTAATTCTTTTCTGAACCTTTTCTCGTTGTTCTTCATATCTTTAAGATAATTAGGCAGTGCATTGAAGACTGTTATACATGAATAGCGAACTCCTTTTTTAAAACAGCTTAGACTAACAGAGGGTAGATGAAGATCTGATTTATGTCTTGCATTAAAATAATGAATGTCTTGATTAGTACTGAATTTATCTTGGTTCTTAATATACAGCATCATTAGGGAAAGAATGTATTCACAAGGTAAAGTCAAGATTTCTAAGTTTCGGAAAATATTTTTACATGAGGTCCTTTTATGCACACCGGCCATTATTCTTATAGCTTTCTTTTGTAAAACAAAAACGTGTTTAGCTTCAGACGAGTTACCCCAGAATATTAATCCATATTTCATTACAGAGTGAAAATATGCAAAGTATGACATTTTAAGTAAGTTTATATCACCAATAGTAGATAAGGATCTTAGAAGATACAAATTGATTGGGTAAGGTTTAAAGTATTTAGTTGTGTATCTTAGCAATCTTAAAGTATATAAAATAAGTTCAGATTAAGAAAACAACCAAATTCAGTGGGAAACGTTTAAAGTATTTAGTTGTGTATATTAGCACTCTTAAAATATATAAAATATGTTTAGATTAAGAAAACAACCAAATTGATTGGGTATGGTTTAAAGTATTTAGTTGTGTATCTTAGCACTCTTAAAATATATAAAATATGTTTAGATTAAGAAAACAACCAAATTGATTGGGTATGGTTTAAAGTATTTAGTTGTGTATCTTAGCACTCTTAAAATATATAAAATACGTTTAGATTAAAAAAACAACCAAATTCAGTGCGTAAGGTTTAAAGTATTTAGTTGTGTATATTAGCACTATTAAAATATATATAATGTGTTTAGATTAAGAAAACAACCAAATTGGTTGGGTAAGCATTAGAGTATTTAGTTGTGTATCTTAGGAAACTTATATTAAATACAACGTGATTAGATTAAGAAAGCAACGAAATTGATTGGGTAAAGTTTAAAGTATTTAGTTGTGTATATTAGAAATCTTACAATATAAAAATATGTTTAGATTAAGAAAACAACCCAATTGATTGGATAAGATTTAAAGTTTTTAGTTGTGGATCTTAGAACCCTTAAAAATAAATAAAATATGTTTAGATCAAGAAAACAACCAAATTGGTTGGGTAAAATTTAAAATTATTTAGTTATGTATTTCAGCACTCTTAAAACATATAAAATATGTTTAGATTAAGAAAACAACCTAATTGTTTGGGTAAAGTTCAAAGTATTTAGTTGTGTGTCCTAGCACTCTTAAATTAAATAAAATATGTTTAGATTAAGAAAACAACCAAATTGATTGGGTAAGGTTTAAAGTATTTAGTTGTGTATCTTAGCAAACTTATATTAAATAAAACATGTTTAGATTAAGAAAACAACCAAATCGATTGGGTAAGGTTTAAAGTTTTTAGTTGCATATATTAGCACTTTTAAATTAAATATGTTTAGATTAAGAAAACAACCAAATTGATTGAGTAAGATTTAAAGTATTTAGTTGATTATCTTAGCATTCTTAAATTATATAAAATATGTTTAGATTAAGAAAACAACCATATTGATAGGGGAAGGTTTAAAGTATTTAGTTGTGTATCTTAGCACTCTTATGTTTAGATTAAGAAGAAAACCAAATTGATAACGGAAGGTTTAAATTATTTAGTTGCGTATCTTAGTACTGTTAAATTAAATTGAATATATTTAGATTAAGAAAAGAACCAAATTGATTGGGTAAGGTTTAAAGTATGTATTTAGTTGTGTGTCTTAGGATTCTTAAATTGAATAAAATATGTTTAGATTAAGAAAACAACCAAATTAATTGTGTAAGGTTTAGAGTATCTAGCTGTGTATCTTAGCATTCTTAAATTACATAAAATATGTTTATATTAGGAACATAACCAAATTGATTGGTTAAGGTTTAAAGTATTTAGTTGTACATCTTAGCACTCTTAAATTAAATAAAATATGTTTAGATTAAGAAAACAACCACATGTATTGGGTAAGGTTTAAAGTATTTAGTTGTGTATCTAACACTCTTAAATTAAATAAAATGTATTTAGATTAATAAAACAACCAAATTGATAGAAGAAGGTTTAAAGTATTTAGTTGTATATCTTAGCACTCTTAAATTAAATAAAATATGTTTACATTAAGAAAACAACCAAATTGTGTAAATAATGAATGGGGTGCCAAAACACCGACATGGTCTTCAACGTAATGTTCTACACACAGTCCTCAGAGGATTAAATGAAATTTAATTGATATAAATAGTTATTTAGAATAGAAAGTTTTGAAATGAAAGCCAGATATATCTTGTCAATATTTTAATAAAATATTACATTTCAATTTTCTTACATACCTATCAATTTGTTAATTAAAAGTTTATAATTAATGCAAATTATTCGCAATGATACAGCAAATCAGTGTTTTATCAGAAATCTTACACACAGGTAGACAATGCAGACAAACATGCTACAATTTTAATTATTGGTTTGGTAACTGATTAATTCCAGTAGTATTAAGAGCCCCTTAAACACCATTCCCACTAATTAATAATACACAGTTTTTATTATGTCATTTATTATTATTCTTATTATAGACAGGAAGTGTGATCAACAGATTGGAAGGAACAAGATAACAGTATATCCATCATAAGCCAGAGGCGATGCGTATGCTTGAACATCAGTTGACATAGCAATTTTCCCACACTTTCTTTATCACAAATACCGTGAAATTGTTCAAATCAATAACATAATGAAGCTTCACAATATTTTCCCTTTATACTTCGCATATTGAACAACAAAATACAGCGTGAACCGTAAGTAATGTCATTAATTTCAGGGGATTATTCTTTGAGATATTAAAAAAAAGTTACATACTGTTTTGTTCGTTTTTGTTTCTTTTCGAGATAAAATTTGTTTTATATAAAACATTTCATAGCGTGTCTTATGAAAGACTTTGATTTAATTCCCAATATGTTTAGTCAACTTATGGGGGCAGTGTATTAAGATAAAAAATTATTGAAAGAATTTTAGTTTTATTTTTTGAACCTGTAGAAATTTTTATTCGAATAAATGTAATTTTTCGTTATGCAAAGGAATTTTACAATGTTACATTTGTTCAGATCAAATTTCTTGTCATTTAAAGGACAAAACTAAAATTTTTTCTATCATAATACAGTGCTATCTTAATTTGACTGAGCATATTGGAAATTAAACTCAATGATTTTCCAAAAATACGCTATGAAATGCTTCCCATAAAACAATTTTTATCTCGAAAGGGAAACAAAAAGAAGCAAAATTGTGTTAAATCTTTTTTTTTTTAATATCTGAAAGAATAACTATCCCGAAATTAATGACATTCCTTACGGTTCATCCTGTATATTCTAAAGAGATCGAAAAGAAATCAATCTTGACACAAAAATATATGTAAATTCTTAAATAAGAGCTTTCTCCTATTTCTTAATCTATATTTCAGCGTCAATGTCAATGTCTCTTACAATGAATGAAGTAAAGGCGCTTCTTACTTTTATATTAACTTATATAAAATAGGTCGTAAGAAATAACAAATTTAATATTAGTATTTTCCATGAATTCCCCTTGTTCTCCTTGCATTCCCCTTATTCTCATTGCATTAGCTTTGTTCTTCTTGTACTCCTCTTTTTCTTTTTTGCATTCCCTTGCTCTCCTTGTATTCCACTTGTTCTCCTTGCATTAGCTTTGTTCTTCTTGCACTGCTCTTTTTCTTTTTTACATACCCTTGCTCTCCTCGTATTCCACTTGTTCTCCTTGCATTAGCTTTGTTCTTCTTGTACTCCTCTTTTTCTTTTTTGCATTCCCTTGCTCTCCTTGTATTCCACTTGTTCTCCTTGCATTAGCTTTGTTCTTCTTGTACTCCTCTTTTTCTTTTTTGCATTCCCTTGCTCTCCTTGTATTCCACTTGTTCTCCTTGCATTAGCTTTGTTCTTCTTGTACTTCTCTTTTTCTTTTTTGCATTCCCTTGCTCTCCTTGTATTCCACTTGTTCTCCTTGCATTGGCTTTGTTCTTCTTGCACTCCTCTTTTTCTTTTTTACATACCCTTGCTCTCCTTGTATTCCACTTGTTCTCCTTGCATTGGCTTTGTTCTTCTTGCACTCCTCTTTTTCTTTTTTATATATCCTTGCTCTCCTTGTATTCCACTTGTTCTCCTCGCATTAGCTTTGTTCTTCTTGCACTCCTCTTTTTCTTTTTTATATACCCTTGCTCTCCTTGTATTCCACTTGTTCTCCTTGCATTAGCTTTGTTCTTCTTGCACTCCTCTTTTTCTTTTTTACATACCCTTGCTCTCCTTGTATTCCACTTGTTCTCCTTGGATTAGCTTTGTTCTTCTTGCACTCCTCTTTTTCTTTTTTGCATTCCCTTGTTCTCCTTGTATTCCACTTGTTCTCCTTATATTAGCTTTGTTCTTCTTGCACTCCTCTTTTTCTTTTTTACATACCCTTGCTCTCCTTGTATTCCACTTGTTCTCCTTGCATTAGCTTTGTTCTTCTTGCACTCCTCTTTTTCTTTTTTACATACCCTTGCTCTCCTTGTATTCCACTTGTTCTCCTTGCATTAGCTTTGTTCTTCTTGCACTCCTCTTTTTCTTTTTTACATACCCTTGCTCTCCTTGTATTCCACTTGTTCTCCTTGCATTAGCTTTGTTCTTCTTGCACTCCTCTTTTTCTTTTTTACATACCCTTGTTCTCCTTGCATTAGCTTTGTTCTTCTTGCACTCCTCTTTTTCTTTTTTACATACCCTTGTTCTCCTTGCATTAGCTTTGTTCTTCTTGCACTCCTCTTTTTCTTTTTTGCATTCCCTTGCTCTCCTTGTATTCCACTTGTTCTCCTTGCATTAGCTTTGTTCTTCTTGCACTCCTCTTTTTCACATACCCTTGCTCTCCTTGTTTTCCACTTGTTCTCCTTGCATTAGCTTTGTTCTTCTTGTACTCCTCTTTTTCTTTTTTGCATTCCCTTGCTCTCCTTGTATTCCACTTGTTCTCCTTGCATTAGCTTTGTTCTTCTTGCACTCCTCTTTTTCTTTTTTACATACCCTTGTTCTCCTTGCATTAGCTTTGTTCTTCTTGCACTCCACTTTTTCTTTTTTACATACCCTTGTTCTCCTTGCATTAGCTTTGTTCTTCTTGCACTCCACTTTTTCTTTTTTACATACCCTTGTTCTCCTTGCATTAGCTTTGTTCTTCTTGCACTCCACTTTTTCTTTTTTACATACCCTTGTTCTCCTTGCATTAGCTTTGTTCTTCTTGTACTCCTCTTTTTCTTTTTTGCATTCTCTTGCTCTCCTTGTATTCCACTTGTTCTCCTTGCATTAGCTTTGTTCTTCTTGTACTCCTCTTTTTCTTTTTTGCAATCCCTTGCTCTCCTTGTATTCCACTTCTTCTCCTTGCATTAGCTTTGTTCTTCCTGCACTCCTCTTTTTTTTACATACCCTTGTTCTGCTTGCATTAGCTTTGTTCTTCTTGCACTCCTCTTTTTCTTTTTTACATACCCTTGTTCTCCTTGCATTAGCTTTGTTCTTCTTGCACTCCTCTTTTTCTTTTTTACATACCCTTGTTCTCCTTGCATTAGCTTTATTCTTCTTGCACTCCACTTTTTCTTTTTTACATACCCTTGTTCTCCTTACATTAGCTTTGTTCTTCTTGCACTCCTCTTTTTCTTTTTTGCATTCCCTTGTTCTCCTTGCATTCCCCTTATTCTCCTTGCATTAGCTTTGTTCTTCTTGCACTCCTCTTTTTCTTTTTTAAATGCCCTTGTTCTCCTTGCATTCCACTTGTTTTCCTTTCATTTCTCTTGTTCTACTTGCATTCCCATTCTTCGCCTTGTATTGTACTCGTGATCGTTGTGCTCTCTTAGTTCCCCCTTTATATTTTCCTTGGTTCCCCGTGTTCTTCTTGTTCTCCCTTATTTATTACCATATCCGCACTGTACTCCTTGTATTCCCCTTGTTCTCCTTATATTCCCTTTGCTCTAATCCTTTTCCTTCTCTTTGTTTTCCCCTTCTTCTTTTACTCCATTAACGTTCCTTGCATTCCTCTTGTTCTTGTACTCCATTAACTCTCCTTGCATTCCTCTTGTTCTACTTGTCTGGGGTATGATATTATGTCCCGTGTGTGTGTCAGTGAAAGCCCCTACGCTCTGCTGACCCCGGACTATAGGAGGCCCACATAAGTGTCGTTGTCTAGTGTTTGTATCTATGGAATCTTCCCCTCCCCTACAGGCATTGGCATGTGAAAGGGGCAATCTATAATTTTCCGGACTACCTTGAACATAGAGCGTATTCCGAATCTCACCGGTGAGCAATCCGATGGCATCACGGTGTTCCGAATTCCACCGATGACGTCATTGATGCTACACCGGTGCCATCAATTTGCAGAGGTGGCGGCAGTCTCCATCAGCCGCCATCAGTGAATCTGATTGGTTCTTGTATAGGGCGGGAATTAGCAGACGAATAACATAGTGCACTGCTGTGTCATGGCGGTGTGTTCTGCTTTAGTTCTGCTGCATTGTTTGTAATGAGCACAACGTAAAAACAATATGTTAATGGCTTATGAGCGAACATATCAACGGACCCGTTATTACTACCGGTTCAAGAAATAAATTGTTTATGCTATCTTTTCTTTGAACGAGATGGCAGTACGAAAATTTCACAAAATTTTGCTAGCGTAGCACAGACAACAACTTGTACAGTCGCCATGACAGCCATCGATCCTTCCGGCAGTTTTGTTCCATATTTGGCTGCAACGTGACGTCATTGATGCCACCGGACCGGTGAGATTCGGAATACGCTGATAGCAACACACAGGACCCAGGAAACGGAGAAGATGTCTAAAATCAGAGAAACGCCTGGAATCTATACTGCATGCATTACTTCAGAGGCTGAGAAGAAGACTAGTCGTAAGGCGTATGGAGAGATTCCAGGAAAAATTGCATGCTTGCACAAAATCACATGTATAATTAACGTTTATACAAATCGCGTTTTTAGCTCAAGATATACCGATTTTCCCACTTGGAAGACTTACACTAACGAATTTATGTTTCTCTGCATGCGACCATGAAACTTTTGATAGATAATATGTGTGCGCACACTCGAATTTAACATTTTTTTTTTTCTTTAAGAAATTAGAAATATCCGGTGGGATTGGTAATTTATATTCATGTTTATAAACCTCAAAATTTTTAGACATATTTCATTTGAGTCGAAAATAGAAACGAGTGATAGAATACTGTATAGACAAGGGTATTAAACACTTTCTGAAAGAATTAACACCATCGGTTGAAATTTATAGATTTTATTAACGTTTATACAAATAGCGTTTTTAGCCCGAGGTACACCGATTTTCCCACTTGGAAGACTTACACTAACAAACTTATGTTTCTCTGAATGCGAACATGAAGCTTTTGGTAGATATGTGTGCACACACTCGAATTTAACATTTTTTAAGAAATTAGAAAAATCCGGTGGAATTTGTAATTTTTACTCATGTTTACAAAGCTTAAATTCTAGCAAAGACTAAATTTTTAGAAAATGTTTGTTTGAGTCGAAAATCGATACGACTGATAGAATACTGTGTAAACACGCTTATTAAACACATGCTTGCACAAAATCACATGTAGAATTAGTTTTTAAAGAAAATCCGATCCTGTTAGATAGACTGACTCAACAGGCATGAAAGCAATGATCTTTAGCGACATAAATATTGATAGTACTTTGTATGTAATATTTGTAACAGAGGAGGTTAAAGAAACCGATGAAAATAATATCTACTTAAATCCCCAATTTGCAAATGCAATTAGACAACTTACTTATTTACTTACAAATGGCTTTTAAGGAACTCGGAAGTTCATTACGGCCCTCGCATAAGCCCGCCATCGGTCCCTATCCAGAGTAACATTAACCCAGTCCCTACCATCATACCTCACCTCCCTCAAATCCATTTTAATATTATACTCCCATGTACGTCTTGGTGTCCCCAAAGGTCCTTTTCCTCAGATCTTCCAATTAACACTCTATATACAACTTACTTTCAATTATTATAATTTCATTTGTGTGCAGTAAATGATTATGTCTCTTGACGAGAATATTGTACGAAATGGAAATGTAAAAAATGGGAATTTATCCTTTGAAGAGGAGGAAAAATTTAAATACCTGGGAGCAACAGTAACAAATATAAATGATAATCGGAAGGAAATTAAACACAGAATAAATATGGGAAATGCCTGTTATTATTCGGTTGAGAAGCTTTTATCATCTAGTCTGTTGTCAAAAAGTCTGAAAGTTAGAATTTATAAAACAGTTATATTACCTGTTGTTCTTTATGGTTGTGAAACTTGGACTCTCACTTTGAGAGTGGAACATAGGTTAAGGGTGTGTGAGAATAAGGTGCTTAGGAAAATATTTGGTGCTAACAGGGATGAAGTTACAGGAGAATGGAGAAACACGGAACTGCACGCATTGTATTCTTCACTTGACATAATTAGGAACATTAAATCCAGACGTTTGAGACAGGCAGGGCACGTAGCACGTATGGGCGAATCCAGAAATTCATATAGAGTGTTAGTTGGGAGGCCGGAGGGAAAACGACCTTTGGGGAGGCCAAGACGTAGATGGGAAGATAATATTAAAATGGATTTGAGGGAGGTGGGATATGATGATAGAGACTGGATTAATCCTGTTCAGGATAGGGACCAATGGCGGGCTTGTGTGAGCGCGGCAATGAACCTCCGTGTCCCTTAAAAGCCAGTAAGTAAGTAAGTAAGTAAGTAAGTAAGTAAGTAAGTATGAACATAGTTGGTAGCATGATGAACTTTCAATTTTCGAATTCCGTAAAATGTATAATCAGAAATTATGTGTTATTCTCGTCACAGCGATGTTTGTGTTTCATCCAATCAATACGACCTCCGTAACACAAAAAATAAGAAGTCCCTTTACAGAAACAAAGCAATACTGAGATGGATGAAGACTTTATAAATAATCTACAACACAAATCTTAATGATCTTTACTCCTACAAGGAATTTCAGGTATTCAAATTAGACAGACAGCGTTTCATGTAATTGGTTGATATGAGATATGCGATCTCCACATTTGTCTGGTTAATGGATGCGGTTAAGATTTTCTTTGAGTATTATTGGCTTACTAATGAGGATGATGATCAAACGACTGCGAATCGACCCATGTGTCTGAACCGCAGTGACAAAGGATACAGACACAAACTAAATTGCATTGAAAGGTGATTTATGGGACAAAGGACAAAGAACTGAGTTTGCAAAGCTATGTCGTGTTTTAGTAAGGTCATAGGGTGTTTAAGAGGCAATTACTTTATATAATGTTTATATACACCTTACGAATCCAGGAAGAAAGTCAACGTATTTATTATTTATTTCGTACAAATAATTTCAGTGTTCATTTATTATCACTATTCTTGCAAGTCTAAGATATTTTTTACCTGGCCTGGCTCTTACGGTAGTGGCTAGAAACACTTTTATGCTCGACCATGTCGAGATGTAGTAATTATACATCTGGTAGTAACCCTTTAATGCACCTCATTAAAGTACACCTATTCATTTAGGTTCAGTTGTTCAGCCAATGAGAAATCACCTTTGTAGCATTATAAAAGCGCAAGTATCGATTATTCTCGGATATGCAATCGAAAAACAACTAGCGAAAAGTCACGGAGGCTGGAAATCCAATACTGTCGCAGAAGGTTATGTTCTGTTACTATAATAATTAGCGTTAATTGTAAATAATATTCAAATAAATTCAATTTGTCATCTCGTTTTTCAATTCTAAATCAATTTCCAGGTTATATCAAGACTAATATTCATGTTATTCTCTAGATTATATCAAGGTCAATGACATTCGTGCATCGGAAAAAATCAATACTTTCGCGTCTGCTCACATCTCAAAATTTAGAAGGTCAGTTCCGCTCCTCACTTTCATAACTGTAAAATGAATACTTATGAATAATTTCAAGTTAGAAATGTGGTCGAGCATAAAAAGGCTTATGAAACTTGCCTATTAGTAATTAAGACGCTCGTATGAAAATTATGAAACGAGCGCAAGCGAGTTTCATAAACAAACATACTCTCGTCTTAATTACTACCATCATAGGCTCGTTGCATAATGTACTATTGTTTTACAATTTTAATTTGTACTCACTAGCTAGCTAGTTAAATAAATAAATAAGTAAATAAATGAATAAATACTTAAATAAATAAGTAAATAAATAAATAAATAAAAAATAAATAAATAGATAAATGAAAAAATTAATAAATTAATGAATACATGAATGAATAAATAAATAAATGAATAAATACATGAATAAATAATTAAATAAATAAACAAATAATTAAATAAATGAATACATAAATAATAAATAAATACATAAATAATAATAAATAAATAAATATATTATATTCGCTAATAGATTTAAGATGTATTTACACATACCGTAGTCCGCGTCTGTGACTACAGTGCTAGAGCGCTAGTCTTCCAGCCATGCGGTCCGGATTCGATCCCCCTTCATTCTAGGTGGAATTTATGGTCGACAAAACAGACGTTGCAGATTGTTTTCTCGTGGTACTCCAGTTTCCCTCTTTAATTTCATCCAATACTCCCCACTTCCCCCTCTTTTCAGCAATCAACTGTAGGATCTAATAGTAAAAATAGGCTGGGATGATGTCTGACGGAAAACATTGAATGCGCACCAGCTATTGTATTTTTTCAATAAAAAACGCAATAACATAATGCTGGAAATAATTCGTAAACGCATTGCAGACAACATGAAAAGCACAAAAAAATTCTCTCCCATTTTTATATATTTAAGACAGTCTACTGCCAATCACATATACAAGAACGTAAAACTGTAGTTCTCAATAGCGTTAAAGTATAGGGATAGCAGTAGCCGTAATTAAACATTGTTACAATATACAATTATTCTAATTGTTTCATACGTCTTACAACGAAATAGGATTTTTAGAACACTTCCGTTCGAGATAAATAGCCGGACATATATCATTAACATGACTGTGTGACTTATTTGAATTTTGCGTTACTGAGAGCGATTCTGATTAGTTTAAGTGGTCGAGTCCAATCTCTTCATAAGCTTTTCTTTTATAGACATTACGAACAATTGCATGTGGACAGTTTCAAATACTTGCGTGTACTATGATTAGTAAATTGAGCTGCTGCTAGGAAGTTAAAAGAGGATAGCAATGGCAACAGAAACGTTTAATAGAAAAATGAACATTGTCTATGAACTTTTGGGAAACTGTTATAAGGAAGAGACTAGTGAAGTGCTTTACGTGGAGTGTGGCATTGTGCGGAGGCAGAAACATAGACATTACGACGAAGTGAAGAGAAGTGACTAGAAGCATTTGAAATGTGAATAATATGGATAAAAATGGAGCGTGTGAAATGGACAGACAGAACAAGAAATGAAGCAGTGCTAGATAGAGTGGGTAAAGGAAGAATATTGCTGAAATTGATCAGGAAGGGAAAAAAGGAATTGGCTGGATCACTGGTTAAGAAGAAACTGCCGACTGAATGATGAACTAGAAAGAATGGTTAACGGGAGAAAAGTTCGGAGCAGAAGAAGATGTCAGATGATAGAAAACATTAAGATATATGGATCATATGCAGACACTAAGAGAAAGGCGAAAAATAGGAAAGATTGAAGAACTTTGGGTTTGCAGTCAAAGACCTGTCCTTGGACAGAACACTATGAATTAACGAATGAATAAATTAATGATCGTGATTTATGGAGTAAAAAACCAATACTTAAGAAATCAGACAACAGAAGTGAGATAAAAAACATATTGTATAATCTTATGTTGTATTTTCTTCGGAGACAGCTCGGTCTACATCAGTGGTCGTCAGCACTCGCTGAAATGGGTAAAGGGTAAGCGGAGCCGTCCCGTATGCCCCGTCGTGCACCAAGAAGAAGTAGAGAGCATGCTGGCTAGCAGCTACGGATGCACCATAGTACAGTGTGTTCTACGCGGGTAGGAGACGCTAGCCCCAGGGTGCTCTGTGCTGATGACCGCTGGTCTAGATCATCAGCCTGCTAGACAGGTTGTCTGGGTCCTAAATGCGATAAGACCTGAAGTTTTTCTTTATATTGATGCCGACACCATTTTGTCATTAACTCTCCATTTCAGTATCAAATTCATAATCCTTCTCCAGTTACCAAGTATGCATGTACACTAGTTACACTGCGAACCTCAGCATAATTGGCCGGTGTCATTGACAATGCTTCTAATTGCGAGTTAGAACAATAGATGAGCAATTGCCTAAGTGATGGGTCTTAATAACTCACCCCATATAAATCAATCGAACAATCAATCGAATCATTCCCGTAAATCTTAGAGAAAATATTTTTTCTAGGTTATTTAACGACGCTGTATCAACTGCGGGGTTATTTACAGTCGATGGAATTAGTGTTATCGATATGGTATTGGTATGGGCTCATGAGAGATGAGGCTGAGGATTCGCCATATATTACCTGATATTTGCCTTACGGTAGGAGAAAACCTCGGAAAAAACAAATCCAGGTAATCAACCCAAGCCGGAATCGAACCCGAGCTCGAGCACAACTCCAGATCGGCAGGAAAGTGCCTTAGCTGACTGATTTACGCAGGTGCCTAAGAAAAAAATATAAATATATCTCAATATAGCTTATTTTAAATTAATATAAGTTAAAGAACATGAAAAAATGTCGTCAGTTGTAACTGTGAACTAAGAAAAAAAAGAAATTTAGCAATAATAAGGGTACATTAAAGTATGCAACTATTTTGTGGAAAGAATACACTTCACAAGAATTTTTCTATGTAAGCTGTGAATTACTATCTGTTTGGTCTTTAAGAACACTGTGTATTTCAGGTTTTACGAAATCGACTACAGTTTCCTTTGATTGGTAACCAAATATTCCGACAGCGAACCACGAGGATGAAAATTCTAAAGACCTAAAGCTACAAATCAAGATTTTTGATAACGTCCTGCTGTAATTATAATGCGACATAGTCTATTAACTTCTATACTTGAAAGCTGTCTGCTGTCAGAATAAAATACAGATAGAGTTCATTATAAATCTTATGGAAGTCCAACCGTGAAGTTCTTAAGAGATTACATCTTATACTCCGTGTTATCTTAAGCATTTTTTCAAGGACTGCTAAGCACAGTGCAATGGAAATCTATTAAAAGCCATCATCATTCAACATGAAAGCGGGACGTTACATCAGTACCCACTTGTACTGTGTAAATTTCCAGGAATTGTATTCTGAGATCCACCCACAAGGTGAAATGAATAGGTAAACAGAGGGAGAGCTGCTATAGAAATACAGATAGCTACTTTAAGCGTTGCAAAAGAGTAGAACTAAACTGAAAAGACAAAAAACTACCACCACTACTATGTAAGTTGCAGGTTTTCCATGAGGTAATATAGCGAAGTACAGCCTGTACCATAACAATACCATTTAGTAAGCGAATCTTTGTTCAGCGATTTCTGTTCAGAATAAAAATGGCATATGTGACATAAGAAAGGAAGCTAGTTTCTATTATATTGGCTACATGTAATATACATGAATTTTTCTATTTTCGATGGGGAACAATTTCTTTTCTCTCTAGGTGTGATGATTAAGGGTAGAGTTACTTGGGAACTGGCCATCATATAAACTTATAACGCCCAATCTTTGCCTTCTTCTACCTACCTTTGTTCTCTTTGTTTTCTTTGAATTTACACTTGATCACCTTCTGTTCTCATTGTTCGTCTTGTTTTGCCCTTCTTCTACTTGCATTTCCATTTTTCTTCCTGTATTCCCCTTGTTCTTCTCGCATTCGCCTGTTTCTCCTAGTATTCCCTTTGTTTTCCTTGCGTTCTACTTACTCTCCTTGCGGAAAAAGACTCCTGGAGACATATTTTATTGTAGTGTGTCGAATCGGAACATATCCGGAGAAAATATCTACCACCCTCGATCCTAAGTCAGAATAGGAGTTCGCTTGCATGTCTTGACCTCACGGGGAATAGAGAATGTGAACAAACGACTGGATTGTTCCTCTTCAAGGCAAGACAGATTAGAACTTCAGGGATGATGATAATGATAATAATAATAATAATAATAATAATAATAATAATATATTTTAGCTGGCAGAGTTACGGCCGTAAGGCCTTCTCTTCCACTCAACCAGCAAAAAGTATACATACATATGTATCAACTTATGTAAGAGTTAGATGTATACAAGAGTTATTTACAAATTAAACAACAAAATACTATGAACTATTAATTAAACACTGAAATACAAACTCTGTGGCAGAATTAAGCTAAAATACATAGAATGTTAATATATTTCAAATAATGTTAGATAATAGAAAGAGATTATTATGAGACAATTTTGAAAATACAGCACTATCAGGATGCTTGTCTAAAGGAAGGAGTAACAATGTAGACAGTGATAGTTTAATTCAGTATGATTGGAGTGAAATGCTAAGAAGGTTATCTTTTAAGTTGTTTAAAAACAATTAAAAGTGTTTATTGTCTTGCAGCACCTCTGCTACATTATACATTTTTATGCCTATTTTAGTTTAGGATATAATATTATATAATGTTTTGTTTGTGCCATTTTCATTTTAATCTGTGTGTTCTTTTGGAGAGTGGTTGGATATAATCATAGGCGAGGGGAGTGAAACCTGCAAAGTAGAACTTGTTTTACACGGCACGTACGGTTAGAAGACCCATGCATTGGATTTAAGAGAAAATTCTGATAATATATTACATCTGTATGTATAATATTGCTCAATAAATCCATCTGTTTATTTTCCTTGCATTCCCATGTTCTCCTTGCATTTCCCTCGTTCTCCTTGCATTCCCCGTACTCTCCTTATTCTCCCTTCCTTCTCTTTGTATTCCCCTTTCTCTTCTTTTATTCCATTTTCTGTACATCTGTCGATAGGTAATAGCACCCATACGTAATTCTACATCTACGTAAATCTATGCGGTATTGGAAACTGCGCATCTGTCCATCATTTCAGCAGATTATTCAACGACGCAGTATAAATCACGGGGTAATTTGCCGTTGGTATAACTTGTGACAGTGAGATGATATTTGATGAGATAAGTACAAGAATCTGTAATAGGATTACCTGATATTCGTATTTCACTTATGAAAGAAATATGAATAACTCTAACAGGTAGTCAGCCGACTCGAACGTCTGCCGTGGCTGGTGTTCCAAGTGGTTTCTCCAGAGATTGGTAGATGGCAGTAATGGTGCATTCTAGAATAGTCACAGATCTGCTTAAATGCCATCTGAAATCCTCAGGTTCTTGCTTGCCTGACGACTCTTATAGATCTATGAGGTATGCCAATCACCAGGAGTATGTTAAAGGTAGGGACTAGTGTTCAGGAATGTTCGAACATGAGCGAGACAACCAAGATGTTACAAAATTCGTCTTATTCCACATGGAAAACCAATAGTAGAATATGCACTAAAATACTTAACCGGTTAAAACATGAATATGTGGGTATGGAGGACAGAGAATATTATCATAACAAGGCTGAAGAAACATGCTAGATCGCATTGGAAAAGCGAACATCGGCGAATATCAAACTTCACCATACTCGACAAACTTGAACCGAACATAGCGTCTGTAATGCACGAAACTAGAAGGGACTGTTTTGTGGCTCAGAACGTAAGCAGATAAGGTTAGTTGTTTATAAACTATATTGCCGTGACGTCATGTTTGGCGTGTGACACAGGTACTATTAGGGAACACTTGCATCTTGCTTCTGCTGCGGTTGACGTTCTATTCATGATTTAAAACTAGACCACACAGACTATTCACAAGGCATTCTAGTGATAAAGTCTGATACTACAATGATTTTTCCAACAAATTAAAAGATTTATTCATTTATTTAATTAATTTATTATTACTGGCAGAGTTAAAGGTCACAAGATTTTCTCTTCCACTCAACCAGTATAAAAAAACATAGAAAATATAAATAACACAATACATAAAACAATGTAAGCCTACTTAATAATAATAATAATAATAATAATAATAATAATAATAATAATAATAATAATAATAATAACAATTCTTATTGCTATACCCGGAGGTTCATTGCCGCTCTCACATAAGACCGCCATCGTTCCCTATCCTGAGCAAGATTAATCCAGTCCCTACCATCATATCCTACTTCACTCATATCCATTCTAATATTATCCTCCCATCTACGTCTCGGCCTCCCCAAAGGTCTTATTCCCTCCGGCCTCCCAACTAACACTCTATATGCATTTCTGGTGCCAGAGAATCAGTCCCATTTCGAGGATTATTGTAAGGTTTCGTAACAACCTGTTTTTACGGTGATGGATTGTTAGCCCTTCTCCCAACCCCCAAGCTGGAGGACCACCCCTTATCGGCTGTCCGCGACTGATTATTCAAGATATTCGCAGCTACCCTCCATATCTGGAGGCCGTCTCTATCCGCAACCTGAGGACGCGCCATGCCGTGGTGATAGGGACCCACAATACATGGAATAATAATAACAGTAAGATAAAAAATATAGACATTAGTTACATCTAATCCTAAGAGTTAAACAATTGCAATTTAGTACTAAATAAGTAATTTTAACCAAAGACATAATTAACACAATGAAGGAAAATAGATACAGTGGAGTTTCTTCGTTGTTCATAAATGGGAGTAAAAACTATTAGCCAATCAAAGGTCATTTAATAAGTTTTTGAGAGAGTATGCATGTCTATGCAAGTGCAATTATAGGGGAACAACTTACAAAACTCCGTTGGTCTGCGCATGCGTCAATCTTAAAGAGTGACACAATATACTATTCACCTCCTTCTTCCTAATTGTCAGCCAATAGTAGCGCGTACTGATAGCAGTGATGCATCAGATGACTTGTCAATCAATAGCGATAATGGTTCAGATTAATGGAGGGAAACTCCAGACTCCGCCTCCAGCACAGCAGTAAGGTTTAGTAACCTCCTACAACGAAGTTTTGCCAGTTATTAACCTATAACTACTTAAAGTCCAAAGGAAAATAGAAGTATAAAAGAATGGCATAGAGTTTGAGGAAAAGCAAGCCACGCTCACACGACATAAACGACACGAAAGAGTGCAACTCTGTCCCGTGTTGATTCCTACTACAGTAGACACAACGCAGAGGCATACCAGCAGACAGCAGTGAGTCCTGTGTTTGTTTTACAGTTTAAAGTGCCACAAAGCTTTGTGAGGCCAGAAGATCTAGAGCTGACATAGAGGGAGCTATTTTAAAATAGGTATTCCCTAGACAGGCAGTCGAAATGCAAGAATGGAGGAGGACGAAGGTCGCCAGGCGCGTGAATTGTCTGGAAATATCTCAAGTACTGATTCTAACTAAATAGGACAATATGAAGAAGACTATCTAGTACATCAGACGCAGCCGAAGTTGACACAGTATGTTCACAAACAACGCATACTGACATTCTGTGGATCTGTGTCGAGTCGTGAATAGTTTCAAGAATATTATTAATTTATATCAATGTGTTAGGTTCGGAACAAAGTGAGCTATTTTGTTATTATTTTATTATTTACGTAATGTGAATATTATACATGATTCCAAAAAAAGTAAACTCATCTGTTATTAAATAATTATGCAAACAGAAGTTCGTGGCGTACAGTAACTCCAGACATTCTGAAACTATGTAAACACATGCTTGAGCCGTGATGTTCATTTTCGTCGTGATCTTTGCAGTGAATAATAACGTGCATTCGTAAGTTACGGAACTTGAACATATGCGAATGTCACTTGAAATGATTTTATATTGCATGAAATTCTGTCAATGGCATATGACGTTATTGGTGCATGATGTAATACAAGATATTCCTATTGTCTGATATTTTTTCGTATTTCATTAGGATATTATTGCATATGTCGCACCTCACTGAAAACCACTAATTTTCTTTGTACTTTTCTAGACATTCCCTAAAATGTAGATTATTTCATTTATTAATTGGGATGTTAGCACTGAAATCATGGTAGGCTACACAAATCCATGCTAAACGTGGAGTTAATATCTTCATAATTTTCATATTGTGATGCTACTTGTTCTTTTGGATTACGTTCAAAATACTTTCTGTGCCTTTTGGTAATGCAGTGTCTTTCAAGGCATTGTTTTTGTCACTTTTATGTTTGTTTTACACAATTTATATGTAATGTTGTCTATATTGACAGTAAAATATTAGTTCAAAAATCCTCAACTATGCCGTGCAATATTACACGCTTGAGCGTCTTACCTAAGGCATTTTCCCTCTGCAATGAACCTTCAATCAACCACAAAGATGTAGTTATTTAAATAACACGACTAGTAAGAGCAGTGATCGATAAGACTACTTACTATGACTGCGTCCCGGTTTTGACTTTCTACAGCAGTCATGTCAACTGATGCCATTTTGGGCAAGCGCGCGCTTTAGAGCTCAGGAGAGCCTGAGCGATTTACAGCGGAAAGGAAAGAGACGGCGAAAGTGGTAGTATATGCCGCTTGGTTGAGCTATATACAGAGATGGACAGCACTAATTCAATGAATAAAGGGAAGAGAACTTATTAAAACTGTATCCATGTTAATTTTTAGATTTGTCTGAGAAGTATGAGTGCATTATAAGAATTTAAGTTTCAATTTTAATGCTCATTTTTCACGTGTTTCCTTTTTATTCAAATGCAATATTTGCTCAGCATTTTACAGAAAGGTGAAATTTTCAGATATTTTTATTTAGCAGCCTTACAGGTACTGAAACAATGTTTTCGTAAATCCTAATATATCGTAAATATGTATTACTGAAGATACGTATTGGAAATTTTGAAAATATTCGCATGGAAAATGTTTGTAAAAAAATGTATTAACAAAGGAACTACTGTTACATCATAAACAAAGATATGTGCCCATGTGTTGTAAAAACGTTAGCTCTGTAGCTTCAGCAGATTTCGAGGAAATAATTAAATATCCTGATGATAGGAAGTTGCGCACCAATATCACCTTAAAAGCATAATATAATAAGGATTTTGTTATATAATATTAGTCACAGTTGAAACATATACCTAGGTAACTTTGCTTTGTACTGTAACATTGTTTTGATTAGTTTATTGATTACTTTTATAAGGCTAAAGAAACCATCAATATCAATTACAACTTACCATGTCATACTTAACCTCTTTCTTTGCGATATCACTTTCTTTATGAATGATGTTTCATTCGCTTAATATAGTATAGTTTTACTACTATGAAACTTATGTGAGTATCCCTTCTTAACTCTTTTTTATGCTATTAACTGCAATATTAAAAAACTGGTATTAGTACTTAGTTTTACAGACAATATAGATAATATTAAACAGCAAGTAGCCATATAAAATAACAACATAAAATTTCATCTTCTATTTGAATTTTGTACACCACTGTTTTCTTAACCCAACAGGCTCCTCATAATCCTTGCTCCTTCCATACCTAGCGCTTGATGCCCGCGCACGTCAAGGTCAGAAAAATGCGCTTGCTTTGACATCACTGTTCTAGAGGAAGAGGGCAGAGGATGCGTAACTATTTTGTATACGAACGTACCTGTACCTGCGCTGTGACATCACACATATACTTAGAAACAGGCAACTTCATTCCATTTTATAGGTAGCTGGAATACGGAATCTAGTCATATGTATTATTTACTGTGTAAAATGTGAAAGCCTGAAAACTTTTATGAAAGTACGTGTTATTTGTTACTTCTTGAAAAGTAAAGTCAGAAAGTATGTGTCATACGTATTATTTACTGTGTAAAATGTGAAATGAGAAGGTATGTGTCATTATAATGTTTATTATTTGCGCAACTCCGTGCTTTCAGACAGTTCATTGTGTAATCCCCAAATAACACGTTAAAAGTCCATCACTCGAGAGGTAATTTGGCGGCTAGATCAAAGAGTGCATTAGAGTGAAGACAAAAGTTTTAAACGGAGTCTTTGAGAGAGTTAACAACTGCTGCTACTCGACAGGGGCGGGGTCACGGAACTCGAGTGAAATATTGACATCGATAATCCCCACTTGATAAACAAAACGTAGTCACATAGCCCCTTGTTGCTCTTACATGAGACAATACAAAGAATTGTGGAACATTGCGTCACGACGCCAGCGAACGCTCGTGTTGTCGCCAGGCAACGAGCTGGCAGGCGCCGCAATGCTGTGCGGCGGCGGGGATGGATGGGCGCATGCAAGTAGGGAGATCTTGCAATGGAAAACAAACAAGTCCGATATATGTTTCTCCACATTAATATATGGCGGAAGAGAAAACCTGAGCCGATAGCTTCACAATGGGCCCAGCGTATTCCACTTGTTGAACGAGCCGTCTTAAGGCTGCTTCACAATAAACCGGGAACGGAAACGACAACGAGAACTAGAACGGAAATAATGTTAAATATATTTGCGGTCTCCTTCTCGTTGTCGTTTCCGTTCCCGGTTTATTGTGGACCAGCCTTTAGTGGTTTTCCTTCTAGTGCCATTGCAATACACAGGCTGTAGGCGCGTCTTTTAAATTATAGAAAGGGGTTTTAAATATACAGATATATGCAGATGCATATAATATTCTTATTGAATTTGGTATTCCCAAGAAAGTAGTTCGATTAATTAAAATGTGTCTTAGTGAAACTTACAGCAGAGTCCGTATAGGCCAGTTTCTATCTGATGCTTTTCCAATTCACTGCGGGGTAAAGCAGGGAGATGCACTATCACCTTTACTTTTTAACTTCGCTCTAGAATATGCCATTAGGAAAGTTCAGGATAACACAGAGGGTTTGGAATTGAACGGGTTACATCAGCTTCTTGTCTATGCGGATGACGTGAATATGTTAGGAGAAAATACACAAACGATTAGGGAAAACACGGAAATTTTACATGAAGCAAGTAAAGCGATTGGTTTGGAAGTAAATCCCGAAAAGACAAAGTATATGATTATGTCTCGTGACCAGAATATTGTACGAAATGGAAATATAAAAAATTGGAGATTTATCCTTCGAAGAGGTGGAAAAATTGAAATATCTTGGAGCAACAGTAACAAATATAAATGACACTCGGGAGGAAATTAAACGCAGAATAAATATGGGAAATGCGTGTTATTATTCGGTTGAGAAGCTCTTATCATCCAGTCTGCTGTCCAAAAATCTGAAAGTTAGAATTCATAAAACAGTTATATTACCGGTTCTTCTGTATGATTGTGAAACTTGGACTCTCACTCTGAGAGAGGAACATAGGTTAAGGGTGTTTGAGAATAAGGTGCTTAGGAAAATATTTTTGGGGCTAAGAGGGATGAAGTTACAGGAGAATGGAGAAAGTTACACAACGCAGAACTGCACGCATTGTATTCTTCATCTGACATAATTAGGAACATTAAATCCAGACGTTTGAGATGGGCAGGGCATGTAGCACGTATGGGCGAATCCAGAAATGAATATAGAGAGTGTTAGTTGGGAGACCGGAGGGAAAAAGACCTTTAGGGAGGCCGAGACGTAGATGTGAGGATAATATTAAAATGTATTTGAGGGAGGTGGGATATGATGATAGAGACTGGATTAATCTTGCACAGGATAGGGACCGATGGCGGGCTTATGTGAGGGCGGCAATGAACCTTCGTGTTCCTTAAAAGCCATTTGTAAGTAAGTAAGTAAATGATTTATTTTAGCTGACAGAATTAAGGCCGTAAGGCCTTCTCTTCCACTCAACCAGCAAAAAGTATACATACATATGTATCAACTTACAAAGAATTCAACAATTTGATTTGGATAAGAGCTACATATATACAAGAGTTATTTACGAATTAAACAACAAAATACTATGAACTATTAATTAAGCACTGAAATACAAACTATGTAGTAGAATTAAGCTGAAATACATAGAATGTTAATATATTTCAAATAATGTTAGACAATAGAAAGAGATTATTATGAGACAATTTTGAAAAAAAAAAACAGCACTATCAGGATGCATATCTAAAGGAAGGAGTAACAATGTAGACAGTGATAGTTTAAATCGGTATGATTGGAGTGAAATGCTAAGAAGGTTATCTTTTAAGCTGTTTTAAAAGTGTGTATTGTCTTGCAGCCCCTAATACTTTGTGGCAGGGAATTCCATTGTCGCGAGGTGGATACTGTAAAAGATGATGAATAACGAGATGTTCTATGAAGAGGTATACTTAATGCGCTGCAGATAAATGATCTGGTATTTAGTCGTGGTTAGAGTATAGATAAGAGAAACGAGACGAAAGGTAATTTGGTGTTGAAGTGTGCAGAATTCGAAAGAGTAATGACAAGGAATGTAAAGTTCTACGTTCTTTAAGTCGGAGCCACGAAAGACTTGCGAAGGACGGTGATATGTGATCGTATCGTCGGATGTTGCATACGTATCTGACGCATATATTCTGGACTCGCTGTAACTTGACTGACAGTTCAGAACTTAGGTCACTTAAAAAAACGTCACAGTAATCGAAATGCGGCATTACTAGGGTTTAACTAGGGTAAGTTTTAGTTGCTGGGGCAAGAAGTTTCTTAAGCGACTCTAACAGTGAATGGAGGAACAGATTTTTTTTATCGTTTCTTTGACTTGAAAATCACAATTTAGATTATTATCGAAAAAGAAACCAAGATTTTTTACGACAGATGAATAAGGGATTGGTGTGTTGTTAAGGGTAACAACTGAAAGATTACTATAAGAGAGTTAAGTAAATTATAGTTTGAGTCTTACTTGGATTAAGTGCGAGTCCGATTCACAATAGTCAATTGTGAATGCTCACATTTAAATACATTTATTTTAACAATATTTACGGTCTCGTTCTCGTGGTCGTTTCCGTTTCCGGTTTATTGTGGATCAGCCTTTAGTGGTTTCCCGTCTAGTACCATTGCAATACAGTGGCTGTAGACGCGTCTTTTAAATTATATAAAGGAATTTTAAATATACAGTTATATGCAGAAGCAGAAACGATCCACAGAAGTTAAAAACATGAATTTTAACTAGTCACACAACTGCTACGCAATTAATATCTGAAAAACAATGAACGCTCAACAGGGAATTCAAAGTAACGAACTAAATAAAGTACTCTAATACATACAACAAAATATTGTATGTATTTATTCACACTGCAAATGGATAAATACACGGTGGCAGTGGTAACTATTTACACTCGATAAAGAAATATTAATTAATTGAAATAATAAAAATACTAAGTCAGTACCCACATTTAGAGGTATGTTACTTGGAAAACATAAGTCGTAGAAAGGTCTAGTTTGCACTATTGTGTGTAGAATACAGAGTGTTTCAAAAACACTTCGACAAACCTTGGGGGCATGTACCTCACAACAAAACAAGAAAAAAGTTTATATAAACATATGTCCGAAAATCCTTAATTATTTAGTTATTAATTAAAGAACCTAATGAAACATGTAAGATATTGTCAGCTTGATAGCAAGTGTCGCAGCTTTAATCAATTCAGAAACTCTTAACAATGAAAGTTTACATTCAACGCGTTTCGAGGTATTACTCGACCAAGGCGAGTGGAGCCGCGGGCGTAATGTGAACTATCGCAATGTGGTATTACGAACGCAGGAGCAGTAGCGCCACGGCTCTGGGCTGCAGGACTCCACTGGCCTTGGTGGAGTAATAGAATCTAACAACTTAAGTTTGTAACCGATTATAATACAGGGACATCATTTTATTATTACTTCAATTTTATTGTACCTGAGTTTTTTAATATACTTCACTCCCACCCCTTCTACTAATGAAGTTCCAACTGTCCACCACACAGAACCAAGGCCTCATATATAAGCAGTACTGAGTTAGTGAGTATAGTACGTTCCAGAAATATGTTCGCGTTTTCCAATGATGAAAGAGCTTTCAATATTGAATTATATTTTCGCACAGGTAGGCTACTGTTCGTTTGCCTACGTCTCATCCCGATTTCCCCCACCTGCTTCTGCTCTCCCCTCTGTAAAAGCTGGGCTATCTTAGCTCTTTTCTCAAACCTTTAATTTCTGTTAGGATTTGGACGTTTACGTAATATTATACAACTGTTTAAAATAACATAAATAAAAGGGCCTCGTTAAGTAATTAATTGTCATGTGAACTGAAGCCTGTATCGAAATGAACGGCCACCATTTTCAAAAATGTGTTTAAATATCCATATTATGATTATTTTTCAATTTAACTTCATTCTCTATAGTGTACGATAATGTGCTGTAGACAGTATAAAATATACACTGCATAATGAATACGTTCGCATGGATAACTCAGTTCGTGAGTAAAAACATTTATTGTTAATACAGTACTGTATTTTGATTACACAAAACCTAATGAAAATTATCGAACACAAAATCGCGATATTTCTTAGTTTACGTAAATGGATGAACTACTTTTCTTCCCTCCTATACCTAGTAAAGTGACTTGTTTGTGTTTTACGCCAGTATCATCGAACTCCAGTCGTGGAAGGGGGTAGCAAACGGTGTTTTCAGATATCTAAAGGTATAGCCAGGTTAATATTAAAAATGTTAGTAAAAATAAAATGATGTCCCTGTAGAATCCAACAACTTAAGTTTGTAACCGATAATAATATTCATTTTGTTAGATAATCGAATGATGTTATCGATACAAGTCGATACCGTGTGAGAGTATTTGAAAGTGTGCGAGTCTATGATCCGGCGAGTGCATGCGTCTGTGGAAGCAAGAGGAGAACGTTTTGAACATTTGTTATGAATTTCTGAATTGATTAAAGTTGTAACACTTGCTACCAACTTGACAATATCTGACAGATGTTTCATTACGTTCTTTCATTAATAACTAAAAACTAAGGATTTTCGGATAAATGTTTATATGAACTTTTCTCTTGTTTTGGTGTGAGGAACATACCCCCAAGGTGTGTCAAAGTATTTCTGAAACACCCTGTATATCATCGCAGAATCTGATCTTTATTTCAGTACATCTTTGACCCATATTCCAGGGTCGTCAACGTTTATAAAAATATTTTGACATTCTCAGGAATATTAAGTGTTTTCTTGCCGCATCTTTGCAATTTTGCAAAGATGATGGTAGTTTCTTTAACTTCTCCCTACTGTGCCGTAAAATGAATAAAACATGTAGTTAGACTGTAAGTTCTCTAGGGTCGTAAGAGAGCTCTCATGACGTATGGTTAATTAACATTTTTATCTTCTTATCCCATCTATGGTCCCAATAGCGTTTTTTTAGATAATTTTTCTTTACGTATTAAAAATAAACCTCTACTTATACTGCAGAATAAGGAACTTGTGTTCACTGGATTTGTAACCTAATAGACCTATATCATTGCTTATACTATAGTCAATTATTACCAAACTTAAATTACACTGGTCAACAATGATTTGTTAATTGTACAATTTCTGCTGTTTCTAATGTAAAGTCATCTGATGATTCCAAAAATGAAGTCAGAATTTTTCTACCACCCACCATTTTTTTTTTTTTTGCAATTTAATTTGTTTTCTTTTTTGTTGCTGTATACAGTCCTTAACATACTAATGGAAAGAAAATATTTCAAATATTTCATTTTATTGCTTTAACAATTGACTTATAACTTTAAACCACTGTTGCCTTTGAAGTCAAAATTAAAAAAAATTAATTTTATTTCTCATATGACTGCGAGAGTTAGTATTAATTCTCAGTTCAGTTGGAACTTATAATCATGAAACAAGTTTCACAACCCGTGTTTTCTTTATCCTAATTTTAAGTGTCGTAAAAGTTTAGTATCTTATAAAGTGAAACATACAGCATATCTCGAAATACTTTGTAAATCATAAACAGTTTTGTTACGTTTGTAGGTAATTAACTTTGAAAGCACACAGGTGAAATTTACTACACTAGTTATAATAGCTTACGAGTGTTCTTTTGATTGAAAAATAGACGAGGACAGGAACTGAGGCCCTGAAATCTGTTGTGCTCCATGTAATTCTATTAGCCTAACTGGTTGGCTAAAAGAATTCAGTCATATGCCTTTTCCAGTTCCAATTATATGCCGGGAATCTAAGAATCATTCAGCAGACTGTTACATTTTAGGAACCACAGATAAAAAGATTACAAAGAACTTGTGAGCGAGCTGATTCAGAACCATAACGTGATGAGGTGTCATATCTCTGAAAATAACTTCTTGGGTCCTCATCTATTTTTCTTTCCTCAAAACCTTCGGGTAGTGAGCGACGAACATGGGGAGCTTTTTCATCAGGAATTTTATGAAATGGAAAGGCGCTATCAGGAAAAATGGAGCCGAAATATTCTGTCAGACCACTATTGGACACTCAAAAAATGTTTCTCAAGCGAAGTATAGCCTAAAGTCTATTTCACACACATTTTAGATAAATAAATATGATTTCAGATAAAATGTTACAAGGTATCAATACTAGAAAAGTCTGAAGTACATTTCATGTAATTACTCAAAAACCTCGGTGATGGAAGAATTTTGAAAACAGATCTGAAATCAACACGAAAAATGATATAAGAATCACCCTTTTTTATCTTAAAAAAAAAAGTGTGTTTAATTTTGTTGACCAGTGTTATTTAAATAAAGAAAGAGATTTCAGCTTTAAAATTTCAACTACGACACAAGGACATAATTTGAATCACCCTGTATGAAACCGTCGGATGCTTGAATAATAAGTCACATCCTGTTCCTTATTCCCACAATTTGCTTCAATTCAAGCATCCCCATCATCCTCCTCAAAAGTTTCTTTCCTCCTCAATCTTACTTCCATCTCCTTCAGTTCTTTCGCGTTTTATTTCTTCGTCGCGACATCCTTCTCTTCCTACCACTTCCTACTCTGTTTCTTCCTCCACCATCCTTCACTTCCTGCTATTCATTTCCGTTTCCTTCCCAGTAGTTTTCTTGAGCATTGATAATTCTATTTCTTCCAGCAACGGGAGATACAGGCTTACTACGCTAAAATTTAGTATCAAGTACAGAAAAATTCACTCTTAAATTGATATAGTCTAGACATTGTCTGGTTAAAAACGACATGTATGTCTCTTCTGCAGGGATTTTTTCATAAACTTAGATTATTAATGTATGATGTTGATCAGATTGCCCTATTCATTCATTCATTCATTCATTCATTCATTCATTCATTCATTCATTCATTCATTCATTATCTTCCATAGATCTTACATGAGCAATGAAGCTTTAAGATGTGGAACAAGTCAAAATTTTACAATAATACAATTACAATTTTTACAAATATTTACAATATTTTACAATTTTTACAGTTTTACAATGTAGTAATTTTCTACAATGATGAGGTGAGGTCCGAGGATTCGCCAAAAGATTACCCGGCATTTGCCTCTTGGTTGGAGAAAACCTCGGAAAAATCCAACCAGGTAATCAAATCAAAGGAGGAAATGAAGTGATGCCGAGGACTCGCCATAGACCATCCGGCTTCAGTCCCACGGCTGGGGAAAACCTCGGAAGAAACCATTCATTGAGACCAAAGGAGGATCCAACTCAAGCCCGAACACAGCAATATATAATATTATGCCTTAAATTAAATTTAATATTGATAGAATCAAAGGACTGTGAACTGGTTTTGGTAAACTATAGATTCAGGGTGTGACCTGAATGATTTGTCAAGGGGGAGGCATTAAAATAATAAAAAAATAACTATTCATTATTCGTTCTTCGTTCTTGCCCAATCAGTTTTCTCCGCCTGATAAAATTGTACAAAAAGAATGAGGTCTGTGGTCGCTTTTAAATTGAAGGATTCAAAACCATAGTGGGCCAAGCGCCATATATTAAAGACGTAGAAAACAAGGGTTAAAATTAAGTTATTACCATAATTCAATGGAAACATATAGCAAGTAATATAATGTATGCACAATAAACTTAATGATATGTCGATCTTCATTAAACTACGGTATTCACTTACCTTTTAACAATTACTTTCTCAGTTTTTAATAAATGGCGCTTGGCCCACTATGGCTCTGAACCCTTAAATTGAATATTGAAATTATAACAGCTAAACACAGTTTGCCAATTCATTGTTAATAAAAGTAACGTTCATAACAATTACTATTGTTAGTCGGCATATTGTAGTCGTACTCAAGTTATATCAAGGAAATGAAGATGTTTGTGTCTTTATTTTTACTTGGTTGTTTAAGTGGCGAGGTACATCATTGTCCTGCAAAAATTTAGTGAAAATAATTTTTTTATGTCCCAGTTACTATAAAAGCTAAATGAAGAAAACTTCTCATGCTTAATATACATACATTATATAAAACACTATTCAAAATATTATAATGGCTAATAATTACCTGCAAAAATAATCAATTTTGCATATTTTTTACAACCATTAAATTAAATTATGGTTTATTTGATGACGCTCGCAACTACCGAGGTTATATTAACGTCGCCAGTATGTCGGAAGTTTGTCCGGCAGTAAATCTACTGACATGAGCCTGTCGCATCTAAGCACACTTAAATGCCATCGACTTGGGCCGGAATCGAATCCGCAACCTCGACCAAAGAAGTTCAGCACTATACCAACTGCGCTACCGAAGCTGACTACAACCGTAAATCATTTATAAAATAAAATATACAATTAATTAAATATCTGCATGTTTTTTTATTAAAATGTTTTAAAGACATACATCAACAACTAGTCTAATATATTTGACCTATTCCTTCAGGAAATATTATTTCTTAATAAAAGACTTTAGAAAATGTAACTATTAAGGAAAAAATATTTGTTTCATAATAAAAATTTGAGAAAATTTAATATTGAAGGTAAAGGTTAAGAAAAAAACATTTCTTGAAGGAATAGGTAAAAGATCCTAGATTATATTGTTGATGCAAGTTTTTAAAATATGTCAGTAAAAGAATCATGCAAATATTTAATTTATTGTATATTTTATTACGTAAATGATTTACAGTTGTAAAAAATTACGAAAATTCGATATTATTTTAACAGGTAATTATTAGCTATTTTAATATTCTGAATAGTGTTTTATAAAGTGTAATGTATGTATTCATTCATTCATTCATTCATTCATTCATTCATTCATTCATTCATTCATTCATTCATTCATTCATTCATTCATTCATTCATTCATTCATTCATTTTATTCCATAGATCTTACATGAGTAATGAAGCTTTAAGATGTGGAACATGTCAACATTTTACAATATTACAATTACAATTTTTACAAATTTTTATAGTTTTACAATTTAGTAATTTTCTACAATTTTTACAATTTTGTACAATTTTTTTTTACATGAAAAGTTTTGTTCAATTAGCTTTTATAGCAGCTGAGATATAAAAAAAATAATTTACTAAATGTTTGCAGGACAATGCTGTACGCATATCTTAACGATGCTGTATCAACTACTGGTTATTAGCGTCGATGGAATAAGTGATAGCGAGATGATATTTGGCGAGATGAGGCCAAGGATTCGCCATATATTACCTGACATTCATCTTAGGGTTGGGAAAAACTCATTAAACTACTCTAGCATCCCCAGAAAGGTTAAGCTACATACTCGTGCTCAGGAGGCATTCCACATAAGTTAATGTTAAGACATTTTATTGAACAATAGAGTAAAAAGTAATAGAAGAAAAAAAGAAGACGAAAACACACATATCACAATAATTTAATTTTAAATTTTCTCTGTTAACAGCAATTTTAATAGATTTTTTGAAATAGGGAGCATTAGCAAATTGTATGTTTGGGAATTTATCTACAGTATTATCATGTTATAAAGCCTTGGACCGAAGTTTCTATTGTGATTCAAAGATGTATTGATTTCATATTTCAAAATATTATGAAGCCCTTATTTTATACATATTTAAGTAATTTAAGTTTGATAGAAAGGCGAGATTTTTATGCCAGAACGAGACTTCTTACACACTTCGGAAGAAATATGGATTTAAAAAGTCTGACAACACTATTTCTGACTTGACGTGCTACAGGTTTGAAGTCAGGACACGCAGAGGGCAGAGCTCGAAGCGACCACAGTTGCGGTCACCCGACTTGGCGGGAGAACAAGTGTCAGCGCGTCCAATTCACGTGCAGTGACGCAGTCGGGACGTTAATTTCGTTATCAACACGGATTCAAAATCAAGTTAGCAGTCTTGCTTCTAACTCCGCTCGGCGTTAGTGTATTAGCTGCCGTGTCATTAGGCCGCACTAACTCAACTAAACACCTCACACACTTGATACACACACAGATATACGCACGCACTTCCACCACCACTCCGCCGTCATTTACTCTACAGATTTTTAGAGTCCTCTACGCGCTTCAAGGCTAATGTACGTCCACGCAATTTTGAAGCTTATGTCATCACGCTAAAAGCAAATTACTTTTATATAGTCAGACAGATGTGCCTGTTGGGTATTCAAATTACATTACTTATGAGTAAATAGGACACACGTACAACGTCCGTAGTAAGTTCAAGACCATTCCAGGATTTTTACTTTTGTTCTGTGATTAGTTAATTCCTTGAAAACAATTGAGGAACTTTTTCAAAATTCGATAACAACTTTTGTGAAAATTGAGATTTTTATGTTTTTGTACAGTTTCGATAGTTACAGTGATTTCTTTCTTTACAAATAAGAGTACAGATGTCTCAAAAGTGTTAAAAAAAATCTGTTTATTCTGGCTAAGTTAAGGCCATCAGGCCTTCTCTTCCACAAGCAAACGTTCTGATGGAGGCAGATAAAAAAGTTAATTTTTTTTTTCTTCCACCATATTAATAATGTCAAAAGAAGTGCTTATACAAATTTTGGCCACTCGACCGCAATTACTAGGGCCATAAAAAAATAAGTTCGCCAGGGGCCGCTAACAAAAAAAAAACACAATTTCATTGGACAAATTTATTGCAACGGACACAGCAATTGTTGAGCTATTTTTCAACATATTTTCCATCGGAATTGAGACATTTCTCATATCATGGGATCGACAGAGAGAGGTGCAGACGGAGTTAAATGCTGGTTCCGATTGAAGCAGCTGACTTCTACGACACAAAAATTGATGCCATGGTATGACAATTTGTCAATTCCAGTGGGGGATATTTTGTCAAGTAGCGCAACAACTGTTGTAGCTGTTTGAATAAATATTTCTATGCAATTGTTTTTTCTATAAACGGCCCCAGGAAAAATCACTTTCTGGACGGCCTCGTAATTGCGGTCGAGTGGCCAAAATTTGTATAAGCACTTCTTTTGACATTATTAACGTGGTGGAAGAAAAAAAATTAACTTTTTTATCTGCTTCCATCAGAACGTTTGCTTGTTAGCCAGAAACAAAAGAAGCGGATACAATTTTACAGACTAATATTTAAAGAACACTAATAAAAATGTATATAAAGCGTGCGTCAGAAAGAACGGATGGATTTCACAGAGCAAGAAAATTGTAAGGATTCATCAAATCAAAAATTTATTGTTATCAACAGATTCACTAATACATGCAGTTTATTTATGGTATACAACACCATCCATATGATGTTCTTGGCTTTCGATACAGGCATCGAGGCGTTTTCTGAAGTTCGCCGTAACTTTCACAGTCATAGTTCGTGGGATTGCCGCAATTTCTTCACGAATCGCCGTCTTCAGTTCATCCAGTGTATGTGGTTACTTACGCCTTCAAATGGTCCCAAAGAAAGAACTCGCAGGTCGCGAGATCTTACCGTAACCTCGGACAATCTGAGTGCAATAGCATGTTTGCGGGCTGATCGTTGAGGTGGCCGGACAACCTACTGTCTGTCTCCACATTTGCAGGAGTACACGCGCTCCGTGTTTGTCCTGGTGATTTCTTCTTTAATGTTGAACCTGTGGTACGAAATGAAGCCACCCACCGCAAAATTGTATTCCGAGTTGGAATCCTAGCGTGACGTCCGATGTCGAAATGAGTCCTGAGTGGCGATCACAGACTCTTCATTTTTCAAAAATGTCTTTGCGATGAAAGCACGTTGTACACCAGACCAACACCATGTTCTCAACTGAAACTGCATTCTCTGGCTGACCCAACAGTCGTGGTCCCCCTCACTCTATCCCTCCCCTCGCTGCGTATCGATAGTTTGAAATCCATTCGTTCTTTCTGACGCACTCTGTATTTATACAAGCATAGGTCGAGTAAAACATTGCGAACATACTAAATAATAATTACAAAATAATAAAGTAGAAGTTACACCCAATGAATATGCAAGCGGTAAGTGAACCAATATTACAAATTACAAGAATAACAAGTTCAAATGTAAATTATAACTACCGTATTTGCTCGCGTAATTTGCGCACTTTTTGATTAACTTTGGCCACTGAAAAATTGGGGTGCGTAAAATATGCGGATTTTTCAAACAAGAGGTCCTGTTCTGAGTTTATCTCAATTAGTATATGTATAGGTAAGTATTTACGGTAGGGCTAATTTTCTATAACGGTAACTTGTCTCTACCAAGTGTAGTCATCTACCCGAACAGTAATTCAAAAGATTTAAAAAGAAACGATATCTACCTGAACTGTACTTTCGACACATTTATTTTTTTAATGAGAATATGTTTCTTGAGGCGTTGTTTGTTGTTTTAAACCGTAATCTACCTGAACAGTAGTTGAGGAGATTTAAAAAGAAACGATATCTACCTGAACTGTACTTTCGACATAAGTTATTTAATTTTTAGTGAGAATATAATTGAGGCGTTTTTAAAAGCGTCATCTACCTGAACTGTAGTTTTGACATATTAAATTTTTTAGTGGGAATATAGTAATTGAAAACCTTTTAAAAACGATATGTACCTGAACTGCAGTTGTGTCATATGTAATATTTTATTGGGAATACAGTAACTGAGGTGCTTTCTAAAAAAAACCTGACATTTACCTGAACTGTAGTTTCAATATATTCAATTTTTTGTGAGAATATAGTAATTGAGGCGCTTTAAAAAACCGACATCTACCTAAACTGTAATTTTGACATACTTACTTTTTTGTGGAAATAAAATAATTAAGCAGGTTGAAAAAAAATCTATATCTACCTGAACTGTAGTTTCGACATATACAATTTTAATGGAAATACAGTAATAGAGGCGCTTTTTTTCTAAAAAAAATAGACGATAGCTGCCTGAACTGTAGTTTGACATACTCAATTTTTTAGTGGGAATGCAGTAATTGAGGAACCTTCTTTTTTTTAAAAAAAAAAAGACGATCTGCCTGAACATATTTAATTATTTCGACATATTTAGTTTTTTGTCTAAACGTGAAAGTTATAATTATTTTAACGGTTTTTTTCCTATATACTCCTTAATGCTACAATTATGATTCTTATTGTCTATTACAAGTAGTTCTGTGCAGCATTGTTAAAGTAGCGGGACTTTGGGGTTTCTTTCTCAAGCAGGTACTTCAGTTGCTGGTGAATGACCTACGATGGACTGTAGGGAAGGAAAATCCCTACTACACTTAAAAAAATATGTACGTAATCTCTATTACACTGAAAAAAATATTTACATAAAATGTGTGCGCAAAATACACGGAGCAAAAATAAAGTTCAAAATAATCCCTTAAAAATTAGGGTGCGCAAAATACGTTGGGGCGCAAATTACGCGAGCAAATACGGTATACAACAGTGAGGAAAATTACATATATACACATATACACACAAAGGAGAATTAAACCTGAATACTGGTCACGTGTTTAAACAATTCACTTTTAAATTGCAATATCGTTCGACAGTTCCTGAGGGAGCTGGGTAGGGAGTTCCAGAAACGAATTGCTGATACTGTGAAAGATGAAGAATAGTGGGCTGTTCTATGGCAAGGCATAGATAATAAAGGGTCATTTTTAGAACGAGTACCCATGCTGTGATAAGAGGACAAGAAATTAAAACGCACCGAGAGATAGTTAGGCGAAGAAGTGTTGATGATGCGATATAGGAAAATTAGTGAATGGATATATCTTCGGTCCTGTAATCTTACCCATTGGAGCGTTTCAAGGGAAGGTGTAATGTGGTCGTATTTGCGGATGTTGCAAATGAAACGTATGCAGGCATTATGAGAGCGCTGCAATCTTTGGGCTAAGTTAGAATTTAAATCTGTTAGTAGAATGTCGCAATAGTGAAAATGTGGATTCGTTGGATTCGACATTTACGAATTGTTTAGTCAACTGTTCGAAGATAAGTTTGAAGCTCACAAGTGACTACTGAAAAGGCAACTAACTCCATTGTAAACATCGCTGACCAGACTCCAGATGTATACAAACAATGATTCTTGTTCTAACACATATCGTCATGTGAGATGTACCGCCTGATAACAATGTTGTATCAGCCTAGGGTGACCAGATTCACATCGATAAAAAAGATAACAAAAAGCTTCAAAAAGGAGGACGCTGTTCGAAAAAAGAGGACAGAATAGTAATATACGTTACAAGAGCGGTATGTTGACGTTTTCATGGTCGAGGAAAAGATTGAAAAAGTGAACCGTAGTTGAGCTTTTTTAATTTCCGAGAAATGAAAGAAAACATACCGCTCGTGTATCGTACATTATTTTGTGCGAAGATCGTTTATTACATACCTGAAAGACAAATTTCTAATTAGTTGCAATGAAATCTCCATGTTGGTTTCTGTTTAATGACGGCAACTTCGGAAAACCAAAATATCTTTCTTCAACTTTGTTGCTATAAAATGTTTTCTGTGTTTACTACACTCCAGCAGGCCGTGATATACGTCTGTCTTTTTTTTCCCCAGTCTATAAATGCGAACTTAAAACAAACGGTAAGGTTATGTAATGATTTATTTTTCATTTTAATATTTTAACAATATTATTTATATAACATATTGCAGTAATAACATCGGCATCTGGAATCTTGTTGATTTTTTCACGGCTTCCTTAATGTTACTTGTATCAGGAATGCAATAAGTTTCGTGGAGTAGTAGAGTTTACTTAATTTTTGCAAATATTTAAAAACAATAATTAACATTGCAATTTAGGTGAAATTGCAGTGGTAAGTTTCCAATTTATAATTAGTACTAGCCTATGTTAAACGTCTCTAAAAATAATAAGTTAAAAGCCTAAAGCAGTAAAATGAATGTCGCGCTTAAGCGGTAAGAAGAGGGAAATTGTTATGTGTGTTACGTTGGAAATACTGAATGTGGTATTCCACACTTACCGCATATTGGTTCTGTGCGGAAAACAAGCAAATCTGCACGATCTCGCACAAAGTATTTACTGTACTTTGATTTAGGCTTAGGCCTATATTATACTTTAAATTACCTCACTATACAGTACAGGTTTAAGCTTATATCATACTTAAAAGTATGTTAATATCTATTTTATTACAAAATAATTATGATATAACTTAATAATAATAATAATAATAATAATAATAATAATAATAATAATGGTTTTACATTTAGCTACATATGAAAGTCAAGGGGACTATAATATATTATACCGGTAGTTATTATTATATTATATTATATAATTATAATTGTAATTATTATTAAAGAGGACAGAAAATATCTGTTTATATTTAGGTTTAGGCCTATATTGTATTTAAAATTATGTCAATATCTACTTTATTACAGCATACGTATGATAAAACTTAATATCAAATGATTTTACATATGATAGCCAAGGGAACTATAATTATCAAAAGGAGGAGCAAAGAGAGTTAAGAACGTTGGCAAAGAGTATATTCCGTCGATGCTGCTGCCACCTATTGGAAAATACTTGAAAAAGGCGTCAAATCAGATAGTTTCAGGCATAGAAGTTACGAAAAGGAGGACATTTATTGATTTAAAAAAAAATCTGCACGGACACCGGACGAAGGCCTAAAAAGGGAGATATGTCAGGATAAAAGAGGTCGTCTGGTCACCCTATATCAGCCAGAATCTCAATCAGGTGTAATTTTAATACTAGCGTAAAATAATTGACGTTTAACAGAAATGGTCGGCGATTTATGAGACTTCGAACTATCAATTTAATTTCCCTTTCCAAGGATGGCTCATGAACTTCAGAGCTAATGATCAGTACGGCAATCACTCACTCGCCATGAAGACGACAAAATATTACAGTGGAATTTAATCATTTACACCGAATGATTAAACAAAACTGTTTCAATGTTTTTTTTTTTTCAGAGAACTACTTATCATAGACAATAGGAATCATAATTGTAGCATTAAGGAGTGTATGGGAAAAAAACCGTTAAAATAATTATAACTTTCACGTTTAGACAAAAAATTAAATATGTCGAAATAATTAAATATGTTCAGGCAGATCGTCTTTTTTTTTTAAAGAAGATTCCTAAATTACTGCATCCCCACTAAAAAATTGAGTATGTCAAACTACAGTTCAGGCAGCTATCGTCTATTTTTTTTTAGAAAAAAAGCGCCTCTATTACTGTATTTCCATTAAAATTGTATATGTCGAAACTACAGTTCAGGTAAATATAGATTTTTTTCAACCTGCTTAATTATATTATTTCCACAAAAAAGTAAGTATGTCAAAATTACAGTTTAGGTAGATGTCGGTTTTTTAAAGCGCCTCAATTACTATATTCTCACAAAAAATTGAATATATCGAAAATACAGTTCAGGTAAATGTCAGGTTTTTTTTAGCAAGCACCTCAGTTACTGTATTCCCAATAAAATATTACATATGACACAACTGCAGTTCAGTTACATATCGTTTTTAAAAGGTTTTCAATTACTATATTTCCACTAAAAAATTTAATATGTCAAAACTACAGTTCAGGTAGATGACGCTTTTAAAAACGCCTCAATTATATTCTCACTAAAAATTAAATATGTCGAAAGTACAGTTCAGGTAGATTTCGTTTCTTTTTAAATCTCCTAAACTACTGTTCAGGTAGATTACAGTTTAAAACAACAAACAACGCCTCAAATAATATATTCTCACTAAAAAAATAAATATGGCGAAAGTACAGTTCAGGTAGATATCGTTTCTTTTTAAATCTTCTAAATTACTGTTCGGGTAGATGACGGTTTAAAAAAACGCCTCAAGTAGGCCTAATATATTCTCACTAAAAAATTAAATGTGTCGAAAGTACAGTTCAGGATGATATCATTTTTTTTTAAATCTCCTCAATTACTGTTCAGGTAGATGACGGTTTAAAAAGCGCCTCAATTATATTCTCACTAAAAATTGAATATGTTGAAAGTACAGTTCAGGTAGATATCGTTTCTTTTTAAATCTCCTCAATTACTGTATTCCCACTAAAAATATATCAAAACTACAATTCAGGTAGATGACGGTTTAAAAAACGCCTCAGTTATATTCTCACTAAAAATTAAATATGTCAACACTAAAGTTCAGGTAGATGACGGTTTAAAAAATGCCTCAATTCTGTGGTGTTTGTGTATAGGGAGATAAATCATAAAAATGAGTTCCGATATAAGTGAAATTTAAACTTGGAACCCTTATTACAAATAATTTTCTACACAAATAAAACACATCAACTGCTAGTATTCTTTGATTTTTACAAACCCCGTTGTATAATTTAACTTGTGTGTTCATCTGGGGAACAAAATTCCATCTGCACAAAAAATGACTTATACCCCTTTACCCGAACACCACAGAATTATATTCTCACTAAAAAATTAAATATGTCGAAAGTACAGTTCAAGTAGATATCGTTTCTTTTTAAATCTTCTAAATTACTGTTCAAGTAGATAACATTAAAACAAACGCCTCAATTATTATACTCTCACTAAAAATTAAATACGTAGAAAGTACAGTTCAGGTAGATGGTTTCTTTTTAAATATTCTTATTTACTCTATTGCAACTAAAAATTAAATATGTTAACACTACAGTTCAGGTAGATAGTTTATTTTTAAATATTCTCAATTACTCTATTCCCACTAAAGAATTAAATATGTGAAGACTACAGTTCAGGTAGACGTAGGTTTAAAAAAAAAGTCCTCAATTACTATTTCCACTAAGAAATTTAGTATGTGAAAACTGCAGTTCAGGTAGATGTCGGTTCTTTTTTTTTTTTTTTAATAAGCGCCTCAATTACTGTATTCCCACTAAGAGCTATTAAAAAGAACTCTGGCATATAAATGTCACATTTTGTTCTCATTACATCTTTTACGTAGTTTCAATGAAATCGATGTATTACGCAAAAGTTCATTATATTAACTATATCATCACGACCTGATAAAGCCTTCTCTTCGCGGATTCATAAGCATCCCATTATTTTTAACAGAGTTATGTAACATATTATATGCCTTTACCTTCACAGTTCTCTTTTCGAGCATATTTACATTCGCAGAGAGTTATATTTTAAACTGGAACATTTTTCTGCGTACCGCTGGAAAGAAATTTTATTGTAACAAAAGTTATAACATTACCCTTTCCGGGAGTTGCGTCAATGTCAGGCACAATGCATTCGTTAGGACCTTTGTTTATTCATGCCACACGTTATGCCATTGATCAAAAGGAACACTTATCATGTTAGCGGATTCATTGTCATTTGTTTTTATATTTTAACGGTCTTATTAATGAACCGTGTGTAAATGTATTTATAAGCTAGACAGTATTATGAAGAGTGATTACAAATGAAAAACACATTTTTGCCAATTTTGTTAGTTAGAACCTTGTCAAACTAAGGCCACGAATTATATATTATTATTCATTACAATGTTTAATCTCCGGGAGCTCCTGTTTTCCTGTGAAATCCCAATCACCTTTTTAACATTATATAAATGACAATGGATGTCCAGAAAAACATGTTGGTATTACCATATCTTTGCAATATTTCATTGCAGTATCTCTTCTGACCTTCTTTATCAATGTCTTACTAATCTACCATGGATATGCACTTCCATGTTAAAATAAAGTTTAGAGGATAAACTATTTCTCATCAGAAGTTAACTGCTCACCATTGCCAATTTTGGAGAGTATATGGAAAAATAAGGTTTCTCCACGTGTAGTTCTGATTTGCTACATCCTAATATTCTCTATTTCGTCCAATGAACTGTGGAACTCAGATAAATATGTTCTCAAAACAGCTGTTGAAAAATGACTCGCTCGAACGGAAGGAGAATACAGGACATTGATACAGGCTCTGGAGAACATGTAGACTACACAAATCGTAGGCTATGTCATTTCGTGGGAAAGTACGTAACACTAAAATATCTTAATTATAATAAAATGTAACTTTATTTTTTTAAAGTTCCGGTAATATTTGATAAATTAAAAGGAAGGCATTATTTTCAGAGAATTAGGGTATCGAATAGAATTTATTTTAATGGAAATTTAAGTAAATGGCAGTTACAAAGATCACACTCGGAGATGTAATAACAAGCTATAAGATTAAACTGTAAATACTCGTAGGAAGGAAGGCAGAAGATAAAAGACCACGATTTGAAAAGAAGAAATATTTTGAACAAGCTGAATAGTTCGAGGGACGTATTTCATGATGAGGAAAGTGTGATGAGGATGATGTGGTGAAGATGCGATGAAGATGTGATTAAAATGATAAATGAAGATTAAGTGCAGACGTGATAAAGAAGTGATCAAGATGATGTAATAAGATGATTCAATGGAGATGCGGTGCTAATGTGATTAAAACGAAGCAGAGAAAATGGTATGATGAAGAAAATGTGAATGCGATATGATGAAGATGACGTGATGACGAATGATTAAGACACTGCTATTGTACTGAGATTATGTGACTGCAATACGATGCAACGAAGCTGGTGTGCTGAAGGCTATGTGATTAAAATGGTGTGATGGTAATGTGGTTAAGATAACATGATTGCGATATAATGAAAATGATGCGACGAAAATAGTTTAATGAAGAAAATGCGATGCAGGTAATGCTTCGAATATGTAATTGTGATGTTATCAAGACGACGTGGTGAAAATGTGAAGATGATGTGATGAAGATGATGTAGTATAAACGTAATGGCGATGTGTGAAGATGGTATGACGATGTGATGAAGATTATGTGGTGAAGATGTGATAGCGATGTTATAATGAAAGGGTGATAGTGATGTGATAAAGATGATGTAGTAAAGATGTGATGAAGATGATGTAGTGAAGATGTGATGGCAATATGAAAAAGATGATGTGGTGAAAATGTGATGGCAATGTGATAAAGACGATGTAGTGAAGACGTCATGGCAATGTGATAATGATAGTGTGATGAAGATGTGATAGTGATGTGATGAAGATGACATGGTGAAGGTGTGATGGCGATGTGATGAAGATGATGTGGTAAAGCTGTGATTTATTTAATTATTTATTTATTTATTTATTTATTTATTTATTTATTTATTTATTCATTTATTTATTTAAACTGGTAGAGATAAGGCCATCAGACCTTCTCTTCCCCTTTACCAGGGGATTACAACTACAATATTAAGAATATATTTACAATTATAATTACAATTAATATTAAATTTACAATTACAATAAAAATCAAAGTACTAAAAGATTATCTGATTAATAAAAGACAGACAGTTTATTGTAGAAGTTAAGAAGAAAGAAATTTGTTTTTATTAAATAAGTAAAAATTAAACCTTCTCTACGCAGTAAGAAAATGCTTAATAAGCTTGTTTTTGAACACTGCTAAATTCCGACAGTCTCTGATGTCACTGGGTAGGGTATTCCACAAGCGCGAGAGCGAGATTGTGTATGATGATGAATACGATGATGATTTATTTGGTATGGCTAGTATGCGGCTATTTTGCGTGCATGTAAAAGAGATTATGATATGATGACAGGTAACTGAAACGGGAGTCAAGGTAGGTAGGTGTAGAGGTGTGAAGGACTTGGAAAAGGAGAACAAGGGAATGAAAATTTCTACGTTTGTTAAGCCGTAGCCAGTTTAGAGTGTGGATGGCGATGTGATGAAGATGATGTGGTGAAGATGTGATGGCAATTTGATGAAGATGATGTAGTGAAGATGTAAAGAGGGTGATGTGGTGAAAATGTAATTTGAAGATCATGAATGTTATATGGTAAAAATATGATGAAGTGGTGAAGATCAATGGTGAAGATAATGCGATAAGGATATGTTATGAAGTTACGGTATAATGTTGATGAAATAACGATGAAATGATAATACTGATATTGGTAAGTTATATATCTGAACAAAGCCAATCATGTATTTTCTTTATTTATAATTCCAATATGCATACTAATATTTAAAAGGTCATACAATTTAAAACACCCTGTGGTGACTACTTCGGGATTCTTTTGCTGATGTCACTGACGTGCCTATATGATAAGTATACAAGTCTTTCATTGGTCCATAGAAAGCTTTATTTTTGAATGGGATATCTTACAAAGACGTCAATATATTTTGCCTTCCTACGAACTTAATTCCCTCCTCACTCCCATTCCAATCTTTTTCTGTCGTTGAATATTCCAATGTCAAGCTCTTATAAATATGATTTATGTGAATAGTTGTAATCAATTGCATAACAGAATAGAAAAGTTCTGTACATTTTCTCCATCCTATAAGCCACTGTAGGGTAAAAGGCTGAATATGACATGGCATAATAATCCCTGACAAATGTTGTAGTCAGACTGAATATAATGGCATTATGAAATGCTGCAAATATAGAGGATTCAATCCTACTTGTTAGGAATTATTGTCATTCATTTCAGTAGTCGTTTCAAAGGCTTCATGACGTTTATATCCTCTGCAGAAAATATCTAACACAATTGTTATTTATAGGCATTTACCAGAACGGTACCAATGCTACTAATAATATATAAACGCTACAATGATCCCAATAGTATGAAAATTACCACCATTGTATTAGTCAAAAAATTAAAGTAACCCTATGTTCTCTATCAACTCTATAGAATGAGTGACATGAAGCCAAACAATTAGTGGAAATTCGTTCCAAATGGGGATTAAACATTGGTAGGTTTTCAGAAATCTGAATCGGACTTTTCTATTCGTCCTCCGGCGAGTAAAACTAGCAAGAGACAGCCTTTTCCGAAATAGAGTCATTTCATACCCAATGAAGATAAAAAAAAACACATCATATTTAATACGTAAATGACTTCATTAGCCAATCCAGTGTAAATCGTCCTGATATTAGACTAACTCATATAAAAGACAAAGTTACTGAACTTAAGAACGAAGCTGTTCCTGATTAGACTGTTTTTTTTCCATTCGTCTATACTAAATAAATAAATAAATAAATAAATAAATAAATAAATAAATAAATAAATAAATAAATAAATAAATCAATCAATCAATCAATCAATCAATCAATAAATAAGTAAATAAATAAACATATCAAAAATAAATATGTAAACACACAGATAGATAGATAAATAGGTAGGTGGGTGGGTGGGTGGATAGATGAGATAATTACGATAGGCACTACAGTTACAATACTTACTACAGTTACGATAGTTACGATATTTACGATAGTTACTATAGTTACAGTACTTACGATAGTTACTACATTTACGATAGTTACTATAGTACGATAGTTACTATAGTTACAGTACTTACGATAGTTACTACATTTACGATAGTTACTATAGTTACAGTATTTACGATAGTTACTACATTTACGATAGTTACTATAGTTACAGTATTTACGATAGTTACTACATTTACGATAGTTACAATAGTTACGAGAGTTACTATAGTTACGATATTTACGTTAGTTACAATAGTCATGATAGCTACTATAGTTACAATACTTACGACAATTACGATAGTCACGAAATTTACGATAGTTACTATAGTTACGATATTTACGATAGTTACAATAGTTACGAGAGTTACTATAGTTACGATATTTACGTTAGTTACAATAGTCATGATAGCTACTATAGTTACAATACTTACGACAGTTACGATAGTCACGAAATTTACGATAGTTACTATAGTTACGATATTTACGATAGTTACAATAGTTATAAAGTGACGATAGTTACGATATTTACAATAGTTCCGATAGTTACTTCAGTAACGATAGTTACGATATTTACGACAGTTACCATACTTATGACAGTTACGATATTTACGACAGTTACTATAGTTACGATATTTACAATAGTTCCGATAGTTACTTCAGTAACGATAGTTACGATATTTACGACAGTTACCATACTTATGACCAGGGAACGGATTTATATGGACTAAAAATATATGAAATATGTAAATATATATGTAGTTATTTTTACCAAAATATGGAATTAAATATGGATTTTTACCAAAATATGGAATTAAATATGAACTTAAAATTATAAAAAAATGACTATGTACGTTAAATATTGGTACATTTTAATCAAACTAAACAAAAAATATAATGGACGTACCTTATCTTCCAATGTAGTTTCAACAAAACACAATTTTTATTGTCTGTTACCATAACAATAGGTTACAAACATTTCTTTCAAGTGCTGAAAAGTGAATCTTCTTCTATTGTCTCTGAGGATAGATTTATACTGACTAAAAGAGCGTTCGACGTCACAAGAAGTAACTGGTACATAATTCAATTTCACAATGTCTGCTGGGGATAAGTCCAAGTTAATCTTCACTGTTGATTCAGCACTCATCACAGCAACAACCTTTTGTAGTTCTTCATATCCAGGGTTTTTTGAAAGTACAGTGTCCACCTTAGCTCTTACTGCATCTGCAACTTTACCTCTACCACGATTCAGTTGTTCCACAGTACTATTTATAATTTCAAAACTTTCAGATAGTGAAAGGTGCCTATTTTGGAGACTTTTGAGCGTTTTTATGATGCATGAAAATGTATGCTGAATGTGAGCTAAGTCATTCTTCACACTTATGTCACAGGTAACTGTTTTCGCAGTATCAATTGAGACTGCATCTTCAGAGTCCAATGCAAGGAGAACATTGTTAATAGAGTCTATATGTTCGGCATAATATTCAACTGCTTCTAGCCATGTACCCCATCTAGTTAAAATTGGCTTTGGTGGCAATGGAATTTCAGGGTACATTTCTTTCAACACGTTAACTCTACTGGGAGCTTTGAGAAATACTTTTTTCACTGATGAAATCAACAAATCTACTTTAGGGAAATTGTCTCTGACCACTTCTGCCACACGATGAAATGCATGCGCCACACAAGTAAAATGAGTCAATTTAGGATATACAACAGATAATGCTTGTCCAGCTTTGACCATATAAGGGGCAGCATCGCTAATAAAGAATAACACATTATCGTACATAATACCCTTTGGCCACAGGATACCCATAGCTTCGTTGAACAGTTTAACTATAGTTTTGTTATTGCACTTTTCTAGAACATCACAATGTAAAAGAATTCGTTCAGAATATTGTTCACTTAACAAACCGATAACTACATTACCAACAAGTCTACCTTCTTTGTCGGGAGTCTCATCAATGGAAACCCAAATTGAACTATCTTTAATTTCATCTCTTATCTTCTGTATTGTCTCATCGTAGATGGATGGAGCATACGTCTTCCTAAGTGTTGACTCATCCGGGATTGTATGTTGAGTATATTTTTCAAGGAATTCCCTGAAGACCTTATTCTTTAGTTTGTAGAGAGGAATATCAGCAGAGATGAGAGAACGGCACAGGTCGATGTTAAACTCAGATCTTACATTCGATGTTGTTGGTTGTGTTAAAAACAATTGTCTCTGCTTGGAATTTAGTTGTTTGTTGGCCTGATGTTTACTAGTTGTAATGTGTTGTTGCACCAGGAACTTTTGTGTAGATGATACTGCACACTGACACAAATTACAAAATAATATTTTATTGTCAGTTGATAAACCATCTTCTTTAAATTCTGAAATGTAACTTGTTAGTTTTGATTTTAAATTGACTGAATGACGTACTTTTGGCATATTTACCGTCTTTATAGTATGATTTACAAAACTGAACCTATGTGTACTCTGACTGGCATTTAACTGTTGAGCTGCACAACTGAAGTCTGTTAAAAATTTTAAATTAAATTAATACAGTTTTGTAACTTACTTTCCCATTGTTGATAGGACTGCTAATTTTCAAATAACTCTGATGTTAAAGGGATTACTGAACATGTGTTTAAATCTCTATTGTTGAAATGTATTTTTAAAAGTTAATGGAATTTTGTTTTGTTTTATTGTTAAACCTAATATAATATGGACTGTTTTATATGAAATATGGAAAATATATGGAAATTAACGAAAATATGTACTAAACTCTAAAATATGGAAAAATATGGAAAATAAAAGTAGGATTTTTCAACCCTACACATTGTGAAACATAAAGATAATGCAAAATATAAATTATATTAGCTTTATAAGTAAATATGTATTTACATATAAATCCTTTCCCTGCTTATGACAGTTACGATATTTACGACAGTTACTATAGTTACGATATTTACAATAGTTCCGATAGTTACTATAGTTACGATATTTACGATAGTTGCGACATTCACGATAGTTACAATAGTTACGATATTTACAATAGTTCCGATAGTTACTTCAGTAACGATAGTTACGATATTTACGACAGTTACCATACTTATGACAGTTACGATATTTACGACAGTTACTATAGTTACGATATTTACAATAGTTCCGATAGTTACTATAGTTACGATATTTACGATAGTTGCGACATTCACGATAGTTACAATAGTTACGATATTTACAATAGTTCCGATAGTTACTATACTTATGATAGTTACTATAGTTACGATAGTTACAATAGTTATGATAGTTACTATAGTTACGATAGTTACAATAGTTATGATAGTTACTATAGTTACGATAGTTACGATATTTAAAATAGTTCCGATAGTTACTATAGTTACGATAGTTGCAACAGTTATGATAGTTACTATAGTTAGACTACGATATGTGAGATAGGTGAGATAGAAACGTTAGGTAAGATAGACAGACATACAGACATATATATATATATATATATATATATATAAATATATGTGTATATATACATACATATAGATATAGATAAATAGCATAGGCAGGCAGACAGGCGGCCGGGCGGGCGGGCGGACGGACGGACGGACAGACAGACAGACAGACGGACGGACAGACGGACAGACGGACAGACGGACAGACGGACAGACGGACAGACGGACAGACGGACAGACGGACGGACGGACAGACAGACAGACAGATAGATAGATAAAATTGAATTACTTTCTTTGAAGGGTGATTCTTTGTTCTCAAGACGCAGCTGCCGCTGCGCTGGTAACTACACGAGTGTAAATTTCCTTTGCAGATCGAAAAGTTACATTTGATCGGATAAAATGTTTGCACATTTAAAGGACAAAATTAAAATTCTTTCAATCATTTATTATCGTAATACACTGATCTTTTAAACTATCTGAGCATATTGGGAATTAATTCAATAGCTTTCATGAAATACGCTGTAAAATATTTCAAATAAAATAAATTTCCTTCTCGAATAGGAAGGAAAAACGAGCAAAATTGTATTAAAATTTTTGTTTGAAATATCTCAAAAATAATCCACTGAAATTAATTACATTACTTACGGTTCACTCTGTATAGGCTAAACGTACATCTACCGTTTGCCTTATAACATCATAGAGGGTGACTTAACATTTATTTAGCCATGATCGTCTCTGTGGGGCAGAAGATTCGGCTCGGTCGTCGCGCATAGTGTGCGGAGCCTTCTTAACCGCCAGGGCAGCAGTGCGCACGCTCCGTCGAGGCGAGAGGTGCCGATGTTGCAAATGCACTGTGAAACCGTCCGACTGAATGAGTGACTGACTGCCCATTAGCCTAATTGGCGAGAGGGACCGCACCGTGGAGAGTGGGTGCAAAATTATTGTTCGAAACGAGTATTCTCTAACACAATAGTGCCTGGCTTATCATACATCGATTTCACGCTGTCTAGAGGTTTCCAATAGATGCACCTCTCAATGGTTTTCGCTGTTATTCAGTTCTATCTGCATAGAATACACCTATGAGATTTTATGTTTTTACATCATCAATTTTCCGACCATGGTACTCGCAATAGTTGAAGCGTAAGTTTAACGCTTCGTGGTAGCAATGGTAGTGGGTTTGAAATCTGCCTAGGGCACAAATTTTGTCGGTAGCCAATGTGATATTCCGTGATGTGTTAGGCGCGGGTTCCTCTCGTGCTTCATCTCACGTTACAAGAGTTCCGCTTTGTCTGAGGAAAATCTGGACGAAATTTAAAATAACTTGATCCCACGTTAAGAGAGTTCTGTTTTGTCGGAGGAAATTCAGTACGAGGTTTAAAATAAAATGATCCCACGTTAAGAGAGTTCTGTTTTGTCGGAGGAAATTCAGTACGAGGTTTAAAATAAAATCATCCCACGTTAAGAGAGTTCTGTTTTGTCGGAGGAAATTCAGTACGAGGTTTAAAATAAAATGATCCCACGTTAAGAGAGTTCTGTTTTGTCGGAGGAAATTCAGTACGAGGTTTAAAATAAAATGATCCCACGTTAAGAGAGTTCTGTTTTGTCGGAGGAAATTCAGTACGAGGTTTAAAATAAAATCATCCCACGTTAAGAGAGTTCTGTTTTGTCGGAGGAAATTCAGTACGAGGTTTAAAATAAAATCATCCCACGTTAAGAGAGTTCTGTTTTGTCGGAGGAAATTCAGTACGAGGTTTAAAATAAAATGATCCCACGTTAAGAGAGTTCTGTTTTGTCGGAGGAAATTCAGTACGAGGTTTAAAATAAAATGATCCCACGTTAAGAGAGTTCTGTTTTGTCGGAGGAAATTCAGTACGAGGTTTAAAATAAAATCATCCCACGTTAAGAGAGTTCTGTTTTGTCGGAGGAAATTCAGTACGAGGTTTAAAATAAAATGATCCCACGTTAAGAGAGTTCTGTTTTGTCGGAGGAAATTCAGTACGAGGTTTAAAATAAAATGATCCCACGTTAAGAGAGTTCTGTTTTGTCGGAGGAAATTCAGTACGAGGTTTAAAATAAAATCATCCCACGTTAAGAGAGTTCTGTTTTGTAGGAGGAAATTCGGGACGAAATTTAAAATAAAATGATCTCACGTTACGAGAGTTCAGATTTGTCGGAGGAAATTCAGGATTAAATTTAAAATAAAATGATCTCACGTTACGAGATCACGTTCGCTTTGTCGCAGGAAATTCAGGATGAAATTTAAAATAAAATTATCTCACGTTACAAGAGTTTCGCTTTGTCTGAGGAAAACCTGGACGAAATTTAAAATAAAATGATCCCACATTAAGAGAGTTCTGTTTTGTCGGAGGAAATTCAGTACGAGGTTTAAAATAAAATCATCCCACGTTAAGAGAGTTCTGTTTTGTAGGAGGAAATTCGGGACGAAATTTAAAATAAAATGATCTCACGTTACGAGAGTTCAGCTTTGTCGCAGGAAATTCAGGATGAAATTTAAAATAAAATGATCTCACGTTACGAGAGTTTCGCTTTGTCAGAGGAAATTTAAAATAAAATGATCTCACTTTACGACAATTCCGCTTTGTCAGAGGAAAATCAGGACGAAATTTAAAATCAAATGATCTGACGTTGTGAGAGTTCCACTTTGTCGGAGGAAAATCAGGACGAAATTTAAAATAAAATAAAATAACCTCACATTACGATAGTTCTGTTTTGTCGAAGGAAAATCAGGACGCAATTTAAAATGTAATAATCGCACGTTACGAGAGTTCCGCTTTGTCGGAGGAAAATCAGGACGCAATTTAAAATAAGATGATCTCACGTTATGAGAGTTCTGTTTTGTCTGAGGAAAATCAGGACAAAAATTAAAATGCAATGATCTCACGTTACGAGAGTTTCGCTTTATCGGAGTAAAATCAGTTCCAGTCCGTCCTTTGATTCAGTTCATCAAAAACTTCAAACTATTGCACTGATAGAATATTATGACGGGGATACATAACAGATCTTTCAGGTCATAGGGAATATGTCATTTCGTGACATGCAGAGGGGCAGGATGTGTAGCACTTATGGGCGAATCCGGAAATGCATATAGAGTGTTACCTTGGAGGTCGGAGGTAAAAAGACATTTGGGGAGGCCGAGACACAGATGGGAGGATAATATTAAAATTGATTTGAGGGAGGTGGGATATGATGGTAGAGACTGGATTAATCTTGCACAGGATAGGGACCGATGGCTGGTTTATGTGAGGGCGGCAATGAACCTCCGGGTTCTCTCAAAACCGTAAGTAAATAAGTAGGGTAATGTAACACAGAAAACAATCAGAAAGTAAATTGTACGATCACTGTCAAGAAAACAGATATAAAAAAGCAGAAATATTAAATTAAAAGCAATAGTGATAAAAGAAGGGATTGAAGAACAGAAAAATAAATGAAGAATGAAAAGCGACATGAAAAATAAGATAGAAGAGAAAAATAGAACAGAATAAATAAATTAATTACTTAATAATAAATAAGTAAACAAACAATTAAGCAAATGTATAAATATATACATATATATATATATATATATATATATATATATATTGGATTTATAAAATAAAAAAGTCCACACATGTGGAGTAACGGCTAGCATGTCTGGCCGCGAAACCAGGTGGCCCGGGTTCGATTCCCGGTCGGGGCAAGTTACCTGGTCGAGGTTTTTTCCGGGGTTTTCCCTCAGCCCAATATGAGCAAATGCTGGGTAACTTTCGGTGCTGGACTCCGGACTCATTTCACCGGCATTATCACTTTCATCTCATTCAGACGCTAAATAATCTAACCTGTTGATAAAGCGTCGTAAAATAACCTACTAAAATAATAATAAAAATATATAAAATAAAACCACCTGCCCTTCAATGAGGGTGACCACAAGGATCCAGAAAACAAATTCATATATAAAAGTTTACAATGAAACAAAGAGAATATATACAATAAATTTGAAAAGAAAATTAAAGTGCTGATATTACTTGAAATAAAGATGAAACTGCAAAATTTGAATTCAGTCCTTTAGAATTTCTCTAAGGATTTTCTCAACACTGTAAAATGTGAATTTTTTTTTATTTTTTAAAAGGTTATAGCCAAAAAATAAGGAATAAATAAATAAATAAATAAATATGGTATAAATAATACGTATAAATTGCAAAATTATGAAAGAATGTATAACACATGGAGAATTAATGCACAAAGAAAAGAAGAAAACTGAATTTAAAATGAAAAACAAAAAGAAAGGAAAAGAAAAAAAAAGAAGTATAGGAAATAAAATTACTAAAGGTAAAAAGGAAAGAAAAATGAAGGGAGAAAAGATAGAGAGATATGGGAAGAAATAAGTAAATAAAATTTAAAAATCAAAGAAACAACGGAAGAAGGCAAGACAGATAGAAGAAAACAGAAAAACAGCATAGGAAATATAGAAAAGAAGAAGGTATAAAGGAAGAGAAAAAGATGAGCAGTGAAGAGTGGCACAGACGACTGGAAGCTGTAGACAAACAATGCAGGTGCTGATAATGGTAATGGCTGTGTCTGGACGTGATGGATGGAGTGCTAGTTACTCGTAGCTGGCTATGTCACCTCGCTGAGATAATTTGTCTCAGAGTCTTAGGTTTCCACAAGACAAGTAGTCAGACAGCTTACCGAGTATACAATTTCTCTTACGGTAATTTCTACTGATGGCCTTAAATTTGTCTCAATTATACACAGCAGAGCTACAAACAGCCACGCCACTCTCAGAGTCCGCCCCGCTGTGAGGTTCTCCCCTACTCCTAGGTCGGGAGTTCCCCGTTTCTTACCTTTCTCTTGTCTTGACCTAGAGCATAGCATGGGATCCACAAGTTTCTTCCTGCATACAACAATTGTTAATTCTCTTATGTATTTTTCTTGATCATGCAAAAACATAAGTTCGGAATCAAAATACAAATGTGTAATTGAAGGGTTCAGAAGCGCCAAGTGGGCCAAGCGCCACTTACTAAAACCGTAGAAAACAAGGGTTAAAATGAAGTTATCTGTAGTAATGTCAAGAGAGGTCTGAGATTTATTAGGACTATTTCGTGAATAAAATAAAAATATAAATAATATATCCCTAAAATTCACTCACAAAATTTTAATAATTGCATATTTACGAATACTTAACCTATTCAGACATTGTGAAGTTGAGATAGATTGTGTATCGATTACTGCAATAAAGAAATTGGATGTTATTCAGTAATTCCAATTAAGAAAAGCAAAATACAGGTTTAACAATGTTAATTACATGTACTGCATTTTTCTCTTATTATTATAACAGAAATACGTTTTCATTATCTGCTGAAATCATAATATAATTTAAACATTTTATAATATAATTAGAAATAACCTGATTAATACATTAATTAAATGAAGAATTGTTGAAAACGCAGTTATCAAATCTGAATGATGTAGTGTAATTTTTTCAGATTAGCCTACAATGGACAAAGAATTAGAAGATGAAGATGTGGAAGTAGAATTTCACACTTTATTTAGTACTTCGTCGTTACATTACACACTACACCGAGAACTAAGAACTACGTAATATTGTGTGGAAACAGCCATATAGCAATGCTTATGTATTCACACTACAGTGAGACATATGTTGCTAAACAGTGAAGCCATCTCTGTATAGATAATTAAAACACGTATTTTATTACGCCATACGGAAGGCACTTTGATCAAAGACCTTGTATATAATATACAAAGTCTTTGGGTTTGATATGCGCTCATGTTACATAAATTTGAACATCTGACTTTCTATTAATTGCTTAATTTCATTCGCGTAATACAGATTTTATAGGTTACAATTAGGTTAGTTACCTGTGGGCGCGGGACCATGTGTCAGCTGTGCCTTATTTCGACTGTTACTCCGTGCTACAGGAAAGCATTTTCCATAGATCGACAAACCCATTCTCGCTGTAGTGTGTAACAGGACTGAAGCTGCATCTACACAGTTCAATTTTCCATGCGCGAATGCATGCAGTCTGGGAAGAATATTGAAATCAAGTTTAAAACGTACGTTCAATTAAGATGCATGAAGATTTTGTGTCTACATGGTGCACCGTTTTGAACATAGTCTTCACTGTGTAAATATATTAATTAATATTAGCAATCAAGCTTACATTCTCATTGCTTGAATGTATAAACTTGAAATAACAGTTTAACCGTGTATATACATCTTAATGGATTCACAATCATCAATTTACGGGGAAACAGTTGGCGACAACGACTAAACAAAAGAACGACCATGCGATAAATGGATATCGATAAATCTAGCTGCAAAAATTATCGCGATGTTTGATTGTGATTGGTTGAAATTCAAAATTTCGTTACACTTCACACTTCATTGGTCGAAAATGGAATGACGTCATATAAAAGAAATAGTCACCATAATGTAATGGAAACTTGTAGCAAGTTATATAAAGTGTACACATTCAAACAAATGATATGTCAATCTTCATTAAACTATGGTATTCACTTAACTTTAACCCTTGCTTTCTCCGTTTTTAATAAATGGCGCTTGGCCCACTATGGCTCTGAACCCTTCAATTTTTATTGACAGAATTTTACACCTGGTTTAGGTATATTTCTAATTGTTCTCTTTGACATTCCAAAAACAATCCAATCCTACGTCAATATAATTTAACACTATGTTCAACTAATTTAAGGTTGAACAAAATTCTCAAGGTGTAGAAAAAAGCCGAAAGATAATAGTCTTCTGGAAATAGGATTCAAACAAGCAATTTTAAATGATAATACCACAGCAGAGGCTTTCTAATTCAATAAGTCAGTGATTTTCAAACAGAAAATCCACTGAACATTATATATCTAATCTGTGCTTAGGGAGAAACATTCTTTGAGACTTTATGCGCAACGTTACATACATGACATCGGTCATAAATTCCACAATTTTAAGTCAATACTCTACTTGAAAATTTGAACACGGACAAATACTTAAAAAGAAAATTGATCCACAAAAATCTAGTTGGTTTTTAGTCAACTCTCCGAAGACAGGTCTCTTTTGTGTTTCTATCATTGTCCAGTTCTTAACTTCATTTCTAATTATATATAATCAACTTTCATGCATTCTGTATACAAAGATATCATACTCACATATAATATAACACACTGTTAGCAGAACGGCTACATGTCACTTCTCACCCTTCGAATTCAGGCGGGTCCATGTAGAATTTGTGGTGGACAAAGACGATACTGTTAGATTTTCGGTAGGTACTATCGTTTCCACTACAGGCATTCCATCACTTTTCAGATAATAATAATAATAATAATAATAATAATAATAATAATAATAATAATAATAATAATAATAATAATAATTAGATAGTGGATGCGGGATGACTTATCGTTGAATGTAGGTCCACATTTACTATATGTTACATTTTTTTCATTCAGATCATTGACTCAACAGGTTTTAAACGTAAACAGACGACGTCAACATGCTACTGTATCTCCGTACAGTCATAAGGAAAAGAAAAATTAAGTACTGTAGCACATACCTCATCATTATTGATGGAATTACTAGCGTTGCAGTAAACGACAATATATTCTCGTAAGTTGTCGAAGCTGAATCGTCTTCGCCTATGGTTTAAACAGTTTTTGTATCGAGAAAATTTCTGAAGAAAACCTCTAAAATGGGGATCACTCAATTTCTTTAGAGGAATATTTGCACTGAGCATCATGTTGCACATGTCTTTGCAAAACGTTTCGTTTAGACCCGCACAACTAAATGATGATGATGATGATGATAATGATGATGATGATGATGATGATGATGATGATGATGTAGATTGTTCCTCAGATTTCATTTCAGCGCATTTCCTGTGCGATGTACTGTTGCAATGTTTCTCTATAGCCTGAGTTCTGGGTTTTATTTCAATTTTACATGCATTACACACGATATTGTTTTCGTTAATACATAAAATCTCATTCCCATACTTAATTGCACTTCGTATCTCTGAGCGAATTGACCGTTTTGCGTTCGACATTATGAATGGATCAGCACAACACTATTCAGAGCGTAGTAAATACCTGAGCAGGATAACACAACTGCACATATTGCGTTGCAATGTTACTATGAACGGACCGGGGTTCCTTCGTTATGTACGCTGCTGTACTCGCCAGGTACACAAAAGACAGACGACGCGGCACGTGCCATATAGCCTACTCTGATACGAAACAACTTCACTTTTCCTTAAGTCATCCCGCATACACTGTCTAATAATAATAATAATAATAATAATAATAATAATAATAATAATAATAATAATAATAAACTATATTGATCACTTCAGATGATGCATCAAGGACAACGCTACGATAGAAAAACTTTCAATTATGGTATTTTATTCGTAGGGAAGACGCTTGGGCGAATGATGCAAAGTCAAGTTCCCGTCATTTAAAAAATACGTGCGTCTATTGTGTGAACACATGTAAATATTTATAGATTATTTCTAAATATTGCTACGTAATTAAGGAAAAAGAACAGGGAGTGATGGAGTGACGGAGTGATGGACATTTTAAAATAGAAAGACGCTAGTAAGAGTAATAACAGCATCAGTGGGAACTAAACTCACGGCTGCAGTTTTCACGAAGTGTGTACGTACTGCAAGTTGAGGTGAAACGGAATAATTGGATAAAATTGTAATTAAATTTGCACCTAGTTTACTTCTATTCTTATTAACACAGATGGAGATTAAGAGTGAAGTTTTAATTTGAAGCTGTATTAAAAAAATACAACTCTTGTTCTGCAAAGCTGTACATAAAAAATAAGATGCGTTGAACAACTAATTAAATCTGGCGATGATGAATACAACTGGGTCAGAATGATTTCAATAAACGCAAACAGTGTGCGGAATTAAGTATCCAATTTAGAAGTACATTTACATAGGCTACTACCTGCTGAATTTGTTTGATGTCAGAATATCCACAAACAACCCACGTATAAGTGTGTTGTTTGAAGCCAATATATAAAACATTTAGTTAGACTCAACAAAGTCAATAGCATGCTCAATTCCAAACTCTACGTGCAGATTACTGAAACGATAGGGAACTTAATTAGTGACCAAGTAGGCTACTTAAAGATGCGTTAAAATTTTCATATTTCTTAGCCATAGTTTACTATCTCGTCTATCCAACTTCCCTTTTCCTTCCTTCTTTCCTTTCTTTCTTACTTCCTACATTTTTTCCTTCCTACTTTTCCTCCTTCCTTTCTACTTTCCTTCCTTCTCTTCCTCCACCCTTCTCTTCTTCCTATCTTCCTTCCTTTCTTCTTATCTTTTTTCCATTCTTCCTTATTTTCTTTCTTCCTTTAATCCATCCTTTCTTCCTTTCTTTCCTTCCTTCTTTCTTCATTCCTTCCTTTCATTATTCTTTCTTCTTTTTCATTCTTCCTTCTTTTCATTCTTCCATTCCTATTTTATTCTATTTTTCCATTCTTCCTTTATTTATTTCTTCTTCCCTACCTTTCTTCCTTCCTTCTATTCTTCTTCCTTTCTTTCATCCTTTTTTCCTTTCTTTCTACCTTTCTTCCATTCTTCCTTTCTTTCCTTACTTCTTTCTTCACTCCTTCCTTTCATTATTCTTTCTTCTTTTCCATTCTTCCTTCTTTTCATTCTTCCATTCCTATTTTCTTCTATTTTTCCATTCTTCCTTTATTTCTTTCTTCTTCCCTATCTTTCCTCCTTCTATTCTTTTTCCTTTCTTTCATCGTTTTTCCTTTCTTCCTCCCATTCTTCCTTCCTTCCTTTCTTTCATTCTTTCTTCCCTTCATTCTTCCTCTTTCTTTCTTTCTTTCTTCTTTCTCTCCCTTTCTTTCATTCTTCCTCCTTTCCGTTTTTCCATTCTTCCTTTCTTCCATTTTCCATTCATCCTTGCTTTCTTTCTTCTTTCCCACCTTCCTTCTTTCCCTCATTCCTTCCTTCCTTCAATTCTTCTATTCTTCTTCCCTTCATTGTTCCTTTCTTCCTTTCTTTATTCCTTTGTTTCTTTCTTCCTTTCTTTCTTCCTTTCATTCTTCTTCCTTTCAGCCTTCTTCCTTCCCTTCAGTCTTTTTCCTTCATTCCATTCTTCTTTCTTTTCGTTCTTCCATCCATTCCCATTCGTTTTTCCTTCCATTATTTCTTCCTTTAGTTCTTTCTTCCCTCATTCTTCGCATTCTTCTTTCCTTCCATTCCCATTCGTTCTTCCTTCCATTCGTTCTTCCTTTACTTCTTCCTTCCATTCCCATTCATTCTTCCTTCCCTCCTTCCTTCCATTTTTCCTTCCTTTCATTCTTGTTCCTTCCATTCTTTCTTCCTTTCGTTCTTCCTTCCCTCATTCTTCCCATTCTTCTTTCCTTCCATTCCCATTCGTTCTTCCTTCCATTCCTTCTTCCTTTACTTCTTCCTTTCATTCCAATTCGTTCTTCAATCCCTCCTTCCTTCCATTTTTCCTTCCTTTCATTCTTGTTCCTGCCACTCTTTCTTCCTTTCGTTCTTCCTTCCCTCATTCTTCCCATTCTTCCCTCATTCTTCGGATTCTTCCTTTCGTTCTTCCTTCCCTCCTTCCTTCCATTTTTCCTTCCATTCATTCTTGTTCCTTCCATTCTTCCTTTCATCCATTATTCTTCCTCTTTCTTCCAGTCTTCCAGTCTTCCCTTCTTCCATTCCTTTTTTCTTTCTTTTGTTCTTTTACTCTTCCTTCCTTCTTTCATTTCTTCCTTCTTTCCTGACTCATAAGCCAATACGCTGTACAAGATATAATACAGTTCAGGAACTCAACTGAACTCGAGTTACCGGTCAAAGCCACGCTGTGACATGCAAAGACAGCGAGGGCTTAGGAATCCAGTCGGGTTCATAACGGATATACATTGCGAGCCCTGACCGTAGGGCCAGCATGGCACAAGGCAACCACTGAGACAACAGAAGAGCACAAGACAAGCGTGCTTATTCGTTCATTTCGGTAATTCATTATAACAGAAATAAAAAGGAAAACAGTTTACAGGGTTTGTTGAAAATGAGAGATACATTTTTATTGTTAAACCAAGATAAATGTTACTCATATTCTATATCTTTTTATTCACTCGGTATCAGTAGCTTTCATCGTTGTTGAAGCCCATCACTTGTGCCAAAATATCAACAGAGTCGCCCGTTCATAATTCCTTAAAGCGCTTTCTGGGCGTTGGAAATTACTCAGTCCCGATCAAATAAGGATAGGTCCGCCACATCTCTGTTTACCGAATGGCCCCTGCATTGTGCGTACAAAGTTAATAAAGAAATCGACTAGCAGAGGTCACTGCGAGCAGTGGAAATAACACACTAAACGATATGTACACAACGTTCAGGAAAATGACTGTCAGTAGTTTAGAGTCTAACATTTGAAAATATAAGTTGGATGCTAAATGCGGCATAGAAATGCCAGGGTGTAGTAGGCTATATCGCACCGGAGAAAGAATAAATAGGTTATAAATGTATTGCCTCTCCTTATTAAACTACAAGGATTAGACCTATTGATCTGTTCCATCTTCAAAGTTTATATCACCATACCATCTTGTTTTTGGTCTTAATTCCTTACTTACTTATAAATAGCTTTTAAGGAACCCGGAGGTTCATTGCCGCCCTCACATAAGCCCGCCATCGGTCCCTATCCTGAGCAAGATTAATCCAGTCTTTACCATCATAACACACCTACCTCAAATCCATTTTCATATTATCTTCCCATCTACGTCTCGGTCTCCCCAAAGGTACTTTTCCCCTCCGGCCTTCCAACTAACACTCTATATGCATTTCTGGATTCGCCCATACATGCTACATGCTCTCCCCATCTAAAACGTTTATGTTGTGATTTCGTAACAAGATGTTTTTTTTTTCGGTGATTGGTTGTTAACTCTTCGCCCAACCCCCAAGCTGGAAGACCACCCCTTATCGGCTGTCTGCGACTGCTTATTCAATATATTCGCAGCTACTCTCCATATCCGCAACCTGAGGACGCGCGATGCTGTGGTGATAGAGACCCACCATATATGGCTTTGGTCTTCTAACTTACTTTTTTTCCATTAAAGTGTAATTGGGCATTTGTTTGGATAATCGCCTTCCATTGCTTTGTATGTACTGTAGATCTAAGTTCTATTTTTGTTTCTTAATTTTATTATTGCTAGAAGGTTAAAAATATCTAGTCGTTTACGAATAAGTTCATTTCCTTTATGGTTCAGCAAAGTGAGACCAGGGACACTTTGAAGCAACTTCACTTCAACTGATTCTATTTCCTTTTTAGTTTTTCGATTAGAAAGACAAATTTTCACAGCTATATGCCAGTAAAGGAACAGATAATCTTTATACGAGTAGAAATATATTTGAGTTTATCGTTCGATTTATACATACATATATATATATATATATTTAATTCTTTTATAATTCAACACATTTATTAAAATCTACTTATTTTAAAAGGACAAGGAGATGCCTATCTTGACAATGTTAAATTATGTCTTACATAAGGAACTTTTTCTGTTGAAGCTAGGCAGCTGAATTTTTGAAAATTTATGAACACATAATTTTATCCCGAAACAGTGGTTTTTCTTTAATTAAATTTCTTACCGAGAAATAATTTTTCCCCATTCATATACTTTTTGAACCGTTTTCAGTTCATTACCCCATAACATCTTCAAAATTTAACAAATTTAAAAAGAAATTCTTCAAATCATGAAAAATATCTCAATACTCGTAAACAATTCCTGAAAATTTGGGCTTTCTATATTAAATAGAAGCTGAGTAAATGTTCGTTTAGTACGGAAACACTAAACTTGAGCACAATAAGCGATAAAATAAGACATAAACATTATATACATACATAATATACTACGTTCTCTCCTCAGAAAAATGCAAAGTTTACATGGGTATAATTTTAATACACCATTTTAAAGAGGAAAAGTCAAAGAAAAATAGCAGAAATAAAAGCTAAATATTTTTCTCCCAAAATCCCTAAATTTATGAAGAATGAGCCTTAAAATGAAAAATTGTATACCCATTTTCAGAAAAACCAAATATTAAAATTGATAAATTTGAACATATATAGTTCATATGTAATATAAAATTTCTAAGACAGAATATGAAATGATACGTTTAGAAAATAAAAACTTAATAATAGTATTTACTCAAAATCCAATTCCTTTTCTCCTCAATAGCCATACTTACTTAAAAATGGCTTTTAAGGAACCCGAAGGCTCATTACCGCCATCATATAAGCCCGCTATCGGTCCCTATCCTGTGCAAGATTAATCCAATCTCTATCATCATATCTCACCTCCCTCAAATCCATTTTAATATTATCCTCCCATCTATGTCTCGACCTGCCCAAAGGTCATTTTCCCTCCGGCCTCCCAAATAACACTATATATTCATTTCTGGATTCGCCCATACGTGCTACATGCCCTGCCCATCTCAAACGTCTGGATTTAATGTTCCTAATTATGTCAGGTGAAGAATACAATGCGTGCAATATTGCGTTGTGTAACTTTCTCCATTCTTCTCTAACTTCATCCCTCTTAGCCCCAAATATTTTCCTAAGCACCTTATTCTCAAAGACACTTAATCTCTGTTCCTCTCTCAAAGTGAGAGTCCAAGTTTCACAAGCATGCAAAATAACCGGTAATATAACTGTTTTATAAATTCTAACTTTCAGATTTTTTTGACAGCAGACTAGATGACAACAGAATAATAACACGCATTTCCCATATTTATTCTGCGTTTAATTCCCTCCCGAGTGTCATTCATATTTGTTACTGTTGCTCCAAGATATTTGAATTTTTCCACCTCTTCGAAGGATAAATCCCCAATTCTTATATTTCCATTTTGTAGAATATTATGGTCACGAGACATAATCATATACTTTTCGGGGTTCACTTTCAAACCTAATGCTTTACTTGCTTCAAGTAAAATTTCCGTGTTTTTCCTAATCGTTCGTGGATTTTCTCCTAACATATTCATGTCATCCGCATAGACAAGAAGCTGTTGTAACCCGTTCAATTTCAAATCATGTGTTATCCTGAACTTTCCTAATGGCATATTCTAAAGCGAAGTTAAAAAGTAAAGGTGATAGTGCATCTCTTATAAGAGATAGTTATGCTTAAACAAGTCACAATACAAGATGATAGTGCATCTCTTATGAGTAATAGTTACGCTTAAACAAGTAACAATCCATCTGTGACATTTTGATGATGCAGTTGGCTTATTATGTAATGAATATGCACAGCTAACTCGATCGATCCTAATATATGGGCATTATGGCCGTACTGAATTCTTCGTTATACCTCTGCTCACTGTCATTTACAAAGACCTGAAAATGAACGTTTGTCCATGTTCGATTGATTATTATAGTGGTTTTCTAATCCATTACTCTAAAGATAAGTTTTTAGACTGAAAAATTGTCAAATAAACATTTATTGTGTATGTATTTGATGCGTTCTGCTATCAAATGTCATTAAATCAATTATGTAAGCATTCTCAATAAATTTTCTAAGCTTTCAAAGTTGTAAAGTCCTCTTTGAATCATCCATTATTATCTGCTATTTTCCCCATTACTTGCCATACATTCTGCTGTAGACAAGAATTACTATTTGTCACACTGTCAAGTGTAGACAGTATATCAACGAATAAAAATTGTTTTGAGCATTGCAAATGGTTAGTTAAGACTAGAATCTAGTCTAATAATAATCAAAGCGGTCTTCCGTTGAACATATCTGTACCCTCCTAGAGTGATGGATATTCACCTCGATATTTTCGTAACTATCGATATTCACATGTCATTTTATATTTTCAGTTCTATCACCCCTCTGTCCTCCATCACACCCCGATGTTTGCGGTCGCCGTTTAGTATTCAACCATGTAGAGTAACCGTGACAACGGATATCAAAAATATTTGTGCACGCACACGTTCCAGAAGGAAAAATAAATATTTGAAATAGCTAAAAAAATAAACTTTGTATACTAGCAACTTTCACACACAAAAGCGTTTTATTACTTATCTTATGACGTTACAAATAGAAAAGAAAGAGAAATAATGCAATAACGAATACGATGTGAGTACAAGAAAGCAATTTACAGGAAACACAACCTAAGAGACTAACCGGCTGTAGTAACATTAAAATAATGGAATACAATTTACCGAAGATGATGAGCGTGATGAGGCTTTCACGATGATCAACGAATAAGGTGTTGGGTTTTTGCACAATGACGTAAGATGTGATACATCTAATGTTTCGGACCTAGGCTACTTTTAGGCTCGATCATCAGGGAAAGTAGAGAAAGGGGAACGGGGAAACCAACATATCTGGTGGATCCGTGACCAAGAACTATTCTACAGGTTTATCCGTTCACCTTTCCCTGTTCTCTCTGATGGTGCCAACATGTAGCTCCGAAACGTTGGATGGCTCTGCATGTATAACACGGTGCAAGTATCCAAAACCCCGGGTCATAAAGAAGATAATATTGATATAAATAAGGAAGGCAAAAGCAAATTAAGATAGGTATGAGAATTAAGAAAAATATAATAAACTATGTGAGGTAGGTAACGTAAATAAGATAGTCTACGTGTGTCAAAAAGGTGAGATTAATATAATATACATGAAGACGTGTGAATTGATGTGAATTGATTATTTAAATAGCTGTATTTCATATTGAGTTTTAATAGGATTTATTGCTTTACTTCTTAGTTTTCCATAACTCTGCTCACTCTCCTTGAATAATTGTTAAAAGATATGCGTAGGAGCTGAAAATAATAATAATAATAATAATAATAATAATAATAATAATATAATCGTCGTGACCATATAACGCTTTTGGACGCAATTAGTTTTGTCCAGAAATTTGTTAAATTATTTAGTTCACGCTAGTTTCTTTTTGGACAGTTAAATGTTTTACCTTCCATAAGCGAGGAATATCATGGCCAGTTTAGACAAGATTTCATCTTCCATCCTATGAATCTGTTGAAGCCAGTCCTATCAATATTGCTTACTTTCTTCCACAATGTTTTCCTTGTTCAACCTGTCACGGATACAATTATTGTTTCTTTTGTTATTTAATCGTGTAAAAGCAAGATGTGGTGTAAGAATGCGCATTTGTGATACTTCTTTTTATGTTACTTTTTATTTAATTTCCATTTCATTTATAAATAAAAGTGTACCTTTGGCTGTGGTGTTATGTATTCCTCTGTACACATTATTTATGCTTATTTATCTGTACATCTTACACATACTGTATTCATCTGACGTTGTTTACGTTGTCTACCTACAGTATTCAGTTCAGTGCGCTGTCTGAGGGGTGGGGACAGGAAACTACACTAAAGCAATGCAGATAGCGTAATGTGTAACGGACATGGTCGGTCCTGATATGCACGTCTATAGACAGCAGTGTATGTGTACAAGTTGCAGTGTCCATTTATACTGGCTAACATCTGTTTGCCGAAGTTTCTTTTCATTACAATTATTTAATTTAATGTAGAAGGGGCAATCAATAAGTTTCCAGATTGTCCTGAATGTAGGCAACAGACAGGACATAGGAAAAGAAGAATTTATCTAAATCCAGAGAAACGCCTGGAATCCACACTAAATGCATCACTTGAGAGGCTGAAAAGACGAGGTTTATATGGAGAAATTCCAGGAAAAATCGCAATATATCCTTAATATGTTTGTACAAAAGCACGTATAGAAGCTCACTTATTAAAACAATCTGACGCTGTTTAATAGACTGACTCAAAAGTCACGGAAGCAGTGAGTTATAGTGGCACGCGCATGTATATTTGATGGTACAATAACAGTCTTACTAATAAACCGTGTATAGTTTTTATACGAGACTTATGCAGAGTTGAGACAGAAAACGTTACTAATAAACCGTGAATAAACTATGGACGTATAAACAGGCTGTAACTATACAATGGGAATTGCTTTGCAGTAGTTATATACACGAAACCCCTTGTTTAAGCGTTGTATATAGAGAAAACATGGCCGCTCCTCTAACAGCTGTTCGTATCGACTGTCATTTTATGATGATGGATGCCTTGTAACCAAAGAAGAACAAACCAAAGATCATAGAATTATTAGAATAATATTGCTGTAGCTTTTACTCTCTGACCAAAATGTAGTGTGGTAATCGATTAGAGCCAGTTGTACTATCGATACTTAACATGCAACACTAGGGCGCTCTACCGGATGCAATAGAGAACCTCGTAACGAAGTAATGACGAAACTATGACGTAGCTGTGTAACAGTTGTACTGTTATACACGACGTATGTAGTGATTATTAGTAAGGAATTTACACACGACGTATAAACGAGCTACTCATTGTATAAGTATAAGACAGTTAAACGTGTGTATATAGAGTTTTTATTAGTAAGACCGTAAATATAGATGCTGTTCGGAAATACAGGGTGTTTCCGGGCTAGTGTTATTAACTTTCACGGATGATGGGAAAGAGCACATGTTCAATTTGAGACCAGGAACCCTGGTCCGGAAATGACCGAGTCGAATGTTACAAGCAAAAATAGTTGTGTGGAAATGAAATTATTTTATTCCTCTGTACACCTTATTTATGCACATTTATCTGTACATCGTACACATACTGTATTCATCTGACGTTGTTTACGTTGTCTACTAACAGTACTCCATTCAGTGCGATGTCTGAGGGATGGGGACAGGAAACTACACTAAAGCAATGCAGATAGCGTAATGCAGAGGTCTCCAAAAAGCGTATCGTCATTCGTGCTCTCGATGCTACCCGCCGAACACAGTGTGCTGTAGGGGGGAAGGGGAAGACACACGTATCTCAACAGATGGGAGCGGTCAATGGGGGATCGCGGCAACGGTCTGCTTAGGTTTGCAAATACTGTAATGACATCAAAAGAATAAGAAATATCATACGTTTGTATACGTTTATTTTGACATACTATGAAGCTGAAACCCCTCCTGCTGCTATTAACACAAGTCATTGCAAATTCAACCTCTTCTGTTCTACGGTGCCTTTCAGAGCCTGGAAAAGATCTTCTCCAGTTATATTTTGTAATTACATCTAGAAGACATTCAGACACAGTAAAATGTTCATTAACTCCTCGAATGAAAATGGCTAGGTGAGCTTCGTCATTTCTATCTGTGCTTTCGTCCAATGCAAGTGAGTAAGCTACAAACTGGTTAATTGTGGTTTCGACTTCAGATTCAATTACATTTACAATCTTGAAATTCCTTCTCTGAACTGTAATTGGAAACAATTTAATTTTCTTAAACTTTGACTTTGTTCTGGAGACAGTATTTTAGTAACGTCCTGTATGCACGATTTTACAAATGATGCTTCTGTAAAGGGCTTCATTGATTTTCCAATATTCCAAGCTAGAACATAGCTGGCAAGAAGCTTTTTTTGTTTAAGACTGAGAACACATGTATGATTTGTGTTTGTATTTTCTTGTTTTATATTTATAAAAATATTTATAGGCCTAAGCATTTCACCTAAAATTAAACAAAAAACTATAAGTATGTCATGCAGAACTGAGTGCAAACGTATCGTAATATACTGATTATTATGTATAACCAACATTTATGCAGATAGCCCCAAAATAAATTATTTTCAAATGTCCAACATACCTGTAATTGTATGATATTCTTTGTGAAGAGTCGAGTATTGTCGTCGCATGTTGAATTTTAACACGCCCTTAAGAATTTTCGAACAAATTAAACATTTCATATTTTCCCCACTATCACAATAAAATTATCTTCCCATTCATCCCTGAATGTACTACGTCCATGATTAGAAGACATTGTGAAACGGTGGAACACGCCGACCAACACACTAATAATGGCAGTCCGCCACTGCTCTTCGTTTACGCATAAACATTGAGTACAGTACAGGTGGGATGGGTGAGGCGGAGCGCGCTCATCGTAATGGCTTCGGTTCCGTTCAGGGTCTTACTCGCGAGTAGGCTTTTGGAGACGTCTGGCGTAATGTGTAACGCACATGGTCGGTCCTGATATGCACGTCTATAGACATCAGTGTATGTGTATAAGTTGCAGTGTCCAGTCTATCAGTCCTAGTGAAATGGAGGAGCACACGAGAGCGGAATATACAGACCTGATTTTCGAATACGGTTGAGCCAATGGGAACAGTAGACAAGCTCACAGATTGTATCGGGACAAGTACCCACGTAGGAGACATCCGGTACATACTATCTTTCCACGACTGTTCCAAAGGTTAAGGGAAGGAGGGCACGTGGTGCCAAATTACAATTTCAATTCCACACAATTATTTTTGCTTATAACGCTCGACTCAGTCACTTCCGGACCATGGTTCCTGATCTCAAATTGATACATGTGCCCTTTCCCATCATCCCTGAAAGTTAGTAATACCAGCCCGGAAGCACTCTGTACATGAATTATATATATTTTTTTTTAATTTTAATATCAGAATATGTTTTGTATTTGGAGTGAAAAATATCTTAAAAGAATTGTATGGTTTTTCTGAAGATTTGAAGAGAACTATATCATTCAAACTTCTGCATGCCTTCAGGCTTTCTGTTAAGCTTTAAGACTGTAACACGAAAAAGACTAATTGTGCTAGGATAAGCTTGGTTAACTTAAAGTAAAAAAAGAGAAAAAGATAAAAAGAAGAAGAGGCATTTGTTATGCCTTGGAATTTAAGACACACAATTCATCATTGAACGCTTGATCATTGTGTGATCTCAGTCTCTGTTGAAGTTACTGCCGAGGCAGCATTGTAAGCAGCACTTCAAGCCTCTGCAGGATATGAGCAACCCTCCTTACAGATTGTTCTCATAGACAAATCTAATTACTAAAATATCAACATTGTTTTAATTGTTTTAACACGGGCATATGACAGCATGCACTTCAAACGAAGGCGGCTGGAGGACACTGTTCTAGGAGTGGAGTAGTTAGTTTTAATAATGGCAGAGTGGGATGATGGGCTAAATTACCCAACTCCCCCTCCCATCATCCCCCTCTCACCCTCCTTTCTGTCATCGCATACATCAAAAAGCTCCCATGATAAATTATACACCCCTTCTCATCCCATTTGAACTTCCCCCTGTAACACATAGACCATCCCTTTAACACCTTCCATTGAATGTTGTTGTTTTTCGCAAACATCCATCCTATCAACACTTTATATACCCCTTTCTATCCCCTTACTTAAAGGGGTGGGGTGTTGGATATAAGTTTTTCTCTAATTACTTACATTCTCTCATCTATCATGCATGTGAAGTCTTAGGGTACATCAAGATGACTTTCTCTATGCTTAACGGATAGATGAAATAGACAGAGAGGGAGAGAGGCGACGGGGTTTCATATAACTTAGCTTTCTTTATTTTCCTTTCATAACTCGTTTCTTCTAACGTCCCTGTAATTATCATCACCCTTCTACACCGTCTTATACTTTCTACCCTTAGTAAATTAAGCCATCCCTAGGGTTCCTCCTTATCTGCGACACTTTACACTACAAAGTCTTGTGATGCTAGAGACCGCCCAACAGTGTTGCCACATAACTAACAAGATGTAGCTTCTCTGGTAGCTCACAGATAGACGGCTGACTCGAGTTTGATCCCCGGCGTTCTCTAAATTTTAGTTGTCAAGATTAACTAACGAGGCTTATTCCCGGGGTCTCCTGTTTCCCTTAATGAAGGTTACTCTCTAGGTTTTCCTTTTCTCTCATTCTTATGATCATTAGAAATTTCATCCAATCAGCAGTATCAGTTTTACCTTATTCTGGATCTAATATGCTGTAATCAAGAAATGTAGTACTGGATGCGTTAAAAAACAACTGACGGTTTTTGCAATGCAGTACAAATCATACCCGCTGCATGTCACTGCTGTAGTGGGAGTCCTTGTGTTGTGTACGTTTTGGAGTTTAGTTGAGATGGAACGTTGAGCTACTGAGTCGTTTATCAAAACAGAGTCCGTTACTGGTACGCAGCGTGGGTTTTGACTGCAGTTTGATACACGTCACGCACCTAGTCGCAATACCTTGGAATTGTGGGTAGCAAAATAGCGTACAGAGGGGTCAATAAAGGATACCTACCAAGCCACCAAGACGTCCTCGTTCGGCTTGTACACCTGCAAATGTGGAACGGGTTCTGAAGGCAGTGCGTCGTAGTTCCAGGCGGTCAATTCGGCTATATGCTGTCGCTCTTCGTTTGCATAACAATCTTGTAAGAACGGTCATGGAGAACCTAGCTGTGTGAGCTGGGACCACCACTCACGATGACCAAGGACGAAATTCGGAAGAAGCGTTTTCAGCATGTTCATGTAACGCTCGGAGTTTAGTAACTGTTGCTCCTTCTTCATCCTCGAAAAAATAAGGCACAATGATGCCATCCGAACGAATTCCGCATCAGACTGTCGCCTTTTCAATGTACAGTGGGCGTTCATGCAGTTTCTGAGGATTGTTGGGAGCCCAGTATCGGTAATTCTGCTTGTTGACATATGCACAGAGGTGGAAGTGTCCTTCATCGGACATGATTATCGTACCCACAATACCAAGGTATTGCGACTAGGTGCAGGACGTGTATCAAACTGCAGTCGAAACCCACGCTGCGTAGCTGTAACGTACTCTTTTGATAAACAACTCTATTGCAGCAATGCGGTAGTTTAGTAGATCAACGTTCCATCTCAACTGAAATCCAAAACACACACTACACAAGGACACCCAATACAGCAGCGACATTCAGCGGGTATAATTTGTATTGCATTGCAAAAACCGTCAGGTGTTTTTGACGCATCCTGTATAAGCGTCATGACGCTGGAGAGATGGGGCAAGCCAGACAACTCTCTTTCTGTCTTACCTCTCTACCTCTTCACGGAACTAATAACAATTTTATGCAGGTGCCAGTCGGTTATTTAGAGTTCGCAAAACAACATTAAGAACTATTCCCTTTGGCAGGTTAAGGGAACTCCGTATAAGATATACACTTACTAGTGATGGTAAAGGTAGGCCTACTATCTGGTGTCAGACGATTAGGTCTATCTTAAACAGCAGAGTTCCCGGCGTTGTCGAGCTCGATCGTCTAGAGTTATACTATCTGATAACCGGTTTCATACGTAGTTGAATTCTTGAGTGTGATATTTGTTCAACACGTTTATTGCTCTCTGCGTGTTTCGTTATATTGTACTGCGTGAATTCAATGTATTTCCGAACGAAAAATATTCATCTTCGACAGTTATGTGAAAAACAAACATTCATCTGGCTGTTTCAGTACATACTGTATTATCTCATTTATGTGTTAATTCAAGAAATTAAAGTACAGTGGGAATATCTTGTTCACTTGCTTACTTACTTAATGGCTTTTAAGGAACCCGGAGGTTCATTGCCGTCCTCACATAAGCCAGCCATTGGTCCCTATCCTGAGCAAGATTAATCCAGTCTCTACCATCATATCCTACCTCCCTCAAATCCATTTTAATATTATCTTCTCTCTACGTCTCGGCCTCCCCAGAGGTCTTTTTCCCTACCAACTAACACTCTATATGCATACGTACTACATGCCCTGCCCATCTCAAACGTCTGGATTTAATGTTCCTAATTATGTCAGGTGAAAAATACAATGCGTGCAGCTCTGCGTTGTGTAACTTTCTCCATTCTCCTGTAACTTCATCCCTCTTAGCCCCAAATATTTTCCTTAGAACCTTAGTCTCAAACACCCTTAGTCTCTGTTCCTATCTCAAAGTGACAGTCCAAGTTTCACAACCATACAGAACAACCGGTAATATAACTGTTTTATAAATTCAAACTTTCAAATTTTTTGACAGCAGACTAGATGACAAAAGCTCAACCGAAAAATAACACATATTTCCCATATTTATTCTGAGTTTAATTTCCTCCCGAGTGTCATTTATATATATATATTTGTTCACTCTGAATCGAAAATCGCTTTTGTTGTACTTTTTGTGTACAAAATGAATGAGGAATCTCTTAATTGTATATTGAACAAATTTCAGTACTCTACTGTGCTTGGAAGCATACAAAATTACGTCATATATAAATGGCTGCACTATTGAATTAGAATGCCATGAAAAATTTACAAGTTGTTCTCTCACATTTTTTTTTTTTTCCGCTAATTTCGTCATGTTCAAAGTGTACAGTAAAGGCTGATTTTGATGCTGGGAATAAGAATATTTAACTGCATGATCTATATATTGTGGCTGACTTTCCAAATTAAAAAAATATATATAAAGTATACTTGTTTTACACTAAAAATTTAAATTTTTAAGTTGCATATATTTAAAAATATATCTGTCGATTTATATATGTAGGCTCTAAATTAAAAATTCTGGATACTTAGTTCTTTTCTAACCATATTACAGATGACGCTAAAATAGAGTAATGCATGAAACTTAAATTTTGCAAAAGGAGATAGATTTTGAAAATATCCAATTCTTTAAATCTGTTTAACTCAAAAACCATTCAGCTTATCATAATGAAACTTATGAGATAATAGTTACTGGAAGAGAATGAAGTATATAAACTATTAGGCCTATTCCTTAAACATAAAATTTGTAGAAAATAGAAAATTCATCACCCACCTTAATTACAGATAGCCTATTTTTATAATCAAGAGGAAAAAATTTTTTTTTCGATAAAAAAATCTTATAAATACTATTATAAGAGCACAGTTTAAAGATTATCTTATTAAGAATAGCAGTAAAAATCAGTCTTCTTACATAGAATGTTTTCGAGATATGTTCACTAATATACATACAGGGTGGAAGTTAAATAACTCTGCAGATTTTCAGTGTGAATAGCTCATATTATATGTAACAAAAAGTGTAATATCATATTGGTGGAAAGTTCATAGTTTTCTCAGAAAAAAGGCTTTTTCACCAAACGTTTAATACCACTCATTCGGTAATTATTGCCAGTAGGACCATGATTTTTGTCTATATCGATAGAAAATCTATTAAAGAATAATTTATCTCTCTGGGATCTTTCAATAGCGTGGACGGTTTTCGTGTAAATTTAATTTTAAAACCCCTAATTTTAAGCCACGATGCAACCAGACTGCAACGTTGTATAGATTAGTTGACCTTGGCAGAGAAATCATAGTTCGTCGACCTCTTAACTCTGTAGTACGAGAAGAAAGAACATTGTGTTAACGGCGATGTTGCCAGACTGCTGAAATTTCCAACTTACTTTTCTAATTAAACGTGCACTTAATCACGAAACGTAATATAGGTTTTCTATTCGTTTAAGTGTAACCTATCGTTCCTTATGATGTATAGTATTATTTCACCTCCACTCTGTGTATGAAAACTTGTAAATATTTCTTGACAATAAAATGTAATAGCGAATATAAAAAAGTGCTTTATACTTGAAAGTTATGATCCACCTTTTAAGTGATGAAAAAGAAGTGGGTAAAAATTATATCAAATTGTAGATAAAATTTTTGTTTATCTGCAATTTAAATATGTGCAAATTTTTAATGCCTTTTCCTAGCGTTCTCATATAAGTACAGAGGACTCTCCTAAGTTCGACTGAAAAGAATTGAAAGTTCAGTCCAATAAGGGTAATGGGTGTGGCAGGTGAAATGAATACAAATTCATATTGGTTATCCATCAACGAATACAGTATTGTACTTGCATTTCCTGCCCGCCCCGAGACTTGTGTATGCGCTTCTAGTACCACAGTGGATTTCGACAGTTCCGTCTCACAAACGGCACAGTTCTCAAATAGAAAAAGAAGAGTTCATTAATTTAAAATCGGTGATTAAATATGGATGTCCTAATCAATAAAATATTCTGTTTTCCTTTAACAAAAGTATCACTGCAAGACACAGAAGCAATTCCCATTTAAATGGCAAACCCATTTCTTAGTACCCGTATAGGTGAGTGTCTAATTCTCCTACATGAGCAGTCGAACTATAGGATGTCGAACTTGTTTTCTGTCAAACTTAAGTGCTTCCACTGTATCGTTAAATGTTATGTTTTATTTAACGACGCTCGCAACTGCAGAGGTTATATCAGTGTCTCCGGATGTGCCGGAATTTTGTCCCGCAGGAGTGACATGAGCCTGTCACATTTAAGCACACTTAAATGCCATCGACCTGGCCCGGGATCGAACCCGCAACCTTGGGCATTGAAGGCCAGCGCTATACCAACTTGCCAACCAGGGCGACTCCACTGTATCATTAAACTTATTTCGGCGATTTATAGTCTATAAATGCTGTAGCGGTCTAAACCTAAGTATTTATTTGAATAATTACTTAACATTACTGCAACATTAATCACTTCATTCCACAAGACAATGATGGCGTCTTTGAAGTTAATATAAATTATTAAAACACTACAAAATATATATTACCAAAGAATGAGTTTATATCCGACATTTTTTTAATAAATATGAAGAAGAAAATTTAAAGCTTCAGGCAGAAATAGGACGCATCAAACTGTAAAAATTCAGAGGAGCCTTGAGGTATCTGAACAGACTACTTGCATATCAGACTTCAAGAAAGTACGATCATCGAAATTCGGAAGCCAATTTTCAGGGAGGTGAGTAGCACTTTTTGAAATTGATGGAGCATTATTCTCACACGTTAAAAGTAATTTAAAACAAAAGCGAAGGCGTTGTATGATCGATGTGTATCACATCTGGCGCCTTTTCTACCATCTACAAAACTTTTTTCTCTTCCCCCCCTCCTTATCCAGAAGGGATTAAAAATCCTATACACGGAGAGAGCTCCAGATGATCCATCCTTATTTCCTTTACCTCTACAACAAGTTTCTCTCCGCCCTATTCCTTCATTTCATCTGTCCGTACGGGGAGGCAGAGATCAGGCGATGACGTGCATCTGATGGGAGGCTTATGCCAAAGCTTGCCAGTCTTCCTTCTACTTGCTCTTACTTAAAATCTTTTCTCGTTTCTGCTTCCTCCTAATGCTCGCTTGGGGTTAAGATGTCTTCAACCCCCATTTTCCCTCTCCAACCCCCTTTTCGGTGTTGTTTTTCATCTCCAAAAATACAGAACTTGAGTGAGGTCTAAGCTTACATCTGTAAATGACTTGCTTTATCCTAAAAGGAAAGCGAAGGGGATAATAATTTCCACATACAGGCTTGTCTATTAGACCGCCAGAGGTATTTAAGGCAGTCCAGACCTTGTAGAGACGTGGAAACTAAACCAAGCGAGAAGCTCTATTCTACTGGGTAGAATGGACGACGTTCAAGGTAACCACAAATTTAAGGAATGTAATATTTCTGTATGTCTACCTTTCTTTTAATTTACGGAAGTACCAAGTTCATCCCTATATTGAACAGAGCATTAATAATTGTAGACTGTTGTCCGCTCTACAAAACCGCACAGCTAGCGATGCCGTGTCTATTTCAACACGTTTGTATGAACTCTCGTGAATAGAAGGCCTAAGAGTTTCACAAGGCGAGAGTGATGAGTCCAGACTATACTTCGTTACATAATTTCTTACAGGCGACGTAATCATTGCCGAAAAGAAACAGAGAGAGATGTTAGGCGGTCTGAAGCGTTATACTCCCGCCCAACTTAAAAACAAGCGTGGAATGCTATCTCTGCCATTGGTTCAATAGCAATAATTATATTTCTCTCCTCCTCTGCTAGAAGTGTTTACGTCGCCTATCAGACATGGAACTAGTACACTGCTCCATCGATATAGCAGAAAGTCAATGCTTACCTACTTAAATAATTATAATACGCAGAGAAACTCCCTTGCAATCGGCAAGCATCAATATTTGGTAAAATACGAATGCCGAGGAATATTATGGACAGGAAAGCATCGATCATACTGGAATGGGTAGCCTATTTAAGGGTTTTAGTTCATTATAAAAAGTGAATTTAATAAATGTTATACTAAATTAATTTTATTTCCTAGATTATACCTATAAAATAAATAAATAAATAAAAATAGCCTAAATAAATAAATATTCCCTTAAATTATCAAGGAATAGCCTTAATAGTTGCGCCGTTTTCTAGGCGCTGAATAATATTTACTTTGTCAGAAATACTCAGACGTGAGCATGTTTGTGACATGATGTCTTTAACGGTATGCGGGAGATTGGAATCTCGTCACAACAACAGACCACGTTTTACTGTTTTTTGCTTTCTTCAGAGTCAAACGCGTTTTACTAAATCGACGGAGGAGTGTATAGGCAACGATCATTCAGTGCCGAGGCTTAAATGATGTCGAGTAGTGAAGATTAAGTTTTATTCTTATATCGCTATGTTAGAATAGCAGAAACAGAAGAAGAAAAAATTGAATTCTGGGTTCATCCCTATACTGAAAAAATATTAATTATAGACTAATTGCTGTCCGCTTCATACAACCGCACAGCTAGCGATGTCGTGTATATTTCAATGTGCTTGTATGAAGTCTGGTGTATACAAGGCCTAAGAGTTTCACAAGGCACCAAGAGTGGTGAGTCCAGGCTCTGTACTGTAATAACTAGGCAACATTAAAACATTTAGTAGGTCTGTCAAAAAGTCCTTTCTGTGTAACTGCACTCCAGGATATAAAATTAACTATATCAGAGCCCCATTTGGCTGCGCAGGCCCGAGGTTACTCTACCGATAGTGGCGTCACTTCTCTTGAAATGCTTGAACAAAATCGTTTCATTTTAATTGCTCATTAATATTAAATTTTAGAAATTACTTCAGCATCGCCTCTCTCACTTGAACTGTTATTTCTAATTGGAAAGCAACAAGAAAATCACTGTTCTTCTGTCACACTTTCTGAACTTAAGATTCAAAATTATTTTAACACGAAAATTTTATGCGCTTGACATTAGAGAAATTTGATCATACTTTCAATTAATATGGTCACTACATCAAAACGAGGTAGGTCACGCAATCGATGAGAGCAGGGCTGTTCCGTTCAGGCAGGGAATGCATGCAGTAAATGTAAGAAAACAACGAAATATTCAACGTAATTTTAATTAAATATAAAAAAAATATATATTGGTACACAAATGAGATCATTAATAAATGTGGGTAGTATGAAGGCAGAAATGATTTAAAATAGTCAAATTCTAACGTACTTAACTGTGTCATTAATTTTCAAATTAATCAAACTCTCTGTAATGATCTAACAACATATTCATTATTCATTACAATATAAAACAACAAATTGGCGTCATATTGATGTGCAAAACGTTTCGACTATAACAGTCTTACTAATAAACCGTGTATAGTTTTTATACGAGACTTATGCAGAGTTGAGACAGAAAACGTTACTAATAAACCGTGAATAAGCTATGAACGTATAAACAGGCTGTAACTATACAATTGGAATTGCTTTGCAGTAGTTATATACACGAAACCCCTTGTTTAAGTGTTGTATATAGGGAAAAAATGGCCGCCCCTTTAACAGCTGTTCGTATCGACTGTCATTTTATGATGATGTTTACCTTGTAACCATAGAAGAACAAACCAAAGATCATAGAATTATTAGAATAATATTGCTGTATCTTGTACTCTTTGACCAAAATGTAGTGTGGTAATCGATTAGAGCCAGTTATACTATCGATATTTAACACGCAACACTAGAGCGCTCTACCGGATGCAGTAGAGAACCTCAGATATTCTATTACCTTTCGTAACGAAGTAATGACGAAACTATGACGTAGCTGTGTAACAGTCATACTGTTATACACGACGTATGTAGTGATTATTAGTAAGGAATTTACACGCGACTTATAAACGAGCTACTTATTGTATAAGTATAAGACAGTTAAACGTCTGTATATAGAGTTTTTATTAGTAAGACCGTAAGGGAATAAGACCATTGGGGAGGCCGAGACGTAGATGGGAGGATAATATTAAAATGGATTTGAGGGAGGTGATATAAGATGGTAGGAACTGGATTAATCTTGCTCAGGATGAGGACCAATGGCGAGCTTATGTGAAGGCGGCAATGAACCTCCGGGTTCCATAAAAGCCATAAGTAAGTAAGTAAGTTATTTTACGACGCTATATCAACATCTCAGGTTATTTATCGTCTGAATGAAGTGAAGGTGATAATGCCGGTGAAATGATTCCGATGTCCAGCACCGATAGTTACCTAGTATTTGCTCATATTGGTTGAGGGAAAACCCCAGAAAAAACCTCAACCAGGTAACATGCCCCGACCGGGATTCGAACCCGGGCCACCTGGTTTCGCGGCCAGACGCGCTAGCCGTTACTCCACAATTGTAGACCCCAAACCATAATTATTCAAGATAACTATCTCGAATGACATAAACGTGTCAGGCTGTTATAGGGATTCGATGAAACCTACATCACTTTTTATTAAAGCAAAAGATATACGTAAGACTGTTAAGCTATGGTTCCGCCAATGGCGATCATCGCCGAGCGAACAACGTTGCTCGATTTGCTCTATATGTAAATAAAGAGCTGGTTTCTTAAATCCTTGGTTTTTCTGAACCGACGCATGCAAGACCACATCGCATAAATCAGGACTACATAAGAGATAGTGAGTGGTTCCTGTAAAGCCTTGGTTTTTCTAAACTGACGCATCCGACGTGCGAGGTGCGAGGCCCGCCTCGCACATATCCGGCCTACACGAGAGATAGTGAATGGTTTCTATGGCTGCGAGGTGCGCAGACCTCGCATCTCGCTGTTGTAGAAACCACTCACTATCTCTCCTGTAGTCCGGATTTGTGCGAGGCGGGCCTCACACCTCTTATCTCGCATGCGTCGGTTCAGAAAAACTAAGGCTTTACGGAACCATAGCTTTAGTGTGGCGACAGATCAGCTCACTGAAGTTACAGTAAATTCCAGATGTGTATATAAAAAAAATGTTATGTTTTATTTAACGACGCTCGCAACTACAGAGGTTATATCAGCGTCGCCGAATGTGCCGGAATTTTGTCCCGCAGTTCTTTTACATGCCAGTAAATCTATTGACATGAGCCTGTCGCATTTAAGCACACTTAAATGCCATCGACCTGGCCCGGGATCGAACCCGCAACCTTGGGCATAGAAGGCCAGCGCTATACCAACTTGCCAACCAGGTATGTGTATATATACTGGAACCGTCAGCATTGAAATCGTGACCTTTACAATATACGAGCACTGTAATTGGCTAGTTTTTTACTTGGTTATTTAACGACGCTATATCAAATATTATGTAATTTAGCATCGATGGGACTGGTGATATCGAGATGGTATTTGGGGAGATGAGGCCGAGGATTCACCACAGATTACATAGCATTCGCCTTATATTTGGGGAAAACTCGGAAAAAACCCAACAAGGTAATTAGCCCAAGCAGGAATCGAACCCGCGCCCGAGCGCAACTTTAGATCGGCAGACAAGCGCCTCAGCCGACTGAGCTATGGTGGCTGATTGACTAGTTCGCTGGAAAGACGATGTTTCCGTAAGCTCATTTCTTCCATGCTCGTGGCACATATAGGCCCACACAGTTTTACTGTCTGTTGGTGAACGTAAGTCGTACTGAAGTTTTACATCGCATTTATCGACCTCGTAACAGAGATACACAGCTATAAAGCGACGGACTAGCATAAACATGTACCCCTAATAATAATAATAATAATAATAATAATAATAATAATAATAATAATAATAATAATAATAATAATAATAATAACAATAATAATAATAATAATGATTATGATAATGATAATGATAAAAAATAGTCCGTGGCGCCACAGCCCTTGAAGGGCCCAGATCGACTAGCCGGCTGATCTCAAGTTCGCATGCCGCATCCAAGTACAATGGAGGTATAGTGTGGTTAGCACGATGATCCCCCCTTCCAGCCGTTACAACTGGCTTTCGCAACCGGATTTTGCTACCTATCGTAGCTCCTCAAGTGCATCACGATGTTTGGTGGGCACCGGTCCCATACACTGTCCGAAATTACATGAGACAATTTTTTCCCCCATGAGGACTGGAACCAGCGCGCACTCCGTAACGCGAGTCCTAGGCAGGATGCCTTAGACCACGACGCTACGGCACGGGACTCTAATAATAATAATAATAATAATAATAATAATAATAATAATAATAATAATAATAATAATAATCATCATCATAACAATATGAATGACATCCATTTATTAGTGAACAGAGCTTTTTCTCTTCTCTTTAGGCGCACTCTATTGACATCTGAAATATACCAAAGATAAAATTTCCTCAGAGTTGTACGAGTCTTTGAGAATTAAAACATTAAAACTTGTAAGTTGTAATGACTATGTACTGAACATAACAAATTACAGTTAACTCTGGATATAGTGAACTCAGTTATAGTGAACATTCGGCTATAATGAACCTAAATCGTTGGTCCCGACCCGCATATATTAAAAAGTACTTTAATATTTCCATTTATAGTGAACCCTCGCTTCGGTTATAGTGAACCTAAAACTAGAACTTTCCCAAGAAAACGTAATTTTAAAATGGCCAAAATGGAAATTTAGGAAACCCTTTGTCCTATAAACTTCCAAGAATATGTTCAGAACAAAATGTCAAACCTTCTACTCCTTAAGTGCATTGAAAGACAAAGGAATCATTCACCTTCCTGGACAGTTTGAAACATGTTAAAGAGAATAGTGTACGCAGTGAGGAATAAAGGAGGGATTAGTTCTGACTCCTTTAAAAGAGGTTATTAGGAGAATAGGAACAGAAAGTGTTTTCTTTTTTAAAAGGGAGTAGAGTAATGACTAAAGGGTAAATACAAGAAGGATTACAGTATAATGATCAACAACCTTTCCTCCTGTATCTTTGTAAAAGTGAAACCGGGGAAATTCCAAGGCCGAGTACATAGTAGCATACCTCTAATGGGAAGAAGTGGTGAAATTGGTCACTACTACCTACATGGCTAGATTAGATTCAACTTTCGAACTGCAAAGTGTTTAAGTTGGAAGATACAGCGAACGTTAGTACTGATATTGAACGTGGTCTGACCCAAACAGGCATTAATACTGTATGTATAGCAACTTCAGTAGTATAAAAACAGACACTTCGGTTTAGTGAACCTTGGATATAGTGAACGAAATATGCTGGTCCGCAGAGATTCATTATATCCGAAGTTGACTTTATATAAAATATTTGTATTTTTAGTCACATTTTGAAAATGTGAAGACTACGTATTCGCTGATTCGTTGCCGGAAAACTTAGAGTTGGTTCCAAATCAATTGAATCTCTTGTTGGCAGAGGTAAAATACAGCATATTCCCTTGTATTCAGAATGTTTTACACAATTGGCTACCGTAAAATTTTGTGTCGACAACTGCGACGGGAGCCTGTTAAGACACTGTCAAGCACGATTGGCAAACTGTGAATAACGTTACAGCAATTGAATCGCTAACAGCATCCATTAGGGAAGCAAACAGTGAATGCATGGAGGCAATTGTTCCCATCGAGTGTGTATGGAAACAATAGCCGGGGCAAGATGGAGGAATTTCATATAGTACGTGTGTGGATCGTTAGTGTTAATACTACAGCTAGACAATTAGAACAATGGACGCGCACAAATGTTAATGCTGTGATTGTAAGGGCAAATATGTTAACTTATTTAAATAAATTACTAAAGGGCAAACCTTTGATTAAGGATAACATGTTTCAACATCCCTCAGGCTGTTCAAATTTCAACGACAAGAAATTTACATAATGTTACCCAAGCAATGACCAAGTTAGTTCAACGGTAAACTCATTGCCACAACATTCGGTTGGCTTTGAACAGTTCAAATATGCTTCAATATATTTATTCGTCCAAATGTGGCTATGAAGAAGAATGGAACGTGTGAAGTGGACAGACAGAATAAGAAATGAAGCTGTGTTGGAAACAGTGGATGAAGGAAGAATGATGCTGAAACTGATCAGGAAGAGCAAAAGGAATTGGTTGGGTCATTGACTGAGAATAAACTGCCCACTGAAGGATAGACTGGAAGGAATGGTGAACGGGAGAAGAGTTCGTGGTAGAAGAAGATATCAGATGATATACGACATTAAGATATATGGGTTACATGAGGGAACAAAGAGAAAGGCAAAAAATAGGAAAGATTGGAGAATGCTGAGTTTGCAATGAAAGATCTGCCCTTGGGCAGAAAACTGAATGAATGAATGAATGAATGAATGAATGAATGAATGAATGAATGAATGAATGAATGAATGAATGAATGAATGAATGAATGAATGAATGAATGAATGAATGGTGTTGTTGTTTATTGACATTTCTGGCTTTGAGCCAGAGGCCGTTTCAGGGTCTTATACGCGTAGGATGCCCTCTGAAGCCATTGTACATAAATAATAATAAAAATATATTTACATATTATATGACACTATTTCTGGCATAAGTGCCATTAGGTTTGTGAGTGCAGTGATTCCTTTTATTTTGGTGTAGGCCTAATTTGTTAATTTGCGATATTTAAGGAATGGTGAATGGGAGAAGAGTGCGGGGTAAAAGATATCAGCTGATAGACAACGTTAAGGTGTTATATGGGCAGATTAAGAGGAAAGCAAGAAACTGGGAAGAATGGGAAATGCTGGGTTTGCAGTTAAAGACCTGCTCTTGGGCAGAACACTGTACATACATACATACATACATACATACATACATACATACATACATACATACATATGAATTCCAATTAAGACAATAACAAACAATGTACGGTAGTTGAGCTATTTCTATATCCGATACTAGAAGTAATGTTTATGGGCTCAAACCTGCCCCATAGAGATTTCTAGGGACAATAAGGAACATAGCCACTGTCACGTGACATAGATTTACAGTTCACAATGTAATTCTGTCCCTAAATGCGATGGCTACAGTGAATATTTTTCCTCTTCTATTCTATTTTCGCTCCGTTACAACTCTCCGGCTTTCTCTAGCTCTAAAAATACTTATTCTTCATGCAGCTTGTACTGAGAAGCTACTTCCAATCCATACGTTGAACAAGGTACTTCTATCGATTCTATACCTTGTACGATTTTCGCCTGAAGTTTCTCCTACACTAAAAAAACTAAATAAAATAATTATATATCAGTCGATATGATTCAAAAAGATTTTATATTAATTTCTTTCTTTATTATTCTGCTTAACCTACACTTTTGTCCGACTTATCACTGCGGGTAGAGGAGGAAGATTCATCTTATGGTACACTACAGTCGACGACAACTGGGAAGGTAGTCGTCTGTTAGCATTTGCATCAAGAGAGACTGAAAGAGAGAGCAAGTCAGCGTACAACATTGCCACAACGTACTTCGCGCGCGCGCAATACAAATAGCGTAGGAGAGAATTTAAATTCTCAAAAGACAATAATGGCCTTAGCCTTTGATTACTGTAAGCATTACATCAAACAAAGCCTGTTTTCTTCACCGACAATAATTCTTTGCATGGTTCGAAAACTCACGCCACTTGCTTCCGCAATGGTTCCTTGCTCTTTGACAACGCTGCGCGTATTATAAAATACTTAGATATATTTCAGGAGCAAAATTTGTATTCTAAATATTGGATTTTAAAGTGATTCCTATGTTTGTCGAAATGTTCCCCATTATGAGGGAAGTCGACACTTCGGCATCAATTTTGTATTTTTTTTAAATGTAGTGAAATCAGGATAGTATCAGTGAAATGTGTCGTAGTTCCAGTGCAGTGAGTGAGATGACAACGAAATGAGTGTAGTGCTGAAAGGTACTTGTGAATGTATTAACAGTGAGTTTTAGTTCGAACTTAGGGTTAAGATATAAAGTAGATTTACTTTAAATGTTATTTTAAGTGATCGTGCTTCATTTAATTTAGGATGCTCCTTGCTATTGTTATTTTTATTATTATTATTATTATTATTATTATTATTATTATTATTATTATTATTATTAATATTAATTATTATTAGTATTAATTATTATAAGTGACATTATTAATTGTATCTTTTATTAATTGTGTTTATTAATTGTCAATATTGTGTGTAATTAGTTACCACTGCCACCGGGTATTTACCCATTTGCATTGTGAATAAATCCACACATACGTACATACATACATATATACATATACATACACATACATACATACATACATACATACATACATACAGTCTACATCTGTGGAGTAACGGTTAGTGCTCAGGCCGCGAAACCAGGTGGCCCGGGTTCGAATCCCGGTCGGGGCATGCTATCTGGTTGAGGTTTTTTCCCTGAACCCAATACGAGCAAATGCTGGGTATCTTTCGGTGTTGGACCCGGACTCATTTCACCGGCATTATCACCTTCATATCATTCAGATGCTAAATAACCTAGATGTTGATAGAGCGTCGTAAAATAACCCAATAAAATACATACATACATACATACATACATACATACATACATACATACATACATACATACATACATATATACATGCATGCATACATACCTACATAAAATATTCACACTGGTACCAGACAGGCCTATTTGAAAAGTAGGGAAAACATGTCCATACATATTAAGAGAAAAAATGAGAATAAAAATAGCATAAATTAGTCCAAAAATTAAAATTTTTTCTCAGCCTGCTGAGATGTCCCTAAACGACCCCTTATACTTATGAATGCTTTGTGACAGAATGACCTCCAAGCAAAACCACTATTTAAAATTGTTTCTAGGTAAACTTTGTAATTCATATGGGTAATTACTTACCTTGATGTTCTTAAGTAAGAGTTTTGATGTATATAAACCACAAAAATAACATCGCACTACTTACGGAATAATTTATCATGTTAGTAGTCTCGTGGGGGAAAACAGAAATGCCGCCTTGAAAATCAGAATTAACGCGTCAAATGGTAGTGATAGACTGGAAGTTATAATGTGGTCATATTGCCGACACTGTTTTAGGAAGATTCTGATAAACTGGGCAATATAGGACAGTGCGTCAAAATGATGCAAACCAGGATATGACACAGAAAATTAACATGACCCACTATTTAAAAGTAAAAATACGTACTGATTTTGTGATGCACCAATCAATACTTAACAATGTTTACTATTTATGTATAGACCAACACTATGAAAAAATATTTTTTAAAAATTTAATCTCTCGATGTTCTAAAATTGGTGAGTTTAAAATCATTTTTAAGTTTTAGTGATGTGGTAATTTAGAATGGATGCACAGATGATTTTGGCGAAATGATCGTTGTACATAATATGCTGCAAATTCCCTAACACATGGTTGAATATTCCAGATTGTAGGGAACAATGTACAGGCTTAAAAAGCATGTCGGTGGGAGATCTAAATATTATGGAACCACAACACATACTTTACGTTGTATGACGAGCTACAACACGTTTTACATTATACAAACGAGTGGAGGCTAATGCTGGAAATGAACAATGGAAATCCTATGACCTTTCAGTACAAAATTTCATGCAAAAATGAATTTCACAACAAGTTGCGTGTTTTCAAATCCGACAGGTAGTCGAAAACTGTTTTGTAGCTGGTTTTAAAATTGTAGCAACTAACTGTAACACAGACATCTACATATAAAACCATCATAACACAAGACAAAGCGAGGGGGAGAAGGAGAGAGATTCAGCTGGGGGGGGGGACCCGAAAGAGAGAAAGAAAATTGAAAAAAGGATTTGCGCGCTCGTGCATGAGAAGCGCCTACATTTTCTGTTTGGATTATCTTTCCACTCGCACTACATCAAGAGAAGAGATTTCTTGTCAGATAATCCACACAGCGGTTTCTTTTTCTAGACCACGCCACATGCGCCACGAGAACCCCGCGACTGGGGGCGCCTATTTAAATACAAACTTCAGATCTACTAGCAACTGAAACATTTCTAATACATTCGTCAAATATATTCGTAACAGGAAGACATCGTTTCAATAGTAAAGTGTAATCGTAAAAAAATTCAATTTAACCTCCCTCATACAAAGTGGGGTACAGCCGTACTCCAAGTACTGCAAGTTTACATATTGTATCCCTACGCAGATGATACAGTATTACAGTTTCGTGGAAATTATATTTATTTATTTAACCTGACAGGATTACCTGCAGCAATCTTTCAGGGTGGTCCTCTCAAAATCAATACATTTAAGGAAAGGTTGTGAAGATTAGACTGAAAATTTAATTGGAGGTGCAGCGTAATTATTTAAGTTGTGTCATGTAATTAATTGAGTTGATATATAATTAATTAAGTTGATATGTAATTAATTAAGATAATATGTAATTTAGTTGATATGTAAATACATTAAGGTGACATGTAATTAATTAAGATGATATGTACTTAAGTTGGTATGTAATTAATTAAGGTGATATGTAATTACTTAAATTGGTAATAGTTGGGTGAAATGAAAGTACTTATAAGTTAGATTTACTTTTGCTTATCGTAGGCGTTATTATAGAATAGTTTTTATTTTTAGTCCTAGGTTTATTGCATCTACTATTTATAGATTTACATTTATTTTATTTTATTTCTGTAATTGTAATTATTGTATATTATATATCACTACCACCGGGTGTATACCCAATTGTAGTGTTAATAAATAAATACATACATACATACATACATACATACATACATACATACATACATACATACATACATACATACATACATACGTAAGGCCTTCTCTTCCATCCTACCAGGTAGCACATATAAATACAAAAAAGAAATACAAACACAGATGAAAAGTAAATATTAAATTAAAGCCCTATAGAGGGTCAACATAGTCAAAAGGACACTATAGAGCTCTCATCAAATACAAGAAAAAAGAAAGGAAACAGAGAGAGCAATGATGATAGTGATAACTGATAGATAATAATAATAATAATAATAATAATAATAATAATAATAATAATAATAATAATAATAATAATAAATACATTACATATTAATTGTCAATTTTACAACAGCATAATTACAATATTTACTATATGTCATGGGTTAAGGCGAAAATGCGCAACCAGACAGGCAATTCCATGAACTAGAATGTGATTTTTTAAATTTAAATTTGAATTTTGATATTGTCCGACAGTCTCTGACATGGTCAGAGAGAGAGTTCCAGAGGCGTGGAATAGATATGCTGAAAGATGATGAGTAGAAGGATGTTCTGTGCACAGGAATAGAGAGAAGGTACATGTTCCGGGTTCGAGGTAGTGAAAGGTAAACAAAACGAGATGCTAGGTAAGGGGGTGTGGAGGTGTGGATGATTTTAAATAGTAATAAATAGTAATGGCACGTAACTTATTATAAAGCAAATAATGGTTTAACATTAATAAAAACATTGTTTGAATCAAATATATTTTCTCTTAACATTGCTAAAACTACAGTTATTCATTTTCCATTAACTATCAATTGTTATAGATTGCCTAATTCTTTTTAATAATTAAACCACACAATTCGGATTGTTCAACAATTATCTGTAGTCTAATTGTCCAATTATAAATTAATCATCCGAAATTAAATATTTAGATATCATATTGGATAAATATCTGAAATGAGACAAACACAAACTGTTTTTGAAAATCTCATTTGCTGAGAAAAATGTCGAAGAGATTTTTATGTGCATTATCCCGCCGGTGTTCCATGTCATCCTGAGTTCTGGAAGGGATAGTAGGCTATTTTACGGCGCTTGATCAATATCTTAGGTTATTTAGCGTCTGAATGAGATGGTGATAATGTCGATGAAATGAGTACAGGGTCCAGCACCAAAACTTACCCAGGATTTGCTTATATTGGGTTGAGGGAAAACCCCGGAAAAAATCTCAACCAGGTACCTTGCCCCAACCGGGAATCGAACCAGGGCCACCTGCTTCCGCGGCCAGACGCGCTAGCCGTTACACCACAGGTCATGAATCCTGGGTTCTTTCTAATGAGCACTGTACGCCAACTTTTTCATTTCTCATCTTGAACACTTTTCATATAACGAAATTTATTACCCAAATTAGTAATAACTAGAGCTTGGAACACCCGGGAATTTCTTTTGAAAAAAAAAATCCTGAAAGGACGAGCCGACTCGGCGCGGCCACATGAACCATAAATGAACTCTCGTTGAGAAATAGGATAATTAGATCTACTATTTTTCATTTCACCTTTTCTTTCCTAGCAGATCGTATAAAACTAGCAACAGATGCGTGTATTTAGTACCCACTCTCGTATGAGACTGCTATCTCACCGCTCCATATATACTGTAAGATAATCTTCTCTCCACCAGAATTATCGGCCAAGGCCAGGCTAACCTCCGCTAGAGTTTGTCCATGCTCACGTTTCACAGATAAACCGCTCTCCGAAGAGATGCGAAAGATGGACCTCACCATCAGCTCAAACAAGACGAAATGAATAATCGGGAATGAGATTTCTTCTTTTTGTACATAATATAATGAGATCAAAAGATTAGATGTCAGACAAAAATTGAATTTTGAATCAGTTGCAGCTACAATTCAAAGACATAATAAATTGGATCATATGTAATAGGGGATAACAAATACTGTATCATGTGATAAATGGTGAAGTTATATGTTACATCTTTTTTTTAGGTTCTTTTTTTTTAAATAAACGAAGAGTTTGCGGGAAAAACGATGACTGTCACAGTTTTCTTAAGGTTAATGTCATTATATAATTCAATGGATTACTGCGAAATTTAATGTTGTTCTTATGAAAAGTGGTAAAAAGGAGAATTATCACCACGAATACAGTAATCCTTTCCTTTATTTTCTATAGAAACAGCACTACATCTTGCAGTTATAGACTCAATTACATCATTATGTAATCCTTAACAGAAATGTGACATTCATCGTTTTTCCCGTAAGCTCTTCATTCTCATAATTTACATTAAATGAGAAAGATCTCATCCATCGAAATAGAGTTAGGAAATGATCCCAGGATGGAGGTAGCATTCTCTTGCTGAACCGCAATCCCAATGCGTTGACGAAGGAAACCGATATGTCTAGGGTCGCCGGTACGGGACAGTAACCGTGTACCAATTATTTGGGTCAGTAGATCTTTAGCGTCTCTACACCATGGAGCAAAGATCTCAACTGCAAAAGCGACGAAGATGTAATTTGATGTTAAATGTTCATATATACGTCGCTTAGCATGATAAGCGGATTCAGCAGCAGATCCAGCACAATTGACAGATGATTTTAAATAGGAAAGGACTAATGTATCTACACATGTAAAATCCCAGATGAGTGAATTACCTTTGGACCAAAGAATCAATGCAAACTTGACTTCCATATCATCTGAATTATGGCTTATATTTTCGACATAAAGAGTTTAAAGTTTCAACACTGAATTAATAATCCCACTATAATTAATTTTTAAGGTGAACCTCAAATCGCATAATGGAGAGTTGACCAACAGACAGGTGGGAAAATGGATGAATGAAAAGACACAAAGCATCTGGATGGAAGTTTTTTTGTATAAATATGTCACAATTATTGTTTTATGGAATCTGCATTACAATTCCCTAGGTAACTGAAAGTCAATTTAATTTATTTTCAATAGGTATCTCGTTAAAATCACAATTTATTTCAAAACAACGCACTACAAAAGCATTTCGAACACATCCGAGATATGACGTTCCTCATTTAGACTTCCTATATGACTTCTCTTTGCTAAAAGCTAGAATTCATTAATGTCTGAAAACTTATTAAAAGTGAATTACATTCTTTTCACAGCTGTGTCTAGACATTGCGTCGTACTCCCGCATTGTAAGCCATTCCTGGTACGTACACTTTGTCATTTTCTCTTCGAGTTGGGGTTCGTCATATTTAATTCAACACAATTGATTACAATAGCCTGAGAATATTCCAGATATTTGACAGTCTGTCCTTTGTTAGCTAACATTGCTGTAATGCTTGACATTTGATTGACTTTCACAGTTCACGCAGAGTTCATTCAATTAGAGCCAAAATTATTTTCCTTGGAAGTATTGGTATTTCAGATATCAGTACCGAATATTGTATACGAAAATCATAATACTGACTTCCTTTTTCTATCAAACTATTAGAAGAAGCTATATTAAGAAAGTATTTAAATATTAGAAGAAATAAAGCACTCTAATACATACAATAAAATATTAATTGAAATAATAAAAATACTATGCTCTTGAAAATGTATTATTGACCATCTCATCATTACAAATATTCAGCTAGATGGCAGTAGTGTGTTATGATCAGCTGTTCTCTTTTTAGCATTTGTGCCAACTATACTATCTTCATTGAACTCTATGGACGATTACTAGTCGAGAAGGCTTTGATACTTCAGTTCAACTTTTATTAAAACAGTTGAATTCCACCTCAAGTATAAAAATATATTAAACAATCTCTGATACTTGACTATCCATAATCTCATATAGCAGAAGCTATAACATAACCTAAATAATATGAAGAAGATAAATGATTGAAAACTTTTAATTAAGGTACAATTATTGGAAGTACAATGTTGGCAAATAAAGAAACAAATGCTAGGGAGGTGATAAGAATAAACAAACGCTAAGGAGGTGGTAAAAATTAGATGACAAACAGCCAAGATAGGTTGAAACACGTCGTTCCGTACCGTTTTATTGGTCAAAAAAGGTATGACTTAGGAAAAGTGTAATAGTAATATTAATTGCATTAATAAATTAAGTGAAATCATGAAAAAATGTTATTGAACTTGATGTACAGAGATGAAAATAAAGAGATTTATAATATAAGTCGTATATTTAATACGAAGTACCTTTTATAGTTCATTCATTTACTACTCAATAATGTTATCTGGAAAAAAAAAATTGTGAATATACGAACACTGACATAAATCCACTAACATATAACAAGAAAATTAGAAACGTGTTAATGTCTTCAATTTTATTAAATAAATTTATATCCTATGTGTATGAATTAATCAGCCTATATTATATTTGTATTCTATAATTTCGGAATAGACCTATATATTTAGTTTTCATAAATTGTCCTATTTTATTCACGTACGACATTATTCTTCTCTATGCTGATATTATATTATATAATTACATTGTAGTTGTATTTTTATTTCAGTTCCCATTTTATTTTACTTTATATATTCCTCTTATATTAATGCATTATATAATATAATTTCACTGTAGCTGTAATTTTAACTTTATTGTCTTCAATTTGGTTAAATAAATTTATAGCCTATGTGTATGAATTAATCAGCCTATATTATATTAAACTTGGCACAAATTTTCGAATTCTGTTCTCGAGCTTAACTTTAATGTGTCTGCGCTGTTGAAATGCGTGCATAGTAAATAAAATAAGTGTTTCGTTATTCATCATCGTTATGGTATCAGAGAACATAACCATTTCACTTCATATGCATATGCATTTCCTTCAGCCATACTGTATGAAAAATAGATGTCTGGCACTTGGCAGAGAAGCAAGGGCACTAGGTTGAAAAATGAGGTAACTAAGTTTTCGATTGTTGTAATAAATTATTAAAAGAGAGTGTGGATACTTACTTTCATATATTTAAATCTGTCATATAGTATCAGAATTTTATCATCCTGGCAGCAGTCATGCAAATGAATAACTATGTTCAATGTGCTTGAAAGAAGTGAGAACATGATTTTTTTTAAATAAATTAAAACTTTTTGTATTCTATAATTTCGGAAAAGGCCAATATAATTTTTTCATAATTTGTCCTACTTTATTCACGTACGATATTATTCTTCTCTTTGTTAATATTATATAATTTCATTGTAGCTGTAATTTTAATTTTAGTTCTCATTTCATTTTATTTTCTATATTCCTCTTATATTAATATATTATATAATATATTTTCACTGTAGCTGTAATTTTAACTTTAGTTCCTACTTTATTTTATTTTCCATATTCCTCTTGTATTAATAACATATCTGAACTCCGACCGAACATGAGCGCTCCTCATTCGGTCCTCAAATTTTGTTAATATTATTGTATCCTCTTTTTTATATTGGTTGTATTATTTTACTTCCATTTCTATTGTTGTAATTATATTCTGTATTCTGTATATTTAAATAGTAAATAATAATAATACTTACTTACTAACTTTTAAGGAACCCGAAGGTTCATTGTCGCCCTCACATAAGCCAGCCATTACTCCCTATCCTCTGCAAGATTAATCCACAGTCTCTATCATCATATCCCACCTCCATTAAATCTATTTTAATATTATCTTCTCATCTACGTCTGGGCCTTCCCAAAGGTCTTTTTCCCTCCGTCCCCCAACTAACACTCTATATGCATTTCTGGATTCGCCCATACGTGCTACATGCCCTGCCCATCTCAAACGTCTGGATTTAATGTTCCTAATTATGTCAGGTGAATAATACAATGCGTGCAGTTTTGTGTTGTGTAACTTTATCCATTCTCCTGTAACTTCATCCCTCTTGGCCTCAAATATTTTCCTATGTACCTTATTCTCAAATACCCTTAATCTATGTTCCTCTCTCAAAGTGAGAGTCCAAGTTTCACAACCATAAAGAACAACCGGTCATAAATTCTAACTTTAAGATTTTTTGACAGCAGACTAGATGATAAAAGCTTCTCAACCGAATAATAACAGGCATTTCCCATATTTATTCTGTATTTAATTTCTTCCCGAGTATCATTTATATTTGTTACTGTTGCTCCCAGGTATTTGAATTTTTCCACCTCTTCAAAATATAAATTTACAGTTTTTGTATTTCCATTTCGTACAATATTTTCGTCACGAGACATAATCATATACTTTGTCTTTTCGGGATTTACTTCCAAACCTATCTCTTTACTTGCTTCAAGTAAAATTCCCGTATTTTCCCTAATCATTTGTAGATTTTCTCCTAATCCCTCATCGGCTCTCCGCGACTGCTTATTCAATATATTCACAAAATAATAATAATAATAATAATAATAATAATAATAATAATAATAATAATAATAAGTGAAGGAAAATAATATATATATTTTTATGCTCGACCATGCCGAAATGTAGTAATTATACACCTGGTAGCAGACCTTTAATTCATGTCATTAAACTACACCTACTCATTAAAGTACAGGTGTTCAGCCAATGACAAGTCAGCTTACAGGTGTTCAGCCAATGACAAGTCAGCTTTGTACCGTTATAAAACCGCAAGTATCGATTATTCTCGGATATGCAATCGAAAGAGAATTAGCGAAAAGTCACGGAGGCTGGAAATCCAATACTGTTGCAGAAGATTATGTTCTGTTACTACAATAATTAGCGTTAATTTTAAATAATATTCAAATAAATTCAATTTGTCATCTCGTTTTTCAATGTCTAATTTAATTTCAATGTTATATCAAAGTTAATATTTAGTTTACTCTGTAGGTTTTTATATGCTATCAAGATCAATGTGGACATCTGTTCCTCGGAAAAAATCAATACTTTCGCGTCTGCGCACATCTCACAATTTACGAGGTATTGCTCAAGGTCAGTTAGATACAAATAAAATGAATAATTGCAAGTTAGAAATATGGTCGAGCATAAAAAGTCGTATGAAACTCGCCTATAATGGTAATTAAGAACCTCGTATGAAAATTATAAAAAAAACTCGCTTGCGCTCGTTTCATAATCATCCATACTCGCTTCTTAATTATTATCATTATAGGCTCGTTGCATAATGTACTATTTTCGCTCTGGTTTCAACGATTCCTCTTTTACAGTTTATAACTTAATAATAATAAACTTAGTTCCTTGATGTTATCTCTTCCACACCTTCCAATTATTTTCCCCAGGAAACGCTTGAAATATTTGGCCGTAATAATGCCTTATTTTGACAAGCAAGGTTTACGATCGATTTCTTATCACATATAAAACTAGTATAAATACAGATTCTATAGTTTACTCAAAATGTAAGAGATTCATGGTAGTCAAAGTAACTCAAACAGAAGGCGTGGGAGTCTTCCGCTGACGGGTTGTAACCACAGCCATCGCGGTTGGCAAAGACACGTCAACTCCCTTTTCTTCACCGATTTTACACACTGTTAGAGGAGAGACAAAACCTCTTCAAGGTGTTACTTTGAAAATCCTTGTCCTTCCAACGGGCGTTAAGAGGTGGTTAGAGCAAGTAAACTTCAATGTAGCCGCCTTCACAAAAAAAGAAACGGACGCCGTATAGAAGACACTGAAATAAGGGTCTTTATCTGTAGCTGCTATTTAAGAGCTATAGGTGCACCCCTTCCTCTCGTTCAAATCGAATCCAATTTTGTGGAGGAGGCGGACGACAAGAAGAGGACGGGGACATTAAAGGCCGAGGGAATGGAGCAGGGTGTGGGTGGTGCGAAATGAGGGGAGAATTGGAATCACTGCAACAGAGACGTGGATACACTACACTGCCTAGCGCCCTGGACAGGCATTCATAGTGTGTGGCTATAGCCTACAAAGAGCAAGTAATTAAGAGTTCATAATTGAGTAGTGTTGTCAAAACAGGATTCCAATTACAACTTGAGAGACTGTTTTTATGTCCGGGAGACTTTCATGAAGTTGTTCTCAAATTGGGGCATAAATCACCCCAAGTGAAAGTTTCAGAGTTCAGAGAAAGAGAGAGCACGACTACAAAACGTAAAAATAAATCAATATAACATAATGAAACGTAGCGTAGAATAAGATGAAACTGGACTAACTCAGTTGGTAGGGTGACAAAATGTGGACTGCAGAATCAGGTAAAGGTAATATTTTATCTCATAATTTCCACAAAATTTTAGGGATCCTACAAACTTGAGTAGCTCTATCTAGAACAGAGGTGAATAAAACACGGGAGCTCTTTCCCTGTCCCTTATAATATAATATAATATAATATAATATAATATAATATAATATAATATAATATAATATAATATAATGTAAATGCAATACAATATAATATAATATAATATAATATAATATAATATAATATAATATAATATAATATAATATAATATAATATAATATAATATGTGAATGATATCCTTTATCACCTACCCTGTTCAACATCTACTAGAAGGATTTAGTAAAGAACTGTTTTCAGAACATGGGAGGAGTGATAGTAGGAGGAAGAAGACTAAAATACATAAGATTTGCTGATGATATGGCGTTGTTAGCAGAAGAGGAGACAATAATGAAAGATATGTTACTGGAGCTAAATGACAGCTGTGAGGAGTATGGGATGAAGATAGATGCGAAAAAGACGAAGACTATGGACATAGGAAGAAAAATACAGAAGATAAACTTGAAAATTCTAAATGAGGCAGTAGAGCAAGTGGACAGCTTCAAATAGTTGAAGTGTACTATAAGCAGTAACATGAGCTGCTGTCAGGAAGTCAAGAGGAGGATAGCAATGGCCAAGGAAGCTTTTAATAGAAAAAATCCAAGGAAGAGACTAGTGAAATGCTTTGTATGGAGCGTGGCATTCTATGGGGCAGGAACATCGATATTACGACGAAGTGAAGAGAAGCGAATAGAAGCATTTGAAATGTGGATATGGAGAAGAATGGAACGTGTGAAGTGGACAGACAGAATAAGAAATGAAGCTGTGTTGGAAAGAGTGGGTAAAGAAAGAATGATGCTGAAACTGATCAGGAAGAGGAAAAGGAATTGGTTGGGTCACTGGCTGATGATACACTGGAAGGAATGGTGAACGGGAGAAGAGTTCGGATAGAAGAAGATATCAGATGATAGACGACATTAAGATATATGGATCATATGCGGAGACTTAGAAGAAGGCAGAAAATAGGAAAGATTGGAGAATGCTGGGTTTGCAGTGAAAGACCTGCCCCTGGGCAGAACCTGGTAACCCGGGTTCGATTTTCTTCATGTCTGGGTGGAATTTGTGGTGGACAAAACAGACATTGAAGAGGATTTTTCTCGGGGTAGTCCCGTTTCCCTCTTTCATTCCACCAACACAGAGTGATGCTGTAGTAATAAGGGTTTCCGATGCTGCTCTAGGTTCTGAGGGGTGGTGCCTCGGGCTATGGGTTACGGCTCGTCAGTAGATGATGGGACCTTATCTGCAAGGCTCAGGAAAAATGTCCCGCCTGTCAGTGTCAGATTCACAAATGTCACCCGGGATTGTGTCGGACTTAATCATCGGATACAGGGCGTACAATGGGCCTAAATGGCCTAAATGCAAGGACGTATCCTGATCCAACCATCGTGAAATCAATCAATATTTGCCGTACTGTTGTTGAGTGTTACAAAGGCTCAGTATGTGTTATCAGAACATACTAACATGGATCTTATGTATGAATCTGAGCAGAGAAATGCGGATTCATCGGTAACAATGTCAAGTGCGTCACGACGTCACGGAACTCATACTATATCGATGGTATTTATGTAAAAGGGCTTATCCCCAAAATAACAATTTTTAACAAACAATAAAAATTAAATTTTAACACATTATTATTTGTTACTTTATATATTATTGTTATTGTTGTTGTTGTTGTTTATCAAACGTCCGAAGACAGGTTTGATTTGTCAAAAAAAAAAACATCTTAACGTTTTGTAATTAAATTTTAACTAATCACAGCAAAAAATCACATTTAAAAATTAGGGTTAAGCCCTCTATTTAAACACAATAGATATTCAGTCGAACTCAAAAACGTTTGCTGGTAATAGAAGAGCTACCACCCAAATTATGTAAAAATTGTGCGTAGAGAAGGATGAGAATTTCTGAATTTGAGGAAAATGTTCTTAACCATGCAAATGAGTAACATCTACCGGTACTCAAACATCTCCTGTGACTTTAATTTCCTGGAATGACTTCTGCCACAATTTGATAAACAATGAAGCAAGTTAAATGAAGAAAATGGTTCAAAAAGACGTTCGACCGACCTTTCATATAGCATTTATAAAACGAAGAAAGGTAGCCTATACTTCGTTCCATAATGTCTGACAGGAGAAGTAAACATTGCCGGCAGAAAGAAAGAGAAGGATAATTGCTATTGAACCAATGGTAGATGTATCATTCCACGCTTGTCTTGAAGTTGGGCGGTCTGAAGGGTTGTACCCCCTCCCAACTTCAAGACAGCGTGGAATGAGACCTCTGCAATTGGTTCAATAGCAATATACTTCTCTCCTCCTCTGGCGGTAATATTTACATCGTGTGTGAAGTATAGTTTCCATTGTGGCGGGAACATATATACCTTATTTTATTTCAAGGAGTGCAGTTCGGTGGCTCCTTTGAACACCCACTTACGGATTTATGACTTCCTACATAATCACCTCTGACAATCTCATCCTGTCCCCTCGTCCCAACATTGCACAGTTGCCACAATCCTGGTGACCCTCGAAATTATGCAATGAAACAGACGGGATTCTTGGAATTCGGAAAAGATGCAGCAACTCTGCCTCCACGTGGATTTGACGGGAGCCTGTCAATTCTTCTGAACGAAGGTTATGATTGGTTACTAAGAGGAGAAGACAAGATTTCCGTCACAGTAAGGAAGACATTTATTTATGACAACCAATTAGTAGGGGACAGTAGAAGGTCTGTCGGCAGAGTCCTTTCTATGAAACTGCACTCCATGAAATAAAATAAGGTATACAAAGTCTTCTATTACCTAATCTGTACCATTTCGGACATAGTTTCCTCATAACAAACTGTTCCTTTTGATTCCCTCTACAACTCCTAGAAATTTGTGATATAGTTACGCGAACACTGCATACCTTTATTCGAAAGCGAGTACGTACATTTTCAGTTTGATGAAATATTTTTGGTTTTACACAAAAATTGAACACATTTTCAATTACTAAAAATGAGTTTTAATCCTACGGTAAATATGAGTAGCCTAGATTTAATTTGTTCTATACATCTTGATTACACAACTTTTAACATTGTATCACTTCGGAATATGTATGATAAGACTTTCTTGTGTTAAATTCTTAATCTTTTCACTACCATTTCTCTGAAAATTATAATTGTAAGCTGTTATTAAATTATATTGGTACTTTTTTTTTCTTTATAGCAGATACGAACAAGAAAAATGTCACATTTTATGTGTGACAAAAAGGAGTGACAGGAGAAAATTTCAGATAGCAGTACTCGTACGTTTTGGCAAATACAACATCTACCTCTCTCTTCTTATTTTTTTTTCTCTTTTCTTTTTTTTTTTATTATCTTCATATATTACTTAATCATTTGTGTTTGTATGCCATTTAGTAGGACTTTGCTAATCAACATTTTATGTCTTGTCACCCTATGTATTCTCCAATTAGTATATTAACTGAATAATATATCTCAAGTAAATTAATCGTCCAATTTGTCTCGGGCATTTTAGATCTTATAAATTGTGTGTTTGTGTGTGTGTGTGTATTCCCCTTGTCTTATGTAACTGATTTTGATTATGTGTAATTTTCTACTTTATTTTATATATTATGTAACTGATCTTGACCATTTGTAATTTTATATTACGTAACTGATCTTGTCTATTGTAATTTCCTACAATATTTTATGTAATTTCTAAGTTATTTTCTTTTGTGTTGTTTTGTAATCAAATTTTGTATCTCATGTACACTTGTATTATTGAAACCAGGTTGAGTGGAAGAGAAGGCCTCATGGCCTTAACTCTGCCAGGCAAAATAAACCTACTACTACTACTACTACTACTACTACTACTACTACTACTACTACTACTACTGCTGCTGCTGCTGCTACTACTACTACTACTGCTGCTGCTGCTACTACTACTGCTACTACTGCTGCTGCTGCTACTGCTGCTGCTACTGCTACTGCTACTGCTACTACCGGGAACATTTTGAACTCCGTGTTGCACTGAAATTATATTAGTGTTTACAAATTCCAGGAGTTTCTTGCTTATAATACGATTTAACCCAGATATGCCTACTGTCCTATTAAAAGGACAGTTGTCAATGTTTCAAATTACCCTCTCACTAGTCAACGCAATTACTTTTTCACAGGTGCCACTATTACTGGTCTTAATTAGAGGTTTGCTAGGTGTGTTAAGACTGGTAATTACAGTTCTGGTCATCGTTGAGTTTGAGATGTGGACGTGAGAATTGTTCGTTTATTTCAGCTATGGCATCCGAGACGCAAATCAGATAAGAATGTTAAATATTTTTACAGTTCGGAATTATTTTACAAATTGTTGTAGATCAAATGACTCCTAATAAACATAAATATAACGTGACACCAGGTGTTCGAAATGTCTATTCATTGCAACATGACAATGACGAAAACTTATGTGTCCTTTTAAAAGGACAGTAGGCATATTCCCATATATTTTGAAATTGTTTCGCGTTTTCAATTTTAGTGGATTTTCCCTGCATAAAATGCTATCTACGTTTGAAAATTATGCTACGGGCGAAATTTCATCTCAAATACAGACATATCACTATAATGCAGCCTACAAATGCCACACAGATTTCGTGTGCACTCAAAATTGGGGTTCTGGCGTCTTGTCAGCCCACTGAGTTGTGTGGATATGAAGGGAAAAGTTGAGACAGTGTCGGGTGTAGTTGCTGGGTAGCTAGTCGGCAGAGCTTTGGTGCGCTAAGACAAAGGTACCAGGATTGATACCCGGCTACGTAACAATTTTTCCTTTGAAATTATTCAAGTCTGCTTCACAGGGAGATATACCTGAAAGCCAGATTTGCACAGCAAGATCTGTTTACAAGTGGAGGACTATGACGTTCTGGAGGGAGGTATTGAACGCACATAAGTTTCTATTGTTTTTCATTTAGTAGTTTTGGAAGAGGTGTTATTTTCTATCTAAATTGTCATTGTCATAACAATGTAGATTTTAGAAAATGAACTGAAACCTGTCTTTCGACATTGCCACAGCAATTGCTTCATTATAGGTATCGTCACTTCTCTCCCAATATAACCTCCTCCTCGAAACTTCAACACTCTTTTCGCCTATTACTTATTTTTACGTATCAATAGCAATACGGTACTATTCAATGACGAAAGCATTCCAGAGTTAAAACGAATTTAGCCACAATGCATCATTCTTCAGAATAATATTAGTAGTAATAATAAAGAAACTATAATAAAATAACGTAATAATTTGTTAATAATAATAATAATAATAATAATAATAATAATAATTGTAAATTACAACAATTACATTGTTTCCTTTCATTAAGCATAGTATACAATTATTCCTCAAAATGTATGCCCAAATGCCTACTGTCCTTGAAAAAGGACACCTGTTTCTAGCTCAACCAGTTACAACTGGAATGTTTCGACTTCAATTATATACTGCATTAAATAAGATTTGAAAAATACACAAAAATTGCAAAAAAATATTTCAGGCATATCTGGGTTAAGTAATTCCAGGTGGAAGAGGTACAAACTAAAGAATTCACATTTTGTGTAATAGGAAACAGTGATAAGATGACAAGAGTACCGGCAGTAGTATTGATATCGGACTTGGTCATGCAATGGATGGTATTTAACAATCCCTTATCACTATTGCAAATCAAGATTTCAGGTATAACTCCCTGTAAAGTTGATTTGAATAATTTCGAGGGAAAAATTGTTCCGGAGCCGGGTATCGATCCCGGGACCTTTGGTTTAACGTACCAACGCTCTACCACTGAGCTACTCGGGAACTCTAACCAACACCGATCCAATTTTTCCCTCTATATCCACAGACCTCAAAGTGGGCTGACAACCGTCAAGCAACCAACTTCGAGTGTGCACTCGAAGTTGGTTGCTTGACGGTTGTCAGCCCACTTTGAGGTCTGTGGATATAGAGGGAAAAATTGGATCGGTGTTGGTTAGAGTTCCCGAGTAGCTCAGTGGTAGAGCGTTGGTACGTTAAACCAAAGGTCCCGGGATCGATACCCGGCTCCGGAACAATTTTTCCCTCGAAATTATTCCTTATCACTATTTTTCGCAAATTTATTCTTCGAAATAACTTTGTTTTCTGCATACAGGGATTCTTGTTATTCATTGCTCATACTAATGCTCTTAAGATAATTCCAAAGCCCTCAGAAAAACTATAAGTCTAATGGCCGATTTCTAGAACAATATTTAAGTATTCATTAAAGATAATGGGACTATAGATATATTATAAATGAGATTCTCGAACGTTCAGTACGTCTAATGATTCCTTGAATCACTCACTGACTTAGCCCTTGACGAGAAGCGGATACGTAATTTGAAACTTTTCTTCATTCCCAGGACTATCAACAGAAAGTATTGGCTTCAATTTTCAACTGTTTTCATTGAAATAAGAAAGCCTACCGGGGGTGTCCGAACAAGAAACAGATTTAATAATGTGAATAAATGCAATAAAACAGATATCCAGGGTGCGAATTAATGGGGGGAATGAGGGGACTTCCCTCCCTCTTTTGGAAAGTTCTCAAAAATTTATATTAACATTCCTGCCAGGGATAATTTCTATCTCCACCTCACAAAATATAATTGAGGCGCTGACATGGGAAAGGTAGTAACTGCCAAAAACAAAATTTTTCAGGGGAAGCAAAAAACAAATTTATGAACACTTTCTCACTTACATTATTACAGACACTGCTTTCAATGAAAGGCATACACTTATGTTTGTGTTACATATGAAATTTGAAAAGTCTGGCACAGATTTATCTGTGAAATCCTATTTTATGAAAATACAACATTGAAATCACTCCTTAGCCAAACTGAGAATTAACGTTATTTATACATTATGCACAAATTTTTCGGTAAAATGCATGATACTTTTCATCGAGGAAGTCTAACATAGATAACAAGTCTCTCTTTTTGGCATCAGGGACGACTGGTCTTCTTTTAAGGCGTTGCAAGCACTGCAAGTTAGTGATTGACGTTAATGACTGTCCTTTCTTAAAAATCCTGTGCTTTGTCCACATTTCAAGGTCATTAAATGACTTTCTTGTTTTTATTAGAGGAAAATCAGCTCTTGAGAGTCTAATCCAGTTGAGGGTGCTGATTTTGATAGGAGTTGTATTCAAAAACTTGTCACATTCTGCAGAAAAGTCGAAGAAATCCTCATCCTTCATCATTATTACATTATTAGGCCTTACCTCTTCTGGAACCATGGTCTTGCATCTTTTTTTTTCTTTTCTCTATGATGCCAAATTCCCTATCACATGGCATGTAGAAATGTTCTGAAACCAGGAATTTCAAGTCCACTAAATCAAAATGTTTCTTGGCAATAATGTAAATCAGGACCATTAGAATCATCCGATTCTTATTCTGCTCTACACCGTTATCAGCCCATATTTGTCTAGACACACTCTGATGTTGTAAAAGGAGTTACTACCTTCTCCGCGCCAACAGCTGTGCACATACAACTTACAACATCTAGTGACTACGTTTCCAACTTCGTTTCATTACATACGGACATACTACCTTCTCTGTGCCATTGGCATGACCATTTACTACCTTCTCAATAAAAAACTTAAAAATTCGAATTTTTGGCAGTTACGACCTTTCGCATGTCAATGCCTCAATTGTTTTAACACGTGTATGCTTTATAAAGTAACTATAAAGTAAGCAAAGAAAGTAATATTGATGTATTATAATCACCGGTAAGCTGATAACAATCAATAACTAAGGAATTACATATCTTATCTTAAGTCTGCCCATGGATATAATTATTATTACGATCAAGATGCAAGACAAGCAACTCATTGCGACCAAGAGTTGGGGCGTATCGAATGAGGATAATATTTTTATGTATGGTATTTTCTCTATCTAGGATTCTATCCACCTTCATCAGAAATCTTAACTCGCACCCTGCAGATATCAGAATAGATAACAGTGCCGCTAAACCAAAAATGGCGCAATGTCCTAACAATATCTTATTGTTGGGTTGGCAGCACAGCTATCTTGCTTTGTTACACTTATTCACATCATTAATTCCGGCGTTCTTGTTGGGACACTCTATATAAGAATTTACAATTCTAGAGACAGCGAGTATGGTGATTATTGTACAGTAGTACTGCAATATTACAAGTCTTCAAAATAAGTTTATCGCCTACAGATGAAGAAGTACCGTATTCGATATTGTATACAACATTAATAGACGAAGGGTGTACATAAATCGGGTTGATTTTGTTATGAAGAAGAATTCCAAGAATATTTTCGCCTAAATAAAGTTACAATCAAGGATTTGGTAACAAAGATAGAGGATAGTTTATCACGTATTATGCTAAAGAGTTATCCTTCGAGGTAAAATACCAAGTATTAAGAGTTTTTAGGTTTTATGCTAATTTTATTTGTGCACAACTTCGAGATAACGTCTAGATTCTCGAATTAATGTCATGTATGACTAGTTCCATCTATCTGAATCTAGTAGAACCCGCCTTCAGTCTATAAATCATTTATCACTTGATAAAATTCATTAGAAGCTGACACAAGCTTCGATAAACAGAGCAGCAAAATTTCGGAATTATACTTCATTCCATAATGTCTGACAAAAGAAGTAAACATTGCCGCAGAGGAAGAGAGAAGTATAACTGCTATTCAACTGACAATGGCAAAGGTCTCACGCTTCACTTTAAGTTGGGGTAGAACGCTTCAGACCGCCCAACTTCAAGTCAAGCCTGGAGTGAGACCTTACATCTCCTGTTAGAAATTATGCAACGAAGTATATTAACTTTAATAACTAAACAATCATTAACTCATTTTTCGAAACATCGGTCGTAAATGTCACTATAACAGATATTATTCTGTTGGACCAAAATAATAACATATTTAGTAAATTCGTCTAGCTAGCAGTGCATGATTCTGTACAGATTGCTGTGCACTTTACTGCGGAATCCCGGCCATTAGTCGCTCAGCTGAGTGCGCTCCTTGTATAATGACAGTTGACTTGAAATATAAACGTCAACGTAATAATAATAATAATAATAATAATAATAATAATAATAATAATAATAATGATTTATTTTACCTGGCAGAGTTAAGGCCGTAAGGCCTTCTCTTCCACTCAACCAGCAAAAAGAGTATATACATATGCATCAACTTACAAAGAATTCAACAATTTGATTTAGATTAGAGTTACATGTATACAAGAGTTATTTACGAATTAAATAACAAAATACTATGAACTATTAATTAAACACTGAAATAAACTGTGTAGCAGAATTAAGGTGAAATACATAGAATGTTGTTAATATATTTCAAATAATATTAGATAATAGAAAGAGATTATTATGAGACAATTTTGAAAGTACAGCACAATCAGGATGATGTCTAAAAGAAAGAAGTAACAATGTAGTCAGTGATAGTTTAAATCAATATGATTGGAGTGAAATGCTAATAAGGTTATCTTTTAAGCTGTTCTTAAAGGTGTTTGTTGTCTTGCAGCCCCTAATACTTTCTGACAAGGAATTCCATTGACGCGAGGTGGATACTGAAAAGATGATGAATAACAAGATGTTCTATGAAGAGGTATACTTAGCCTGCCACAGATAAGTGATCTGGTATTTACGTCGTGGTTAGAGTATAGATAAGAGAAACGAGACGAAAGGTAATTTGGTGTTAAGGTGTGCAGAATTCGAAAGAGTAAAGACAAAGAATGTAAAGTTCTGCGTTCTTTAAGTCGGAGCCACGAAAGACTTGCGAAGGACGGTGATATGTGGTCATATCGTCGGATGTTGCACACGTATCTGACGCACATATTCTGAGCTCGATGTAACTTGACTGACAGTTCAGAACTTAGATCACTTAACAAAACGTCACAATAATCGAAGTGCGGCACAACTTGGAGTCAAGCCACAGAAGGGAAATAACACTGTGGGAGGAGAGTTCGATTCTGTGGTGTGGATTGAATTCAGCGTAGATCAGTGGTCAGAGCGCTTGGTACGTAGAACCAAAGACCCGGTTCGATCCCCGGCGCCGGAGAGAATTTTAATCCTCAAATATTGTTACTATAATATATAATTCTGACGGACCAAAATAATAACATTTTTAGTAAACTCAAGGAAGGTATCATAAACCATCTATTATCTGTAAATTTCGAACTGGCGAATCAGGGTCACGTACAAACGTACGAAAGTACAAATCACACACGATTCACTGAACTGAGAACTATGAACTGAAGCACTGGTAATTCCGGCTGTCCCAGCTGACTTTAGTTGAGGCGAATGGTCCAGGATTGGGGCAAACACACATGACAAATATAATTCCATTGCTTGACCTTGAGACGCCAGTTTGAAATGCACATACAATAATAGCCTGACGTCCGAAGAAGTGAGAGCGATTGTGTCCGCGGTCTGCTTGAGATAGACATGATAGGAACTTTTGCGCATGCGCCAGCAATCGATTAACAGATCGATGATAATCAAAACTTGTACAATTCATACATGCTCATACCGTTACAATATTGATTCCGTCAATGGAGTGAAATTTCTTCCTAGATATAAAGTGCTTTGCGACAAGGTGGAAGGAATTTGTGAACAGACTGTTGTGAACAGTTTTTAATTATATCAGAAACATTCATTCTTAACTTAAAAGAGATTCAATATTAATAATCTGAGTTTATTTTATAAGTTCTCCATGTAGTCTAGAAAGAACTTAAGTATAATAATTATATGAAGCGTGAGGAATAATAAATGAAGATATTAAGTACATGTTTTTAACAACAGTCAATATCTTGTGACATTAAGGAAACAATACATAAAGGAATTAAAAGTTTGAAGTAGTATTCTCCAGTTATAATTTTAATGTTGTTCAAGAAGACACATGTTTTTCTCTCATCCAAATAAAGAAATCATGAAGTTCAAACAGTGAAACTAATTCCTTATGAAACATCTGAGCCTCTGCTACATTAAATAGAACGATAAGCTCCAACGCTGCGGCCAAAGTCGTAATTCAACTTTTTCTTCACAAAGTTTAAGAAATTAAGCTGAATGCAATTGAGGTAATGTAGAGCTGTAGGAGGCGGTATCGATGAGTTCTTTATCTAACACGGAAAAAGTTATGTGTCTGAAAATTAACGTCTATCTACTCAACATAATCACATTTGGACGGAGTTACGCAATAACAGACCAAGCGATAAAAACCTGTTTCGAGATACTGGAAATTGAAATAAATCTGTTTTTTTATATATAAAACATTTTATGCAAGAAATATTATAACAGTCATACTATTACAAAAATAGAACAAATAATACCAAAAAAAAAAAAGGCTAACCGATTTTTGATAAGAGACCAGCCGTTGAATTAATATTTTAAAGCAAAATAAATAAATTGATTTTATGCAATAAAGGAATTTTTCTTTATAAATAGCAGCAAAATTCAGATATCGCATTCTTGATTTTTTCCGAGTTAAATTAGCCTGCCATCAACAGATTTGTGCAAATATCTATTTTTTTTCCACATTGTCGGTTGGTCTATTATTGCGTAACTCCGTCCATTTAATCCTACAAATTTATTTTATTTATTTATTTATTTATTTGTTTATTTATTTAAATTTAAATATACAGAATAAAGAATATAATTACAAAACAAACAAGAGAAATAGAAATATAATACAAGCAATATAAAAAGAAGATACAGTAGTATTAACAAAATTTGAGACCGAATGAGCAACGCTCGTGCTCGGTCGCAGTTCAGATATAATATTAAAATAAAAAATAATAATAATATAAATAAATAAGTAAAATAAAATAGGAACTAAAATATAATTACAGCGGCAATGGAATTATATAATATAATATTAACACTAGAGAAGAATAAATATCGCACGTGAAAAGTAGGACTAATATATATTTCAAAATTATAGAATACAAATATAATATAGCTTCATTAATTCATACACATATGCTATAAATTTATTTAATCAAATTGAAGATATTAACACGTTTCTAATTTTCTTGCTATATGTTAGTGGGTTACATGTTAGAAGTTCTGGGTGTAATTTAGTTAAAGCATTGTACAACCGAGGGCCAAAATTTATGCTATGCTTTAGACCAGCAGATGTGAGACATTTAGGTTCTACTAATGTTGAATTAATATTTCGTCTTGTGTCATAATTGTGTGTCTGTAATACAAACTTATTACGATTTTTATGATAAAATTTTAACAGCGTATACTTATAAATTTGTTCAATATTAAATACATTAAATTCAGAATAAATTAATTTAGTTGGATAATCGATAATTTAGGACAACGACTTTTAAAAATTGTTTTTCTAGGTTTACAGATTACTATTTCACAGATGTAGGCCTACTTATTATTATTAGCGTATTTCATAAGATGAAAACTTCTTTCTTTTCAACATTTTCTTTTTAGTTTCGGAAATAGGTGACAGTCTGACGAGAACACTTATAGCGAATATGGGGATGGTTAATAATTCTAATCCAAATTCATCAGTTTTCTGCAAAGAAATCTGAGAATCGTATGCGAGTGCATTGTCTTGAAAGAACGCCATAACGTTTGAAAATTTTTGAAGACATTTCTCCAAATTTTTCGCTCCGAAGCGCATATTAAAATAGTTTCATCTCATCTTAAATAATCTGTAGTAATTATTCCCTCTTTATCCCAAACATCTGATTCGAACTCGAAATTTCCTTCAGCGTGGAGAGCCAGAGTGTTTCAATTGTTTTAATTTTTATTTTTCTTCTGGATCTTAATAACGTACCCATGCCGCTACAGTTACAATACGATCCAAGACGTTAGCAAACTCCTCTTGAAAATGGCGGAAAAGCGGCTTAGATTGTCGCTCTGAGTCGTTAATCAGTGCTCAGACATTGAGGATTCACTTAGCAGATAATTTTCTGATAGTCAAATCATGTTGTACGATGTGAAAGACACGTTCAAACGAAATGTTGCAATGTCTCTGATATAGGCTAAGTTCGAGCGTAATTCTTCGATCAAGTCATGCAGAGCATCGATACTTTCTAGAGTGATCAAAGAGACAAGTCGTCCAATACGATGTCTATCTTTGATCTCTCGAGTAACGGTCAGCGCGTCTGGCCGCGAAAGCAGGTAGTCCGGGTTCGAATTCAGGTCGGGGAAAGTTACCTGGTTGAGTTTTTTTCCGGGGCTTTCCCTCAACCCAATATGAGTAAATGCTGGGTAACTTTCGGTGCTGGACCTCGGACTCATTTCACCGGCATTATCACCTTCATTTCATTCAGACGTTAAGTAACCTCAGATGTTGATAGAGCGTCGTAAAATAACCCAATAAAATGAAAATAAAATCTTTGATCTCCGTTCCTCCTCTCTTAAATGTCAGAACCCATTTTATGGTGACGTACGAAGGACAATTATCCCTCAATATAGCCACCATAACTGTATTAATTTCCTTGCTGGACGAGCCTTTCAAAAATATGTGTTTATTACAGATAAACACTCAATTTATCAAAATTAAAGTTTTATCTGCAATAATTTATTTAAAATATCACAATAAAAAATAAGCTCAACTTTTGACCATAAAAAATTAAATAACGATTTATGAAACATCTTTCCATGACAACAGCTCTCTCTCTCTCTCTCTCTCTCTCTCTCTCTTTGCAAAGAAGCTCCAACTTTAACGATATATAAAATCTCCTAAGTATACATAATATTATACGTATGAATAAAGATGAGTTGTGAAAGTATGTTCTGACTTTAAGTAGAATTATCGAATCTTTCGTCTTATTTCGACAAATATCATCCCACTACCAAAATTAACGTACGTGATACTTACTGTAAATTGATCGCTGCAGTTCGTCTTGTGTTCTATAAACAAGAATTTTTTAAGTAGGCTATTTTACGACGTTTTATCAACATCTTAGTTTATTTAGCGTCTGAATGAGATGAAAGTGATAATGCCGGTGAAATGAGTCCAGGGTCCAGCACCGAAAGTTACCCAGCATTTGGTCATATTGAGTTGAGGGAAAACCCCGGAAAAAATCTCAAACAGGTAACTTCCCCCGACCGGGAATCTAACCCGGGCCACCTGGTTTCGCGGCCAGACGCGCTAACCGTTACTCCACAGGTGTGGACAAGAATTTGTTCATCATCAAATAATTCTTCGACGTTAAATATTCTAGCGACATCTGAAAATTTCACGTAGTAACATTACACGCACATAACAATTTGACAGTTCTACATTTTTAAGTTTACGTGTAAGTAAATACGAGTAATTCTGTCAAATACAAACAGCAGTCATTCAGTAATGAAACACAGAAAATGGAATTAAAGCACAGAATGAACCTTCTTTTGCGTTTTCCCCGAGTGATATTTACCATTAAAAATATAAGAAACCTGTAACACTTGAAAATCTACTTTCAGAATGAAAATTAGTGTCAAAATTCCATAACAAAGGAAGTAAGCAAAAGTTATTGTCTCGGCAACAACACACAATTGACTTCATTTGAAAATAGCACTGAAGAATTAAAAGAACTGGTTATTCCTTACTTACTGTATTTTATTTATTTTATTGGGTTATTTTACGACGCTGTATCAACATCTGAGATTATTTAGCGTCTGAATGATATGAAGGTGATAATGCCGGTGAAATGAGTCCGTGGTCCAGCACCGAAAGTTACCCAGCATTTGCTCGTATTGGATTGAGGGAAAACCCTGGAAAAAACCTCAACCAAGTAACTTGCCCCGATCGGGATTCGAACCCGGGCCACCTGTTTTCTCGGCCAGACGCACTGCCCGTTACTCCACAGGTGTGGACTACTTACTGCATGTTCCTTATTCTAAATACTGAAAAAAATTGGTTTATATTTTATTGTCTAATTTTCTGTTTACATCGCACCATTAATACCCGTCCGTTGTAAATTGACCGGTGTTGATTTCACGAACTAGCAGATTGCGTCATTCCCCTTCACGAATTCTCTGATGCCCTCAATGCACCGTGCTCCGTAATCGCCTACAATGTCTTTATATACGACAGTAACGACATTACCACTCAGTTTTCATGTAATATTGAACGCGTAGTACATTATATTTAAGTTTTCACTATGAAAGTAATCATACAGTTACAAAATTTCAACTCGTAGTGATGTACCAAATGAATTTGAAGTTCATCCAACCTTCTGTCCAGCAGTGATGAACTGTTTTCCACATATTCTTAATACCGTGTAAGTTCACCGCTGTGAAGTATCTAACGGTTAGCACGTCTGACCGTGGAACGAGCGGGTCCTGGTTCAAATCCCGGATGGTTTTTTTCCCGGGGTTTTCCTTCAACCAAAAGAAGCAGAATTGCTGGGTAAATTTCGGCGTTGGACCTCGAGCTCTTTTCGCTGTCTTTAATTCAAATGTTAGTATCATAATCATCCATACCACAGCCAGGGTTAAGTTCACGGTGCGGGGTACCGTACTTGTACAAGAGTGCGGCCGTTCGGCTATCCAATAACACAACTGGAGTGTTAACAACAGTAAGCCTCAGGCTGCAGTGTAAGCCTTTGGGTCCCTTCTCCGTAACAAGAGAGAAAAGAACAAGTAAAAATGGATGGTTTATTAGCGAAGTCTTCTGCCATTGTGATATCCCGCGAATCTGTTGATAGACGGTAGACGTAACAAATTTACCCCATACATGAGAGATAATCACACAGATCTAGTTTGTCCAATGCACTCAGAGATATCATACACACACAAGAATCACCGACACATAATAATATTCGTTGATTTAGTTACAGTTTTTTCCTTACTTTCATTAATTAATGTTCAACGTGTGAGCAAACATTTAGATTTCAATCTTCGTAGAAACAAAGACGTCATCCTTAGATTAGGCATCGTTGACGGACGGTAAAATGGAGAGTCTGACAAGTGGCAGGCAAGGCACGGAGAGACGAAATGAGGGAGAAATAATGATGAATTCGCTGATCGACACGAAAATTGTGAAATAAGAGTCCGGAGGGGGATGGTTCGGGGGTTGAGGGGGCGGTAAGCGCTCAGAAATGAGTGATTCTTTTTCATCGATGTGGATGGAGTGATAGAAAAATGTTTTTGAGTTATAGACTTTTTTTTTGTATCGGCGAATTGGGTACTGCCTGGGTGAACTGGACTGCGTTCGAATGTCGTTACTAGTGCTTTTAAATTGAGAAACGTATTTTAAACAGGAGCAGCGATAGCCTAAAAACATATTAAGAGTCTGTTTTCTACGACGTAGATCTGAGTTCAAATTATCAAAAGTTCAAACGAAATGCAAGCTAGATAATAAAGTTCATGAGGCTGAATTTGCCTAGCTCTTTTGTTTTCCCTAGATTCTTCAGAAAATTTATACTCCTAGGTTGATTAAAATTAGATATTTAATCTACAACTGAATAAGGGTTTAACCAAAAAATCTATAATACACATCCGAAGAGAAAGAAAAATAATTTCAGGGGCATACTTCGTTAGGCCTGTTTTTAGTATCAGAACAATTTCAACTAATCAAGGATACAAATTTATTCTGCTATTGAATACAATAATTTATTGTAAATTAATACTTCAAAGTTTATTTTTCCACCAAAGTCACATATTACATTAATTTGATGTTATATCCTTTTTCCGGGAGGTCTTCAATATTCTTTTAACATTCTATTTCTTAAATACAATTTTATATGGAGGATTTACCGTCCTTTACGGAGCTTATTTCCGAAGACATTCTGAGCAAAAATTTCATACTATAAACATGGGTCCTATTCTCAATATTTACAGAGTTACGTTTCGTTATTGGAACGCATTGCTGTGAACGCTTGATCTTGGTCAGCGTGCAGTCAGCAGCCAGCACGAGCGCTACGGAAATCAAAGATAGCCGTATGCAGTTACGTAGAGCGACGAGTGCCGTTCACAAGCGTGCGGCCAAGTGTACTCAAGCGGACGGCGACATTTTTTAAAATGTGTTGTAAACTCTCCGAGACTGTAAATTAGGATGCAAAATTGAACTGCAAATAATTAAGTCGGTGGAAGTGATGTGATTTGTAATAATTGTTGTAATAAGTGCGTAAGAATAATGTAATTTTCTAGTAAAAAATAGAAAAAGATGTCTGTACGAAGCAACTAAGGAGTTCACAGCACATTTTTAGCTTTATAATATTTGCCAATTAAAGAAATGATACTTCTGAATGGTTCATTCTCTATTTGTATTATTCTTTAACTTTAAAACTAAAGAAAAATCGTATTTTATAAACAACTTTAAATTAGTGTAAATGTGAACATATTTAGAGTAGAAACTAAATTTATATGGCATTTTTTGCTCAAAATGTCTTCAGAAATGGGCTCTGTAAAGGAAGGTAAATCCTCGTGAATCACCCTGTATATATACATATATATTTTTTTATCTGAAGGATAACAGCTCCCTGTATTAACAGGCTGCCACGAAGACAGAGCATATTGTACAATAGGTAGTTGAAAGTACAAATAACACACGTTTAAGAGATTCACACAACAATGAACAATACAGAGTGAACTATAAGTAATATCATTAATTTCAAAGGTTTATTCTTTGAGATATTAAAAACAGTTTTATGTATTAAATGACTCGTATCGTCTTGATTATACATCTTGATTACACAACTCCGGAGAAGTTCTGAAGAAGGTCAATAACAGACCGAAACATGTTAACCAGGTACGATAGAATGTAACGCGAAAAAGATATATAATATATATTCCGAAGTGATATAGTGTTAAAATTTGTGTAATCAAGATGTATAAAAATTTTATATTAATTTGCTCGTTTTTGCTTCCTTTTCCAGAAAATAAAATTTATATGAAACATTTCATATAGGCTAGTGTACATTCGGAAAGCCATTGATTAATTCCCAATATTCTCAGTCAATTTAAGAGAGCAGTGTATTACGATCATAAATGATTGAAAGAATTTTAGATTTGCCCTTTAAATGTGCTGAAATTTGATCAGAACAAATACAACTTTTCGTTCTGAAAATTAATTTTAAAGGGTTACATTTGTTTGCATCAAACTTCTATACATTTATATGGAAAGAAACTAAAATTATTTCAATAATTTATTATCATAATACACTGCTCTCTTAAACTGACTGAGCATATTCTAAATTAAATCACTGGATATCTCAAGACACGCTATGAAATGTTTCATATTAATCAGTTTTTATCTCGTTAAGGTATGAGAAACGAGCAAAACTCTACTTAACTTTTTTAACGTCTCAAAGACAACGCTCTGAAATTAATGACATTACTTACTGTTCAATCTGTATATTATATATATATACAGGGACATCATTTTATTTTTACTTCAATTTTTATTGTACCTGAGTTTTTTAATGTACTTCACTCCCACCCCTTCTACGAATGAAGTTCAACCGTCTTCCACACAGATCCAAGTCATAATAGCCTTACCGTCACAGTACGTTCCAAAAATATGTTCGCGTTTTCCAATGACGAAAGAGCTTTCAATATTGCATCATTTTCGCAAAGGTACTGTCGTCCATTTGCCTACGTCGCACTCCGGTTTTCCCCACCAGCTTCTATTCGCCTCTCGGTAAAGGCTAGTGGCTGGGCTGTCTTAGCTCTTTTCTGAGAACATTAATTTCTGTTAGGAATTGGACATATACGTAATATTATACCCATAGAACTGTTTAAAATAACTTAAATAACAGGCCTCGTTAAGTAATTAACTGTCACGTGATTTCCCTCCTTTCTACGATCCTGCGACATAATCACTTGGACGGACAGTAGATAGCATGTCTGAGTAATTTTATCTTTTCGGATCGAGCAGAAGTGAAGATTGAATTTACAGTACGTAAGGTACTCTTTTATAGAGTAGGTACAGATTTATTTCAACATGAGTTAGGCCTACTAGTACGAAGGACGAAACTGGTAATTGGAATTACATACATTAATCGAAATGAACCGCCACCATTTTGAAAAATGTGTTTAAATATCCATATTATGATTATTTTTCAATTTAACTTCATTCTCTTTAGTGTACGCTAATGTGCTATAAACACTCTAATATACACTGCATAATGAATATGTCCGTATGGACAGCTCAGTTCGTGAGTAAAAACACTCATTGTTAATACTGTGCTGTATTCTGATTAAACAAAAACCTAATGAAAATTATCAAACTCAAAAGCGTGATATTTCCTAGTTTACATAAATGGATTAATTACTTTTCTTCCCTCCTATACCTAGTAAAGTGATTTGTTTGTATATTACGCCATCGAACTCCAGTCATGGAAGGGGTTAGCAACCGTTGATTCAAAGGTATAGCCAGGTTAATATCAGAACTGTTAGTAAAAATAAAATGATGTCCCTGTATATGCGTCTGCGCCATCATATCCGCGATGGTTGACCGGCTGCGTGCCCGGTGGGAGGCCGTTCTTCTACCTCTGATATGGCAAGCGCGCTCGCGCAACTTAACTCGTTAAAACTTACAATGAAGCGTCATGCACAATATCTGGTTCTCTGATGATCAATATCTGTCATTCTGTGATGTCGCGTGGCCATGCAGATGAAGTCAAGCCTTTCACAAAAAAAAAAAAAAATCGATCGGGAATCAAGTTCTTCTTTATTTACTTTTTCTAACACCTAATTACAAAGATTAAGCTTGAGATTGTAATATTGGGGCTGTAGTTCATGACATGATGGAATTGTGTATGGTTTTAGTTTCAAAAATTTTGTTCCTACTTTCACATATGCTTTAGATATTCCTGTCTGCTATGCTAAAAGTCACAAAGACTTGCTTGGTCTACGCTGTAATGCCGCACCAATTTCATTGAGTTTTTCCTCCGTAAGAACACGGCGTTTTTACATTGAATCTATTAAATAACCTTAATAAACATTGGCATCAAACAAGGTGATCCATTAGCAGTAACTTTATTTAGCATTGTAATTGACTATATAATAAAACAACTAGATCTAAGCGGTAACATAAGTACCAGACTAAAACAATGCATGGCATATGCAGATTATATAATAATAACAAGAAATATGCTTTGCGATCGTAATTTATTTCTGGCATAGATAGTCAACTAAACATTTTGGTGAAGGTAACATTAGTGAAATAGAATTTTAGTAAATCAATTAATATCTACTTTAATGTATTAGAGTACTTTATTTCTTCTAATTTTTATATACTTTCTCCTGTTTTTATCATCTTCCTACCATTTGTTTCTTTGTTTGACAACTTTACAAACTGCAAATTCTTTACGGTACTGTCTTCTGTACTACAGGGACATCATTTTATTTTTACTTCAATTTTTATTGTACCTGAGTTTTTGAATGTACTTTACTCCCACCCCTTCTACTAATGAAGTTCAACCGTCTTCCACACAGAACCAAGACCGCATATAAAGTCATAGCAGCTATACGATCATAGTAAACAGTATGTTCCAAAAATATATTCACGTTTTCCAGTGACGAAAGGGCTTTCAATATTGAATCATTTTCGCATAGGTACTGTCGTCCATTTGCCTACGTCGCATCCCGGTTTCCTCCACCTGCTTCTATTTGCCTCTCTGTAAACGCTAGTGGCTGGGCTGTCTTAGCTCTTTTCTAAGAACATTAATTTTTGTTAGGAATTGGACGTCTACCCATACAACTGCTTAAAATAACTTAAATAAAAGGGCCTAGTTAAGTAATTAACTGTCACGTGATTCCCCCCCCCCTTCTACGAACCTGCGACATAACCACTTGGACGGACAGTAGATAGCAAGACTGAGCAATTTTATCTTTTCGGATAGGACAGAAGTGAAGATTGAATTTACAATACGTAAGGTACTCTTTTATAGAGTAGGTACAGAATTATTTCAACATGAGTTACTGGTACGAAGGACGAAACTGGTAATTGGAATTAGGTGCAATAGTCTATAGTGCGATAATATGTACATTAGACCTGAAGCCTGTATTGAAATGAACGGCTACCATTTTAAAAAATGTGTTTAAATATCCATATTATGATTATTTTTCAATTTAACTTCATTCTCTATAGTGTACGCTAATGTGCTGTAGATTGTTGTATAATAATAATAATAATAATAATAATAATAATAATAATAATAATAATAATAATAATGGTTTATTTTAACTGGCAGAGTTAAGGCCAATCGGCCTTCTCTTCCACTCAACCAGTATGATAGAAAATTACTAGGCTATACACGCATAATAAATACGTCCACATGGATAGCTCAGTTCGTGAATAAAAACACATTGTTAATACTGTACTGTATTTTGATTAAACAAAAACCTAATGGAAATTATCAAACTCAAAAGCGTGATATTTCCTAGTTTACGTAAATGGATGAACTACTTTTCTTCCCTCCTAAACCTAGTAAATTGATTTGTTTGTAAATTACGCCAGTATCATCGAACTCCAGTCGAGGAAGGGGGTAGCAAACTGTGTTTTCGGTTCTAAACAAAGTATAGCCAGGTTAATATTAGAAATGTTAGTAAAAATAAAATGATGTTCCAGTATAAAACATGTTTTGCAATCGTCATTTGTTTACAACATAGACAGTCAACTGAAAATGGCGGCTATGTTCAAACGTTTTGATGAAGCTAACATTAGTGAAATAGAATTTCAGTAGGTCAGTTAAAATTTTATTGTATTAAAGTATTTTATTTCTTCTAATCTTTATATACTTTCTCCTAAACGTGTAATAGTCAATTAAATCCCACTAG